>NC_069502.1:646144899-646461566 GCF_027579735.1 Bombina bombina | reverse complement strand
CATAAAATTACCCAACAGCAATGTGAAAGATTGGTGCAGATCATGCCAAGACGCATGAAAGCTGTAAATTAAAAATCTCAGGGTTATTCCACCAAATGTTGATTTCTGAACTCTTGCTAAGTTAAAACATTAGCATTGTGTTGTTTAAAAATATTTTCTTTGCATTATTCAAACACTGTATCTTTTTTTATTATTTTGATCAGTTGTCATTTTCTGCAAATAAATGCCCTAAGTTACAATATTTTATTTAGAATTTGGGAGACATTTTGTCAGTAATTTATAGAATAAAAATGTTCATTTTACTCTAACACATACATATAAATAGTAAAACCAGAGAAACCAAAAATTTTGAAGCAATCTCTTTAGAGATCTTGTTCTCCCCCACCTTCCATTTGAGGATGCCCCACAGATGCCCAATAGGGTTTAGGTCTGGAGACATGCTTGGCCAGTCTATTACCTTTACCCTCAGCTTCTTTAGCAAGGCAGTGGTCGTCTTGGAGGTGTGTTTGGGGTCGTTATCATGTTAGAATACTACCCTGCGGCCCAGTCTCCGAAGGGAAGGGATCATGCTCTGCTTCAGTATGTCACAGTACATGTTGGCATTCATTCCCTCAATGAACTGTAGCTCCCCAGTGCCGGCAGCACTCATGCAGGCCCAGACCATGACACTCCCACCACCATGCTTGACTGTAGGCAAGACACACTTGTCTTTGTACTCCTCACCTGGTTGCTGCCCCACACGCTTGAACTCAGGAAGCCCCGTCATTTGATGAAGAGGGGGTGAAACGCGTGTCAGCAATTGGCTGACCGACCCATGTGACCTGACATGCTGGTTTGTCTGTTAGGCAGAGCATACGAATGATAATGAGAAGATAAAGCAAGCTCAAGCAAGATCAATTCTAATGCTGCCAACTCTATTCTGCATCTGGTATGCACAGTGGATTTCCCAGTAAGCTGTTGTGGTGTTCTGCAAGGAGAGAGTACAAGTGAAAAGCATTAGTTCAGGAAAGCTGAGTATGTGTATGTTGCTCTATATGTAGCAAACAGGTGCAATTGACAGAGGGATAAAGAATCACTAAAGAAGTATTCTCCTGCATCTTTATTTCGCATTACCTATTTCCTTGCTTTATGTGCTCTATGCTTCGTTTTCCATCTTACTCTGCTACATCTTGCATGGCTTATTGACTACTTGCATTTGCATCCTGCTGGATTTACAAGCCATTTCAACCATATTGCAGCTTTAAATTGATAAAAGGACTATTTGTCTAAGTAAACTTACAAAACCCTGAACTTTTCTAGACATGTTACCAACCTGGGTTGCTTGACACAGCATCTAAAAATCTGACTCTTCCTTTGCCTAGAGAGGTTTGCCACTACTTTATGTATTGCCACGTATCTAGCCTCCCTGGAAAATTATGCACTTGTATTCTGTATCGATGTACTTATGTCCTAAATACTAAGGCCTAGATTTGGAGTTTGGCGTTAGCCGTGAAAACCAGCGTTAGAGGCTCCTAACGCTGGTTTTAGGCTAACTCTGGTATTTGGAGTCACTCAAAAAAGGGTCTAACGCTCACTTTTCAGCCACAACTTTTCCATACCGCAGATCCCCTTACGTAAATTGCGTATCCTATCTTTTCAATGGGATTTTTCTAACTCCGGTATTTAGAGTTGTGGCTGAAGTGAGCGTTAGAACTCTAACGACAAAACTCCAGCCGCAGGAAAAAAGTCAGTAGTTAAGAGCTTTCTGGGCTAACGTCGGTTCATAAAGCTCTTAACTACTGTACTCTAAAGTACACTAACACCCATAAACTACCTATGTACCCCTAAACCGAGGTCCCCCCACATCGCCGCCACTCAATTAAATTTTTTTAACCCCTAATCTGCAGACCGCCAACTACGTTATCCTTATGTACCCCTAATCTGCTGCCCCTAACACCGCCGACCCCTATATTATATTTAGTAACCCCTAATCTGCCCCCCACAACGTCGCCTCCACCTGCCTACACTTATTAACCCCTAATCTGCCGAGCGGACCTGAGTGCTACTATAATAAAGTTATTAACCCCTAATCCGCCTCACTAACCCTATAATAAATAGTATTAACCCCTAATCTGCCCTCCCTAACATCGCCGACACCTAACTTCAATTATTAACCCCTAATCTGCCGACCGGAGCTCACCGCTATTCTAATAAATGTATTAACCCCTAAAGCTAAGTCTAACCCTAACACTAACACCCCCCTAAGTTAAATATAATTTTAATCTAACGAAATTAATTAACTCTTATTAAATAAATTATTCCTATTTAAAGCTAAATACTTACCTGTAATTATTTTAACCAGGTACAATAGCTATTAAATAGTTAAGAACTATTTAATAGTTACCTAGTTAAAATAATTACAAAATTACCTGTAAAATAAATCCAAACCTAAGTTACAATTAAACCTAACACTACACTATCATTAAATTATTTAAATAAAATACCTACAATTACCTACAATTAAACCTAACACTACACTATCAATACATTAATTAAATACAATATCTACAAATAACTACAATGAAATAAATTAACTAAAGTACAAAAAATAAAAAAGAACTAAGTTACAAAAAATAAAAAAATATCTACAAACATAAGAAAAATATTACAACAATTTTAAACTAATTACACCTACTCTAAGCCCCCTAATAAAACAACAAAGCCCCCCAAAATAAAAAATGCCCTACCCTATTCTAATTTACTAAAGTTAAAAGCTCTTTTACCTTACCAGCCCTAAACAGGGCCCTTTGCGGGGCATGCCCCAAGAAATACAGCTCTTTTGCTTGTAAAAAAAACATACAATACCCCCCCCAACATTACAACCCACCACCCACATACATCTAATCTAACCCAAACCCCCTTAAATAAACCTAACACTAAGCCCCTGAAGATCTTCCTACCTTGTCTTCACCATACCAGGTTCACCGATCGGTCCAGAAGAGCTCCTCCGATGTCCTGATCCAAGCCCAAGCGGGGGGCTGAAGATGTCCATGATCCGGTAGAAGTCTTCATCCAAGCGGGGCAGAAGAGGTCTTCCATCCGATTGAAGTCTTCATCCAAGCGGGGCAGAAGAGGTCTTCCATCCGATTGAAGTCTTCATCCAGGCGGCATCTTCTATCGACATCCATCTGGAGCGGAGCGGCAGCATCCTGAAGACCTCCGACGTGGAACATCCATCCTGGCCGACGACTGAACGATGAATGACGGTTCCTTTAAATGACGTCATCCAAGATGGCGTCCCTCGAATTCCGATTGGCTGATAGGATTCTATCAGCCAATCAGAATTAAGGTAGGAATATTCTGATTGGCTGATGGAATCAGCCAATCAGATTTAGCTCGCATTCTATTGGCTGATCGGAACAGCCAATAGAATGCGAGCTCAATCTGATTGGCTGATTGGATCAGCCAATCGGATTGAACTTGATTCTGAGTGGCTGATTCCATCAGCCAATCAGAATATTCCTACCTTAATTCCGATTGGCTGATAGAAGGTAGGAAGATCTTCAGGGGCTTAGTGTTAGGTTTATTTAAGGGGGGTTTGGGTTAGATTAGGGGTATGTGGGTGGTGGGTTGTAATGTTGGGGGGGGTATTGTATGTTTTTTTACAGGCAAAAGAGCTGAACTTCTTGGGGCATGCCCCGCAAAGGGCCCTGTTCAGGGCTGGTAAGGTAAAAGAGCTTTTACCTTTAGTAATTTAGAATAGGGTAGGGCATTTTTTATTTTGGGGGGCTTTGTTGTTTTATTAGGGGGCTTAGAGTAGGTGTAATTAGTTTAAAATTGTTGTAATATTTTTCTTATGTTTGTAGATATTTTTTTATTTTTTGTACTTTAGTTAGTTTATTTCATTGTAGTTATTTGTAGGTATTGTATTTAATTAATGTATTGATAGTGTAGTGTTAGGTTTAATTGTAGGTAATTGTAGGTATTTTATTTAATTAATTTAATGATAGTATAGTGTTAGGTTTAATTGTAACTTAGGTTAGGATTTATTTTACAGGTCATTTTGTAATTATTTTAATTAGGTAACTATTAAATAGTTCTTAACTATTTAATAGCTATTGTACATGGTTAAAATAATTACAAAGTTGCCTGTAAAATAAATATTAATCCTAAAATAGCTACAATGTAATTATAATTTATATTGTAGCTATATTAGGATTTATTTTACAGGTAAGTATTTAGCTTTAAATAGGAATAATTTATTTAATAAGAGTTAATTAATTTCGTTAGATTAAAATTATATTTAATTTAGGGGGGTGTTAGTGTTAGGGTTAGACTTAGCTTTAGGGGTTAATACATTTATTAGAATAGCGGTGAGCTCCAGTCGGCAGATTAGGGTTTAATGTTTGAAGTTAGGTGTCGGCGATGTTAGGGAGGGCAGATTAGGGGTTAATACTATTTATTATAGGGTTAGTGAGGCGGATTAGGGGTTAATAACTTTATTATAGTAGCGGTGCTGTCCGCTCGGCAGATTAGGGGTTAATAAGTGTAGGCAGGTGGAGGCGACGTTGTGGGGGGCAGATTAGGGATTAATAAATATAATATAGGGGTCGGCGGTGTTAGGGGCAGCAGATTAGGGGTACATAAGGATAATGTAAGTAGCAGCGGTTTACAGAGCGGCAGATTAGGGGTTAATAATAATATGCAGGGGTCAGCGATAGCGGGGGCGGCAGAATAGGGGTTAATAAGTGTAAGGTTAGGGGTGTTTAGACTCGGGGTACATGTTAGAGTGTTAGGTGCAGACGTAGGAAGTGTTTACGCATAGCAAACAATGGGGCTGCGTTAGGAGCTGAACGCGGCTTTTTTGCAGGTGTTTTTTTCAGCTCAAACAGCCCCATTGTTTCCTATGGGGGAATCGTGCACGAGCACGTTTGTGAGGCTGGCCGCTTGCGTAAGAAACTCTGGTATCGAGAGTTAAAATGCTAAAAATGCTCTACGCTCCTTTTTTGGAGCCTAACGCAGCCTTTATGTGGACTCTCAATACCAGAGTTATTTTTATGCTGCGGCCAGAAAAAAGCCAGCGTTAGCTACGCGGGTCCTTACCGACAAAACTCTAAATCTAGGCCTAAGTGACTAAGCACAGACGCTTTTGATCCCTTTATTCATCTCACTTAAACCTATATAGGTCTGATTAAACAAATGGGTGATATTGATCTGTGCTTATTCATCTATAGCAATGTATGCATATATTGAACTGACATTTTTCTCGGTAGGAATTACCTCTGTTAGGTTTCTTAAACCACTTGTAAGCTCATTGGGGCCAGTCCTAGTAATTTACACTTAGTTGTATTCTTGTATTTTAATCACAAAATTTATAGAATCCAGTGATACTTGGTTTCTGTTAATTTTACGGGCTCGCGCTCGACACTGTGAACAAATAAAACTATTTTTTGATACTTTTTTTTTAGTGATACTATTATATATCACTATATCTTCCTTTTCTGTTTCTTTATATATATATATATATATATATATATATATATATATATATATATATATATATATATAAATAATTCCAGGCAGAGTATGGCACTCACAAATCTTTGACCGGGGTGCTGCAGCAGGCAAAGCATACAAAACAAAAAAAGTAGGCACTCAAAGGTTTTTAAATAAAGGATATCTTTTAATCCCACAAGGTGTGACGTTTCTGAGTATTACCTCCTTCCTCAGACATAACAAGAAAGTGAATAACAGCAACCTCTATATATACACATGTGTGAACATAAAACCACCTACTAATCATATTCAAGTGATTTGAATCAGCTGGAAGCATCAGGCACATAGCATGAGTCACTAGGGGCGTCGTTGATAGCCTTAGTAACCAGCCAAACAAATTTAAACTAAACAACATGGCTAATTAGATAAAAACAATGTGGCTCTGTGACTGCTGAGGTACTCATAAATACAACAGCAACTTCTATGGCCATAAGCAAAAGTATAATGACTAACGGTAAAATACTATGCAGTCATATATCTATGCAGGCAAATTACAAAAGTCTGGAAGGGGATATAACTGCTATCAACATAATATGAAGAAAAGAAAAAAAGAGAAGAAAAAAGAAAAACACATAGTAGAAGCACAGACTAAAGAGCAATAAAAAAATAAAAAATGAGCAAAAAAACAAATGAGAATGACATAGTATGACACTTAGACAAAAGAGAATGACATAGTACGACTCTTAGAAGAGCAGAATGTGGAGGGGGAAAGAGTGGGGGAAAAACAGGGAATAAACAAGTGAAAAAACAAGGGAGAATCAGGAAAAGACAAAGAGAGACAATAAACACGGGAAGAAACAGTATGCTAGGGTGTACTACCCAAAATACAAATTGCTATAGCTACATGAAGCTATGCCATTATATTTTTGTATTTAAACCCTTAGGGCTCAGAGTTTCAAGTTTAAATGTCCATCTCGCTTACCTTTTCAAAAGTATTTTATTTCGATCTCCTCCTCTTTGTAGGGGTGGCACGTGATGAATGATGGTGTAGCGCAAGTCTGATACATTGTGTCTACTCTGTAGAAAGTGTCTGGCCACTGGCTGGTCCGTGTCTTGTTTTTTAATCGCCATGCGTATCTCACTTCTATGATTCGCCATCCTGGTTCTTAGGTCATCGCTCGTTTTACCGACGTAAAACAAGCTGCACGGACAAAACAGTAAGTAGACAATATACTTGGTTGTACAGGTCATCCTATGCTTATGGAGATACTACTTTTTGTGCCTTGGGTGGTGAAAGAATTTCCCAGCTTGTAGCCCATTGTAGGTAGTACATCCGCTGCATTTATAACAGCCTGGTTTGTTCCCTTCTAACCATGTTTTGGAGCTATAGCAGGGTACGGGATCAGTATTTTATAGTATATCTTTTAGTGACTTTCCTTTTTTAAAACCTATTCTAGGTACATCCATCAATTTGAAAGGAAGTGTCTCGTCTGATCTTAGTATCTCCCAGTTATTTCTCAGTATGGTGGAGAACTTATTCTTGTCCGCTGAATAGGTGGTAGTCATAGTCATTTTCTCTTTATTGTTATCCTCTTCTGGTGTATCTCCAATGATGCCTTTTTAAAATGTTGAGATGTGTTGTTGTAACAATTTGTTATGGTAGCCCCTTTCAATAAAGCGCTGTCTCATTTTTTCAGTTTGAATTTCTGCCTGTTCAGTATTCGTGTTGTTCCTCCGTACCCTATAGAATTGTGACTTTCGAAGCACTTTTTTAAGTGCCGGGAGATGGCAGCTTGAAGCTTCTAGGAGTGAGTTCTTGTCGGTCGGTTTTCTATATAGGGTTGTACCCAGTTTGTTGTTATCCTTATATATTTTCAGGTCTAGGAATTCTATTTCTGTTTTGCTGTAGTTCATTTTGAATTTCAGGGTAGTGTGCTTGCTGTTCAATTCATCAAACCATCTTTGTAGTTGTTCCTCGCTGCCCCTCCAGATAATCAGCAGATCATCTATATATCTTTTAAAATATAAGATAACTGGTCTATTGAAGCACTCAGTCCCATTATTCTCAAACTCTGACATGAATAGGTTAGCGTATGATGGGGCCACGCTGGACCCCATTGCTGTCCCCATCAATTGTAGATAGAACTGTCGTTCAAACCGGAAGTAGTTCTTCCTGAGGCAAATCTCCAGTATGTCCAGAATGAATTCCATAGGTGGCCCTATATAGGGGTATTTCAGAATTTGTCTTCTGATCGCTACCAGGCCTTCGGGGTGGGGGATAACCATGTATAAGCTAGTGACATCCAAGGTCACTAGCACATCATTGGTATTTATTTCCAGATTTTTAAGGGATTTGATCACATCTACTGAATCTTTAATGTATGTGTTCATATTTTGAACAAAAGGTTGTAACAGTCTGTCTACATAAGTAGCAAGGGGTTGTAAGATAGAGTTTACTGCAGATACAATGGGACGTCCTGGTAGTTTTCTTAGATCCTTATGGATTTTTGGCAAGGTATAAAATATTGGTGTCCTTGGTTAGTTATTAGGTATGATAGAGTCTGTTGATCGATCCAGTTATCCTTGAAAGCTCCCTTCGGGGTATTCATCTATTTCAGACTTGAATTTAGGGGTTGGGTCTCTTGGTAGTTTGGAGTATGTCAGGTTACCATTCAGCTGAGTGTTGATTTCCTCCTGATAGTAGTGGTAGTCCATAATTACTATAGCACCTCCCTTGTCGGCCCTTCTCACCACTATAGGATTATCCCCAGTCAGTTTTTTCATAGCTGTTCTTTCATTCTTAGTAAGGTTAAACCTTACACTATCTCTTTGAGATTCAGTGGAGTGGTTCAGCTGTTTCCAGTTTTTTACAAAATGTCTGGATTAAGGCTTTAGTGCTTTTCGGGTCAAATGTGCCTCTTTTCCTTAGACCCACAACCTGTTCTTTCTCTGTTGAGCCAAAGAATTATTTCAATCTTAATGTCCGCTGAAAGTGCTGAATGTCAATATGGAGGTCAAATCTGTCTGTATATTTAGTTGGGACAAACGAAAAGCTTTTTTGAAGGAGTGACAGTTCGTCCTCTGACAGTAATCTCTGGCTGATATTCACCACTATCTGTTCATTCATCTCCTTCTCAGGGGTCTGTTTCTTATTCTTGAAATGCCCCCTCCTCTGGTGGGGGCGTCCTCTCCAGCATTTTTTGACCTCGTTGTTATTCCTTCTCTTTGTATATCTGTCGGTATATCTTGTCCTGATGTGCTGTCTGAATCTTTGCCCGATCCTGAGCTGTCTACTGTAGCTAGATTCCATGGCCTCCTTGCCCTGTATCTTCTTGGGCGGAATTCTCTAAGCCTCTGTCTCTCTTCTGGCTTGATTAGCCATTTGTAGACTTTATTTTCTCTGTAATCCTCCAGTACAGCTTCAAATTTTCTGTTCTTAAATGCTGTTAGTTCTTTTTGATATTGCTCCAGCTGTGTCCGTAGTTTAGTCTCCCATTCTTCATCCTCATTCTGGGATAGAGTTGTGGTGTTTTCTGGGGTGAAATATTCTATTTCAGTTTTAGCTTGTATTAGCAGGCTTCTAACCTCTTGTATAACAAGTAGCATTAGATCAAGTGCACACTTATTTAAAATGTTGCACCATCACTCACAGAAGGCAGGGTTTACTCTTCCCAGGGTAGGGACATTCTTAATCCTAAAACCCCTAGGTATAAATCTTTTTCTATAGTATTCGGACAAATATTGTCTGTGCAGTTCCAAATATTTCTCTTTCTTTTTAAGCTTCAGCAGGTGTGACAGTATGTGTGTGACAGGTTTTTTTGACATTGGTGGGGCCTGTAGTCAGTGCCTCAAATAAAATATACTTTTGCTTATGGCCATAGAAGTTGCCGTTGTATTTATGAGTACCTCAGCAGTCCACCCATATTAAGTTGTAGTTGTTGATTATGGATGTATTGTGTTAGCATAAGAGCAACATTGTTTTTATCTAATTAGCCACGTTGTTTAGTTTAAATTTGTTTGGCTGGTTACTAAGGCTACGGACGATGCCCCTAGTGACTCATGCTATTCGCCTGATGCTTCCAACTGATTAAAATCACTTGATTATGATTAGTAGGTGGTTTTATGTTCACACATGTATATATATAGAGTGTGCTGTTATTCACTTTCTTGTTATGTCTAAGGAAGGAGGTAATACTCCGAAACATCACACCTTGTGGGATTAAAAGATATCCTTTATTTATGTTAAACATTAAAAATGTTTCACAAAACTCATAACTAAACTGTTACAAAGTACACTAACACCCATAAACTACCTATTAACCCCTAAATTGCCACCCTCCCACATCACAAACACTATTTAAAACTTATTAACCCCTAATCTGCTGCCCACCCACATCACGACTATTAAATACATTTATTAACCCCTAATCTGCCGCTCACCCACATCGCCAACACTATTTAAATATATTAACCCCTAAACCTCTGGCCTCCCACATCGCCGCCACTAAATAAACCTATTAACCCCTAAACCGCTGCCCCCCCACATTGCAAAACACTAAATTAAACTATAAACCCCTAAATATAACACCCCCTAACTTTAAATTAAAATTACAATATAACTATATTTAAATAAATAAAAACTGACCTGTGAAATAAAAAAAAAACTAACATTAAACTATAAATTAACCTAACTTTACTATTCTAATAAAAAAAGAAACTACCAATTAAAAATCCTAAGGGAGTATTATAGTGCTCTGTATAACTTACAGACACCAGGATGCATACCAGCAGATACTCCACTTAACACCAAGCGCGAGTTAGCTATACAGCAGTATGTCATAGGAACAAACACACAAAAACTATCCAGAGAAGACTCTGAGTCTCTTGAAGCCTCGGTAACGGGAGAGGAAGTCTTGCGAGCAGTCAAAGACTTACCCAATGGAAAGAGCCCAGGCCCGGATGGTTTCGGGCTGAAATACTACAAAACCTTCTCGGACGAAATAGCGCCGCGGTTATTAGATGTAATCCATCAATTATCAGACTCACGGTCACTCCCTAAGTCCATGTTAGAAGCGCACATTGAAGTAATACCAAAGTCAGGCAAACCACCAGATAGAGCAGAGAACTATTGACCTATATCCCTTTTAAATTCAGATATCAAATTCTAGCCAAAATACTTGTGAATAGACTAAATACATTTTTGCCACAACTGATATCCACAGATCAAGTAGGATTCATCCCAGCTCGGGAGGCCCGAGACAACACGGTTAAAGTTATACAATTGATCACTTATGCCAATGTCAATGCCATCCCATTATCCTTAGTATCAACCGATGCAGAAAAAGCATTTGACCGGGTAGATTGGTCATTTATGAGACATACATTAATCAAATTCGACTTCGGACCCAGATTTATTAATACGGTATTCTCATTATACTCTGCACCAAATGCCAGGGTTAGGGTCAATGGCACACTGTCAACCACCTTCCCAATAAATAATGGGACAAGACAGGGGTGCCCCCTGTCCCCACTCCTGTTTGCTCTTACTATAGAGCTGCTGGCTAGCAGAATACAAGATAACCCATCTATAAAAGGTATCTCAATAGGCAAAACAGAGCACAAAATCACAATGTATGCAGATGACATCTTATTAACAATTTCTGATACCATCCCATCACTACAGGCAGCTCTAGATGAGTTCACAGAATACGGTAAAGTATCAAATTTCCTGCTAAACCCATCCAAAACTGAGATACTAAACATAACAGAGCCTAAAACCACGTTTGACAGACTTAAACATAATTGCCCAATCAAAATAGCTCCCACATCCCTTAAATACCTAGGAATAATTCTCAAACCACAGATTAGGGAGCTAGTAGATATTAACTACAAAGCCATCAGGGACAACATAACGAGGGACCTCGTGAGCTGGAGAAACAAAACCATATCTTGGCTAGGTCGCATCAATGTGATCAAGATGAACATCCTACCCAGGGTCCTCTATATCCTCCAGACAATCCCGATATCCACATCACACCTAATATTGCATCAGATACAGATAATCATAGAAACTTACATCTGGAGCGGGATCAAACCTAGGATCCAGCGAAAAACACTATACCTACCCAGAGAAGGAGGCGGAGCGGGGGTCCCACACCTAGGGACCTATTGCAAAGCCATAAACCTACAAAGATTGATCGAGTGGTGTCATAATTCTAAAAACAAAGCATGGACTGCGAGATACTGCAGAGGTAATGTGGGATCTCTGGCATGGATTACTACAAAACATCGACCTGGATTAGTCGAAAACTACTTACTCCTATGGGAGGTCTTCTCCATGTGGGACAAGATGATTCAAGAAGAGGCTTTTGTCTCTTCAGAAAGTTCACCTCTGACACCAGTCAGAGAAAACCCAGGGCTTGGAGATAGGGCTGGGACCCACGGCCAAACATATTCTATGGCAGATAACACCATAACACAGGTCTTACTCCAAGGTAAACTTAAATCTCAGACTGAATTGGAAGAATGGGATAGTCAGACATTTTCATCCTGGTTCTGTGTGGCACAGCTAGCACACTTCTACTCCACACATAAAAGCAAAAAACATTTCAGTAGACCAAAAACGCCCTTTGGAACTTATGCGTAACAAACAAACACCGAAACACCTCATCTTGAAATTATACAAAATACTCCTCACCAGGGGGGAAACATACCTTCCGTCATATGTACATGCCTGGCATAGGGAATTAGGGCAATCAATAGAAACCGAGGACTGGTACAGAATCTTTAAGAGAACTAAATAGGCTTCAATATCTGCTAGAATACAGGAAATGCATTATAAATTTCTTAACCGCTGGTACCTAACCCCCCAGAGCAGGATCCTCACCCTAATCCAAATCACCTACTATATCATGAGCTCCCCAAACTAGACGAGGAAGCAAAGTACCACCTACTAAGCCTGATGCTTGGCGCAGCCAAGGGGCTTATACCTAAGCACTGGAGGACGACACATGCACTCACCCTACAAGAGTGGAAGGCCAGAGTCGGGGATCTTCTCCGATTAGAGCGCTATCACTACAGGAAAACTGGTAAATTCATGACTCACAAACTAATACAATTGACATGGGAGGGTAGGGGACGTTAACCCAACAATATGACACTTAGGGCTACCTGCATTGACAATAATGACTTAGTTACTCACTACCCCTCAATTTTTTTTCCCCCTTTAACTCTCCCCCACTCCTCTTTACTTATCCTCTATTCTCTACCTTATGCCTTTTCCTTTCGACTCCCGCAATACCAGTAATTTTTTGGTTACAAAAAAGAAAAAGTTATGTTTAACAAGCTCAGATAGGTGGGATGGTAACCCACCCTACAACTAAAACCTAATGGACTATCAAGTTACAGGGCTATTGCAAAGCTGCTACGGATTGTTAAATTGAATGTTAAATGTTTTTGGCCTTGTTGTATTGTGCAATTTCATACAATAAAGCTTGTTTTAAAAAAAAAATCCTAAATTACAAATTTAAAAAACTAATCCTACGAAAATATTAAAAAAATCTAACATTACAAAAAAACAACTAAAATTAAAAAAATAAAAACACTAAGATCACAAAAAATAATAAACTAAATTATCAAAAATAAAAACAATTACACCTAATCTAATAGCCCTATAAAAATAAAAAGCCCCCCCAAATAAAAACACCCCCTAGCCTACAATAAACTAACAATAGCTCTTAAAAGGACCTTTTGCAGGGCACTGCCCTAAGTTAAACAGATCTTTAACCTGCAAAAAAATACAAAGTCCCCCCAACAGTAAAAACCCAACCCAACCAACCTCCCAAAATAAAATACCTAACTGTAAAAAATCTCTAACTCTAAAAAGAATTCTATCAGCCAATCGGAATTCAAGGGACGCCATCTTGGATGACGTCATTTAAAGGAAACCTTAGTGTACAGCTGGGACCGTATGAAGATGATGCTCCACGACGGATGTCTTGAAGATGGAGCGGCTCCGCGTCAGAAGGATGAAGATAGAAGATGCCGTCTGGATGAAGACTTCTGCCCGCCTTGAGGATGACTTCTTGCCGCTTGGATGAAGTCTTCTCCTGGCTTCATTGAGGACTTCTTGCTGCTTGGATGAAGACTTCTCCCGGCTTGATGAGGATGGATGTCCTGTCTTCAAAAACTGTAAGTGGATCTTCGGTGGTTATTGTTAGGTTTTATTAAGGGTTTATTGGGTGGGTTTTATTTTTAGATTAGGGTTTGGGCACAGAAAAAGAGCTAAATGCCTTTTTAAGGGCAATGCCCATCCAAATGCCCTTTTCAGGGCAATGGGGAGCTTAGGTTTTTTAGATAGGATTTTATTTGGGGGGTTGGTTGTGTGGTTGGTGGGTTTTACTGTTGGGGGGGTTGTTTGCATTTTTTTTACAGGTAAAAGAGCTGATTTCTTTGGGTTAATGCATCGCAAAAGGCCCTTTTAAGGGCCATTGGCAGTTTAGTGTAGGCTAGGGTTTTTTTTATTTTGGGGGGGCTTTTTTATTTTGATAGGGCTATTAGATTAGGTGTAATTATTTTAAATATTTGATCATTTCTTTTTTATTTTGTGCAATTTAGTGTTTATTTATTTTTGTAATTTAGTTAATTGTATTTCATTAATGTAATTTATTTAATTGTAATGTAATGTTAGGTGTTAGTGTGAGGCAGGTTAGGTTTTATTTTACAGGTAAATTTGTATTTATTTTAACTAGGTAGTTAGTAAATAGTTAATAACTATTTACTAACTAGTCTACCTAGTTAAAATAAATACAAACTTAGCTGTAAAATAAAAATAAAACATAAGCTAGCTACAATGTAACTAGTAATTATGTAATTAGTTATATTGTAGCTAGCTTAGAGTTCATTTTATAGGTAAGTATTTAGTTTTAAATAGGAATTATTTAGTTAATGATAGTAATTTGTATTTAGATTTATTTTAATTATATTAAAGTTAGGGGTGTTAGGAGGGTTAGGGCTAGGTTTAGGGGTTAATAACTTTAGTATAGTGGCGGCGGTGATGTTGGGGGCGGCATATTAGGGGTTAATAATATTTAACTAGTGTTTACGATGTGGGAGTGCGGCAGTTTAGGGGTTAATATGTTTTTTTATAGTGGCGGCGATGTCCGGAGCGGCAGATTAGCGGTTAATAATTTACAATGCGGGAGGGCCTCGATTTAGGGGTTAATAGGTAGTTTATGAGTATTAGTGTACTTTGTAACACTTTAGTTATGAGTTTTATGCTACAGCTTTGTAGCGCAAAACCCATAACTACTGACTTTAGATGGCGGTACAAATCTTGACGGTATAGGCTGTACCGTTCACTTTTTGGCCTCCCAGGCAAAACTCGTAATACCCGCGCTGTAGAAGTCCCATTGAAAAAGGACTTTTTGAAAGGTGCGGTAGTTATGTTGCATTACTGCCAAAAAAGTGTGCAGTACAGCTATACCTGCAAGACTCGTAATAGCAGTGGTAGTGAAAAAGAATCTTTATGAAGCTTTTTCACTCATAACACAAAACTCGTAATCTAGCCGTTTGGTTATTGGCATATTTCAACAGCAAAACTTTGATTCTTAAATGTATGTTACCTTGAAGAACACCATTTTTGACAAATAAAGTGAAGGAAACAAAGAGGCATTGTTTTCTGAATTGTGTTACACCAACATCCGCCCTGATACTTGTCTATTTTAGATACTAATTGACTCAGTTGTTGCATAGCATAATTATCTTTAATAATCTTTTCTGAAATCCTACTTCTGACAAATTCCAAAAACAAATTCTTCAGCTCTAAAACATCAATTGTAACTCAAGTTGAAAATATAACGGCAAGCTGAAACTGCTAAATATGAAAGTTACATTTTCTTTTGAAGAATAAAACTAAATGGGCGTCCATTGATTTTAGTTCTTCCAGCTGCTCTGAAAATCACAACAAAGCATGCAATATTGCACAGAAATTATTGCTGTGCTAGCTCAATAAAAACAAACACATCCTTTCATGTTTCAGATTGTTTTTTAGACAGGTTTAATGTTCTTATTTAAATTAGGCTATTGACTGGATTTCAATTAATAGGAATGCCATCACAATTTTGAAAATTAAATTAGCTACCTTTCTGAGTCAATCAAAAGAAGCAAACAATAAAAAGGAAGAACAAAAATAAAAAATATAATTGTGTTAAAATTACACTAAAGTTGAATTCAATGGAGATTTCAGCAACAACAGAGATGTGAATAATATTATTTGAACAAGGAGACACCTGTTCTTTAGACTTCTTTGATAAACAAAGGTGACTGAAACTAAGTTCTTTAGGAGATTAAATTGCAATGTAATTATTCATAAACTATTTAGATTATGCAAAGTAAAACAAAATTACTGCTATATATTTCCATTAATTTATGTTCATGTCATTTCTGTAAATTGAATCTGTCGGTAACCCTGCAACATGCTACAGATTGCTTGATTATTGTGAGAGCTGATTTACATCTGCCCCAAATTGTTCACAGCAAGAGAGATAAGATAAACTATACTCAAAAGGTTTTTTAAGAAGAGTGTTCCTGTGCAACTGTTACTAGCAAAAATAATGTTTTAAATGCTTCAAATACGTTTTATTTTAAGTGTGTTTTTATTTTAATTTTTTAATGCAGTTCTTAACTGCTTACGTATGCAATGCATACTTGAATTTAATCAGTACGGACTTGAAATTGTGTAAACTAAGTAAAAATCCATGTAACCTTAAACTATATTCCATCACCAACCCATGTCTGAAGAAGGGTCTCAGTATCCTAAAATAAAATGGTATTTTTAGGAACAGAATAAATGACAACATCAACAAAAATGGGGTTCAATAAGTGGCTCACAAAACAGTCCCTGGAACGTTCCTGTTTACTTCTGTTTTCCCATTTGCTTTGTTTGTTTAATATCCTTTGTTGAATAGTAAACCTACATAGTCTCATGGTAGTTCAGGACCTTAATACATATGTTTAGCGTTGTATGGCAGAATTGTTTGTAAAAATGTATAGTACTGCTACAAAATTTGTTGGCAACACTGCTGCCACAGAGACATTAGCTCCTATGAGCCTACCTAGGTTATCTCTTCAATAACAAATCTGTATCATTAACATTTATATTTGTCCTTGTCGAACAAATCAACCTCATTCCTAGAAAAAACATGTGTAGGCAATAAATAAAATACCTATTCCCTAAGAGCATCAACTCCATAAATTAAGTGGTAAATTTAACAACTATAAAACATGTAAGTGATCGTTTGATAAGCAACATCACTGAGTGTCTTATTGATCCAATGACATTGAACTATTAACACCTATGTGAGGGTATTCTGACCATATAATTAATAAAGAATTCCATGGATCTCAAGGGAATAACCCCCCCCCCCCCCAAAGAATGTATATGTTTTAATAATTCTAATTTCATCTACCTCCATTTGCAGAGTTGTTGGTGACTTTCCTGTTGTTCTTTTCTTAGTAAAGATTCTTTGGATTCATGTATATTCATATATTTTCTGGGGGCAAATAGTGGCAATATATGTTAGAAAACAATAAACAAAAAATAATCTAACAAAATATTATCCCTAGAGGGTGCCCATAAATATATGTGAAAAGAAAACATAAAAAAACAAAGCGATAGTGCACATTCAAAATTTAACAGTGTCCTCAATCAATAATAATAAGAAAGATTATTAAAAAAATATTCTATATGCAAAAATATATATACCATGGGGTCGATTATTTAAAGGTCTCTCTGCTGGCATGATTATTTAAGAATGCTCACCAGTACTTCTATTTCCCTGATGGAATTCTTTAAAAAAGGATATCTAGCTAAGGGGCATATACTGCATTTTTGTATATGACGGTGTTGCATACATTAAAAAGGGGAAAATTAAAATCGTAATTAAAAATAAACATACAAAATGAATAATATAACCACACAAATATACACAGGAAAAAAATGTATTGTTAGGGTGCATCAACAATCATAACAAAATTGTTTAAAAAAAATCGTATTTTATCAAAAATGTTAAATTTGTATGTTAATTACAAAGAAATAAATTGTACTAAATATACAGAGGATAAATTTAAGTACACTGGATGTGCAAAAAACCTTTGGCTAGATTACGAGTTTTTGTCGGTAAGGCTGTGCGGTGCTAGCAAGCCTTTTTTTCTTACCGCTCCCTTAAGACAATGCTGGTATTACGAGTTTTCTGCTTGCCGGCGTTAGCCTCAGAAAAGTGAGCGTTGAGCAAAATTTAGCTCCACATCTCACCTCAATACCAGCGTTGCTTACAGTAGCGGTAAGTTGGCTAAACGTGCTTGTGCACAATTTCCCGATAGGAAACAATGGGGCTGAGCTGGCTGAAAAAACCCTAACACCTGCAAAAAAGCAGCGTTCAGCTCCTAACGCAGCCCCATTGTTTTCTATGGGGAAAGAAAATTTATGTCTACACCTAACACCCTAACATGAACCCCGAGTCTAAACAACCCTAATCTTACACTTATTAACCCCTAATCTGCCGACCCCAACATCGTCGCCACCTGCATTTTATTATTAACCCCTAATCTGCCGCTCCGGACACCACCGCCACCTGCATTATCCCTTTGAGACCCTAATCTTACATTTTTTAACCCCTAATCTGCCGCCCCCGACATTGTCGCCACCTGCATAATATTATTAACCCCAATCCCCCCAACGTCGCCGCCACTATATTAAATTTATTAACCCCTAAATCTAAATCTAACCCTAACCCTAACACCCCCCTAACTTAAATATAATTTAAATACATCTAAATAAATTTACCATAATTAAATAAATTAATCCTATTTAAAACTAAATACTTACCTATAAAATAAGCCCTAAGATAGCTACAATATAAATAATAGTTACATTGTAGCCATCTTAGGGTTTATTTTTATTTTACAGGCAACTTTGTATTTATTTTAACTAGGTACAATAGTTATTAAATAGTTATTAATGATTTAATAGCTACCTAGTTAAAATAAGTACAAATTTACCTGTAAAATAAAACCTAACCTAAGTTACAATTACACCTAACACTACACTATAATTAATTTAATTACCTAAACTACCTACAATTAATTACAATTAAATTAAATAAACTAAATTACAAAAAAAACAAAACACTAAATTACAGGAAAAAAAAGAAATTACAAATTTTTAAACTAATTACACCTAATCTAATCCCCCTAATAAAATAAAAAAGCCCCCCAAAATAAAAAAATTCCCTACCCTATACAAAATTACAATTAGCCCTTAAAAGGGCTTTTTGCGGGGCATTGCCCCAAAGTAATCAGCTTTTTTACCTGTAAAAAAAATACAATACCTCCCAACATTAAAACCCACCACCCATACACCCAACCCTACTCTAAAACCCACCCAATCCCCCCTTAATAAAACCTAACACTACCCCTTTGAAGATCACCTTACCTTGAGCCGTCTTCACTCAGCCGGGCACAAGTGGACCTCCAGACCAGCAGAAGTCTTCATCTGATCCGGCTAGAAGAGGACATCCAGATGGGCAGAAGGCTTCATCCAGGCGGCATCTTCTATCTTCTTCCATCCGGAGTGGAGCGGGTCCATCTTGAAGACATCCGACGCGGAGCATCCTCTTCCATCTGATGGTGACTGAAGAATGAAGGTTCCTTTAAGTGACGTCATCCAAGATGGCGTCCCTTCAATTCCGATTGGCTGATAGAATCCTATAAGCCAATCGGAATTAAGGTAGGAAAAATCCTATTGGCTGATGCAATCAGCCAATAGGATTGAAGTTCAATCCTATTGGCTGATGCAATCAGCCAATAGGATTGAGCTCGCATTCTATTGGCTGATTGGAACAGCCAACAGAATGCAAGATCAATCCTATTGGCTGATTGCATCAGCCAATAGGATTTTTCCTACCTTAATTCCGATTGGCTGATAGGATTCTATCAGCCAATCTGAATTGAAGGGACGCCATCTTGGATGACGTCACTTAAAGGAACCTTCATTATTCAGTCACCGTTGAATGGAAGAGGATGCTCTGCGTTGAATGTCTTAAAGATGGACCCACTCCGCTCCGGATGGAAGAAGATAGAAGATGCCACCTGGATAAAGCCTTCTGCCCGTCTGGATGTCCTCTTCTGGCCGGATCGGATAAAGACTTCTGCCGGTCTGGAGGTCCACTTGTGCCCGGCTGGGTGAAGACGGCTCAAGGTAGGGTGATCTTTAAGGGGGTAGTGTTAGGTTTTATTAAGGGGGTATTGGGTGGCTTTTAGAGTAGGGTTGGGTGTTTGGGTGGTGGGTTTTAATGTTGGGGGGGTATTGTATTTTTTTTACAGGTAAAAGAGCTGATTACTTTGGGGAAATGCCCTGCAAAAAGCCCTTTTAAGTGCTATTTGTAATTTAGTATAGGGTAGGGATTTTTTTTATTTTGGGGGCTTTTTTATTTTATTAGGGGATTAGATTAGGTGTAATTAGTTTAATCATTTGTAATTTCTTTTTTATTTTCTGTAATTTAGTGGGGGGGGGGGTTTCTGTAATTTAGTTTATTTAATTTAATTGTAATTAATAGTAGGTAGTTTAGGTAATTAATTTAATTATAGTGTAGTGTTAGGTGTAATTGTAACTTAGGTTAGGGTTTATTTTACAGGTAAATTTGTACTTATTTTAACTAGGTAGCTATTAAATAGTTAATAACTATTTAATAACTATTGTACCTAGTTAAAATAAATACAAACTTGCCTGTAAAATAAAAATAAATCCTGAGATAGATACAAATGTAACTATTAGTTATATTGTAGCTATCTTAGGGTTTATTTTATAGGTAAGTATTTTGTTTTAAATAGGAATAATTTATTTAATAATAGTAAATTTATTTAGATTTATTTAAATTATATTTAACTTAGGGGGGTGTTAGGGTTAGGGTTAGATTTAGATTTAGGGGTTAATAAATTTAATATAGTGGCGGCGACGTTGGGGGGATTGGGGTTAATAATATTATGCAGGTGGCGACAATGTCGGGGGCGGCAGATTAGGGGTTAAAAAATGTAAGATTAGGGTCTCAAAGGGATAATGTAGGTGGCGGCGGTGTTAACTATTAGTTATATTGTAGCTATCTTAGGGTTTATTTTATAGGTAAGTATTTAGTTTTAAATAGGAATAATTTATTTAATAATAGTAAATTTATTTAGATTTATTTAAATTATATTTAACTTAGGGGGGTGTTAGGGTTAGGGTTAGACTTAGGTTTAGAGGTTAATACATTTAATATAGTATCGGCGACGTTGTTGGCGGCAGATTAGGGGTTAATAAATGTAGGTAGGTGTCGGCGATGTTAGGGATGGCAGATTAGGGGTAATACAATTTAACTTGTATTTGCGAGGCGGGAGTGCGGCGGTTTAGGGGTTAATATATTTATTACAGTGGCGGCAATGTCCGGTCGGCAGATTAGGGGTTAAATAATTTTATTATAGGGTTTGCAATGTGGGGGGGCCTCGGTTTAGGGGTTAATAGGTAGTTTATGGGTGTTAGTGTACTTTTTAGCACTTTATTTAAGAGCTTTATGTTCCTGCGTTAGCCCATAAAACTCTTAACTACTGACTTTAAAATGTGTTAGGTGTCTTGCCAGGAGAGGGTGTACCGCTCACTTTTTCCAGCAATCGTAATACCGGCATTTGGAAAATCCCAATAAAAAGATAGGATACATAATTAACGTAAGGGGATTTGCGGTATGCTAAAATCGCGGAAAAAAGTGAGCGGTGTACCTGTACCGGCCTGACTCGTAATACCAGCGGGCGTTAAAAAGCAGCGTTGGGACCCCTCAACGCTGCTTTTTAAGGCTAACGCAATACTCGTAATCTAGCCGCTTGTATTTATAAGTACAAAAAACAAAGGTAATTGTTTTGTTTTTTTTCTTTTTGTAAAATGGCGTTCTATGGGCGTATTGAAATTTTCTCTCAAATTATAGCATAATTCTCTAAACATTTCTGCCCTACAGTTATCACAGTTTTGTCTGGCAAATGAAAAGGTGGTGAACTTTTATCAAAATACTCAAAATACTTAATAGAAAAACACATGCATATGCAAATATAGGCGATTGTAAGATATTATATATGCAAGAATCAGCATAATGTTATTTATAATGGCTACAGTAAATAATTTCTAAAGTACACTTCCTGTTCACTGCTAACTTCCCCATAAACGACAAACAAATATTTTGTTACATTGTATTTAGTTTATTGTGTATTTTTTTTTATTTTATTTTATTTATGGTGCTTCATTTTCACATATCAAAGAGTTGTCTGAGCTACTCAGAAGTCTTAGTCTGCCTTGCCAACATCTGCATATTAGGTGTTTAACCCCTTAATGACCAAGGATGTACGCCACACGTCCTCAAAAAAAATACAGTTAATGACCGAGGACGTGTGGCGTACGTCCTTGGTCTGGAAAGCAGCTGGAAGCGATCCTGCTCGCTTCCAGCTGCTTTCCGGTTATTGCAGTGATGCCTCGATATCGAGGCATTCTGCAATAACCCCCCTTGGCCATCCGATGCAGAGAGAGCCACTCTGTGGCCCTCTCTGCACCGGACATCGGTGGCCGGTATCGTTGGTGGGTGGGAGCAAGTCTGGGAGGCGGGTGGGCGGCCATCGATGTGCCGAGTGGAGTGGAGGGGGGCGGGATCGTGGGCGGGACAGACGAGGCGTGCACGGGAGCGCGCGCGTGCACCGGGGGCGGCGGGCGGGCGCGTGCACGGGGTGGGAGCGGGAGGGAACCGCTACACTGCAGAAAAAAAAGTTAAGAAAAGTTTAAAAAAAAACAAATATAAAAGAATAATAATGCTCATCTAAGGGTTCCTGAAGGGGTGGGGGGTTGGTCTTGGGGGGGGGGGGAAGCTAGACTACAGAAAAGGGCAAAGAAACCCCAAAAAACATACTTTTTGTTACTAAACTGGGTACTGCCAGTACCCAAGATGGCGCCCATTAAGGCAGAGGGGGAGGGTTAGAAAGCAGTTTGGTGGGGGATCAGTGAGGTTGGGGGCTAAGGGGGGATCCTACACAGCAGCATATGTAAATATGCCAAAAACAAAAAGCCCAAATATACCTTTTATTTTAGTACTGGCAGAGTTTCTGCCAGTACTTAAGATGGCGTGGATAATTGTGGGGTGGGGGAGGGAAGAGAGCTGTTTGGGAGGGATCAGGGGGTCTGATGTTTTAGGTGGGAGGCTGAGCTCTACACTAAAGCTACAATTAACCCTGCAAGCTCCCTACAAGCTACATAATTAACCCCATCACTGCTAGCCATAATACACGTGTGATGCACAGCAGCATTTGGCGGCCTTCTTATTACCACAAAGCAACGCCAAAGCCATATATGTCTGCTATTTCTGAATAAAGGGGATCCCAGAGAAACATTTACAACCATTTGTGCCATAATTGCACAAGCTGTTTGTAAATGATTTCAGTGAGAAACCAAAAATTGTGAAAAATTTTACATTTTTTTTAATTTGATCGCATTTGGCGGTGAAATGGTGGCATGAAATATACCAAAATTGGCCTAGATCAATACTTTGGGTTGTCTACTATACTACACTAAAGCTAAAATTACCCCTAAAAGCTCCCTACATGCTCCCTAATTAACCCCTTCACTGCTGGGCATAATACACGTGTGGTGCGCAGTGGCATTTAGCGGCCTTCTAATTACCAAAAAGCAACGCCAAAGCCATATATGTCTGCTATTTCTGAACAAAGGGGATCCCAGAGAATAATTTACAATAATTTAAGCCATAATTGCACAAGCTGTTTGTAAATAATTTCAGTGAGAAACCAAAGATTGTGAAAAAATTAGTGAAAAAGTGAACAATTTTTTGTATTTAATCGCATTTGGCGGTGAAATAGTGGCATGAAATATACCAAAATGGGCCTAGATCAATACTTTGGGATGTCTACTAAAAAAAAATATATACATGTCAATGGATATTCAGAGATTCCTGAAAGATATTAGTGTTCTAATGTAACTAGCACTAATTTTGAAAATAATGGTTTGGAAATAGCAAAGTGCTATTTGTATTTATGGCCCTATAACTTACAAAAAAAGCAAAGAAGATGTAAACATTGGGTATTTCTAAACTCAGGACAAAATTTAGAAACTATTTAGCATGGGTGTTTTTTGGTGGTTGTAGATGTGTAACAGATTTTGGGGGTCAAAGTTAGAAAAAGTGTGTTTTTTTCCATTTTTTCCTCATATTTTATATTTTTTTTTATAGTAAATTATAAGATATGATGAAAATAATGGTATTTTTAGAAAGTCCATTTAATGGCGAGAAAAACGGTATATAATATGTGTGGGTACAGTAAATGAGTAAGAGGAAAATTACAGCTAAACACAAACACCGCAGAAATGTAAAAATAGCCTTGGTCCCAAACGGACAAAAAATGGAAAAGTGCTGTGGTCATTAAGGGGTTAAGTATTGTGAGTATCCGCTTTGGAATTACTTGTTCACTGTTTTTGGAGCTTTTTAAATGTGCAATGTGGTTACCCCTGTGTAGTTTATTTGGCATCACAGACAATTTAATTTGATGATCACTCTCATGTACACATAAGTATGGTAGTATTTCACTAAACACTTGGTTTATATATTTTTGCATATAGAATATTTTTTTATTAATCGTTCCTACTTTCTTATTATTATCGATTGTATCGGTTGAATGTGCACTATCACTTTATGTTTATGTGTTCTATTCAGATATTTATAAGAGCCCTCTTTTTTAGGTTATCTTTAGTTTATTGTGTAGTTTTTTTTTTTTTTGTTTATTTAGAGATGCTGGAATTTTCATGTAACAAGAGTTTGCTGAGTTACTTAGAAGTCTCAGCCTGCCATGCCTACATGTGCATATTAGGTGTTAGAGTATTTTGCGTACCCACTTTGGAATTACTTGTTCACTGTTTTTGGTGCCTTTTGATAAACAATGTGGCCCCCCTGTATGTTTTATGTTAGGAAATAGGCAATATACTGTGTCATTAAAATATCACAAGTGCACCATCAATATGCTTGAGGCTTGTGATATTACATTAAACAATGTAAGCCTAACAAGATAAATGTGTGCATCATACATATTGATGGCTCACTTCTGATCTTTTAACTAGCCCCTCATTGGCTATATCTGCTAAACCAGTATGTACCCTACAGGCAGCACAGAAGTACTGATTGGCTGTCTCTAACAAGTTGCCTGGAGCCTGATTGAGCATAATATTGGGCTGGTTCGATTCATTCTCAGTGGAGTTGATATCTTTGAGTTAGTATTTTGTAACCTTTTTGACACAGTATATTGCTTGTTTTCTAACATATATTGCCACTTTCTTGATGCATGGTATGACAGATCAGTGGGGGTTCTAAAATATTATCATTATTTTCATTATCACTCTCTCAACATCGTCTAATAGGTAAGAGAGAGTTTGACAATCCTAACCATACCTACTTGGCATTCTTGATCATTGCAGCATAACTTTACTACAAAGTCCTATAAGCTTCTTTAAAATTCAGTCCCTGTAAATTGGTATCACATTTATGTTAAGATCATTATACAATTACCTACTTGGTCTTTTTACACTTGTGATACACATTCTTTATGCACTATCTTTGTTTACCATTGGTAACAATGACTTTGGCCAGTTTTGGCACAATTTCACTTTGGGTGTGGGGTTTATTGGGTATACATGTTTGCTTGTTATTCTGTTCTGGTTTTGTTTGAGGATAATTTAAAGGTATATACAATTTCAAAATACTTATAAATTAACTGCCCACTCAATAAACGTTCAGTATGGAATCATTATATACACACCATTATTTATTTTAAGTTAAAATAAGTATAGGGATACTAAACCCAATTCTTTTCTTTTATGATTCGGATAGAGCATATACTTTTAGTCAACTTTCTAATTTACTCCTATAATAAATTTTTCTCGTTCTCTTGGTATTTTTTTAAAAAAAAGCAGGAATGAAAACTTAGAAGCCAGCCAATTTTTGGTTCAGGGTTTAGTATCCCTTTAATAATAAACTGGCTAATGTTAGATAACTAAGTAGATAAATCTAAATAATTTCACACAATCATTTATATAAGAATAGCCTAATTTAAATAATAGCTGATATTAATAACTATACAAATAAATCTAAATCTCTTCTTATATTCAGACCTACCGGGGTACTAGAGAAAGAGGGTAGAGAGGAATAGATTCCTCCAAAGTATACACTGATAGCCCCCCAGAGTCTGAAAAGGATAGGTTGGATATAGATGTGAACTCAAAAGGAAACTTTCTCCCACTCTGAAATTAGGTACACAGGTATAAATAAAAATTGTACTTTTATTAAATTAAGACTAAAAACAGAGTTCAACTTATAATTACGTCCTGAGGTGGAGATAACGTGACAAAAGTCATATATGCTACAGATTCAGCTATATCCTGATTATAAGTAGAAATGCTATTGCTGTTACCCTGTGTAGTTTGGTTAACAGGATGTCAAAAAATACCCTTAGTAGTAAATGTCTGGAGGTATCTGGATACCACTAGGGTTAAGAGAGCAAGTAATATCTAATATATGCACAGTGGTGTCAATTAGTCACTTATCTGATGGCTCAGATTGATTCTAAATCTAAATAGAATGTCTCGGATTTATGTATGAGTAAGAGGATTCTCTTCCACTTACTGTATGATACAGTATAGCATTATTATAATAGTAACCAGTATCGTTATCGGTGACTCTGCCATTGACTAATGCTGTGTTATCTAATATAAACGTTAGCCAGAGCTCTATGTGGTTATTCAAGCATGGATATAAGTAGTTGGCATGTCATAGTGTGCTACTGGTAATTGAATATTCTGTGTGTTGGTGTGCCCCGATTGTGGGCAATTCAAGTGAACCAGTACTGTACCTTAAAGTATCAGAGTAACTCACATTATCTTGTAGAACTCAATATGGCGCTTAGATTTTGTTCAGATCTCAGCATTTAGAACACAGTGTATGTGTGTAATTCAATTGGTAGATATAAAGCACAAGTTGTGATACAACTTAAAAAGTAGGAAGTGCTTGAGTACACAATTTTAACCCTAAGGTTGTCAGATTGTATGCTCAATGAATTAGTAACTACTGGTGTAGCATCATTGCTTCATATTAAATAGGCATACCTCAATATACAAGGTTACAATAATAATCATGTATAACCGTAATAGTAAAGGTATACAATGTGCACATACACTGGGAGTATTATCAATAGTGATGCGATCCTGTATTCCTGCGTATCTTATTGTATAACAGATCAGCTGGATGAGTGGGGTATAGTCTCAAAGGGGTAGACTATATTTGACAGTGTGACTTCACTACGTAACAGCATTCACTTAAAGGTACTGCAATAGCAGTATTTAGGTATCGCATTCTATTTTATGTTTGAGCAAAGTATCCCAAATTTTCTTGCATTACTCATTAAACCACATGAATAATGTGTAGGTATCAGTAGTTTGAACACAGTATGTACTATATAGTTGTATTAATAAGTATAAACCACAAGTTTAAAAAACGAGATATAGAATAAAGATACTTGAGTACAGGGATATACCCCACAGAGTTGTCAGATCTTGGATTCAATACATACTATACAATAAGATACGCAGGAATACAGGATCGCATCACTATTGATAATACTCCCAGTGTATGCACACATTATTTGTATACCTTTACTATTAAGGTTATACATGATTATTATTGTAACCTTGTATATTGAGGTATGCCTATTTAATATGAAGCAATGACGCTATACCAGTAGTTACTAATTCATTGGGCATACGATCTGACAACCTTAGGGTTAAAATTGTGTACTCAAGCACTTCCTATTTTTTAAGTTGTATCACAACTTGTGCTTTATATCTACCAATTGAATTACACACATACACTGTGTTCTAAATGCTGACATCTGAACAAAATCTAAGCACCATATTGAGTTCTACAAGATAATTTGAGTTACCCTGATACTTTAAGGTACAGTACTGGTTCAATTGAATTGCCCACAATTGGGGCACACCAACACACAGAATATTCAATTACCAGTAGCACACTATGACATGCCAACTACTTATATCCAAGCTTGAATAACCACATAGAGCTCTGGCTTACGTTTATATTAGATAACACAGCATTAGTCAATGGCAGAGCCACCGATAAAGATACTGGTTACTATTATAATAATACTATACTGTATCATACAGTAAGTGGAAGAGAATCCCCTTACTCATATATAAATCCAAGACATTCTATTTAGATTTAGAATCAATCTGAGCCATCAGATAAGTGACCAATTGACACCACTGTGCATATATTAGATATTACTCGCTCTCTTAACCCTAGTGGTATCCTGATACCTCTGGATATTTACTACTAAGGGTATTTTTTGACATCCTGTTAACCACACTACACAGGGTAACAGCAATAGCATTTCTACTTATAATCAGGATATAGCTGAATCTGTAGCATATATGACTTTTGTCACGTTATCTCCACCTCAGGTCGTCATTTTAAGTTGAACCCTGTTTTTAGTCTTAATTTAATAAAAGTTAAATTTTAATTTATACCTGTGTACCTGATCCCAGAGCGGGAGACAGTTTCCTTTTGAGTTCACATCTATATCCAACTTATCCTTTTCGGACTCTGGAGTGCTATTAGTGTATACTTTGGAGGAATCTATTCCTCTCTACCCTCTTTCTCTATTTATTAATATACACAGCACCATCCCATGAACCCACAGTTATTAAACTGGGGTATTCATTGAATTGGCAGAAGTCCTGATATTAATGCAGTAGTGCCATTGGCCTTTTTTTTTTTTTCAACTACCGGGGTACTAGTTTGTAGGGAAAAAAATCCATAACACCTCCCTTTTGTTCAATTTATTCTCTTGATTGCCCCCTCTCTTCCATACAGGTACATGATCTATGCCCTGTAATGTGAGTATAGAAGTGTAAATAATATCTCAATAATTCAGCTCTGGGAATTCCATCTACAGTCTGTCATGCCATATCTAAAACACTGTCCTGATATCCTCTATCTTTTATCTTTAAGTAATAACTAAGGCCTGTTCTTGATATAAGACATGTCTAGGAGGGCAAGAATCAAAACTCAAAATAGTATTATGTACTGTAGGCTTTCTATACAGAACTATCTCTACCCTTTCCTGTTTTATGTTATATCAAAGGGTTAGATCCAATAAGTTAATACATTCATCATTCTGTTCTCCTAAAAATGTAACACCACAAGTGTTATGGTTCAAATAATCACACAAAGAATTGGCCATCTCTGCATCACCCTCAAAGATGAAAAATAAATCATCTATATACCAGAAATAATGTATTATACTCTCCCTAAATGGATTGCCATCTCCAAAGACATGGGACTGCTCCCACCAACCCCAAAATAGGTTTGCATAGGAGGTGGCAAACTTGGCTCCCATAGCAGTCCCACACCTCTGGAGATAGAAATCCACCTGAAACATAAAAAAAAATTGTGTGTTAACAAATACTCAATCTATCGTAAAAATAAATTATATATATATATATATATATATATATATATATATATATATATATATATATATATATATATATATATATATATATATATATATATATATATATATAATAATAATACATCTACCACTAAAAATCTTTAAGATGATTTCCACCTTATATTTTTAAGTTTGAGTAGTGATGGGGTATCCTGTATATAACTTTGTAGATTTTTTTAGGAATGGCTGCAAAAATGTATCAACAAGATCAGACAGGGGTTCATTCAAAGAATTGATGCCAGCTATTATAGGGCATCCAGGAGGGCATTTGGAATCTATGTGAATCTTAGGAAAGTAGTGAAAAATACGGGTAACAGGGTGATCCAGTACTAAAATTTCCTATATTGCTGCGCATTTGGATTTTATTTTAATTTTATATATCCCTCTGTATCACTTAATTGCCTCTTTGCTTCACTAATGTATCCATTTAATCCCTATAAATGTTATCTTGTATACCGCCTATGTTTATAGCGCTGCAAAATCTGTTGGCGCTCAACAAATACCTGATAATAATAATAATAACTTATGTAGGTATCTTTATTTAAGAGGACCCCATTACCTACCATATCTGATGGTATTTTCACTATACTTTTATAACTAGACAGGGTTTTCACAGCATGCAATTGATGTGGTATTAAGTTTGAGGACTATTTCTTTGATTTATCACTAAGAACTCTTAGTTAATCTTATACTGTTTTTCTGGAAAATGTCTAAAACATTTGATCTACTTTGCACTGGATAAAAATTACTTTTCTTTTTAAATTCTTTTAGGTCAATATCATCCTCATCAATAAGAGCATTTTCATTTGAAAGATGTTGTAAGTCAGTTATTGTGCACCATTCAGAAAATGATAAATTACCCATATTTGAAACAGACTGTAATTTACTCCCATTTCCTTTCTCATTTTCTATATGTGTCATCTCATCATTCTCTTTAAAAAGTGTTTGCGCAAAGTTAACTTGCGTACAAATTTGTTAACATCTGATATGGTTTCAGAAAGATTAAAATGATGAGATGGCACAAAATTCGGTCCCCTAAACAACAATGCTTCCTGTTCCCAAAAAAAGATTGATAGAAGATAAATTGATGACATTTTAATTTATAAATATTTTTTATTCCCCTGTCCCTGTGACTTGGTTGTACATGTAATTCTGAGAGGAGAATTGCCTGGTATTTCGGCTCTGGACTGACCTTATTAGGCGGGATCAGACTGATATATAACCCCAATTTCGAAAAATTTGGGACAATATAGAAAATGCAAAAAAAAAAAAGTCTTTTGAAAATTCTATTCATCCTGTACTATATTGAAAGCACATTATTAACATATTATTAGATTTTTTTACTTTGCCAATTTAATGTATTTTTGAAAATATACACTCATTTCAAATCTAATGAGTGCAACACATTCCAAAAAAGTTTGCACAGCCACTTTTTACCATTTTGTAACATCACCTTTTCTTTTAATAACACTTATTAAGTGTCTGGGCACTGAAGACACAAGGGCCTCGATCCGATATGCAGCGTCGCCCGCAAAAGCCGGCAACGCCAAATTTTGCGCTGGTTTGGTATCACATATACGGCATAACCTAGAAGTTACGCTTGTATATATTTCTGCCTTCGGCCATAGTTTTTTGGCCCATAGACAGGTATACCAAATCAGCGCAGTTTGGTATCCAATATACAGCGTAAGGACTTACGTGGCGAAAATGGAGAAATCTTACTCCATTTTCACCTCGCCACAAATTGCAGGTTTAGTAAGCCTTACGCTGTCTATTGGAGCCCTGTAACTCCCTAAACTACCTGCAAAATAAAACCTAACACCTAACGCATGCGCAATGTCTATCTACCTGTCAACCGCGATCCCCCGCCGCAATCCCTAATAAAGTATTAAACCCCTAAACCGCCACTCCCGGACCCCGCCGCCACCTACATTAAATGTATAACCCCCTAATGTGAGCCCCTACACCGCCGCCATCTACATTACCTACCCCCTAATGTGAGCCCCTTACACCGCTGCCACCTACATTAACTACCCCCTAATGTGAGCCCCTTACACCGCTGCCACCTACATTAACTACCCCTAATGTGAGCTCCTACCCCGCCGCCAGCTATATTAAAATTATTAACCCCTAATCTAATCCCCCTATACCGCCGCCACCTATATTAAATTATTAACCCCTAATCTAATCCCCCTATACCGCCGCCACCTATATTAAATTAATTAACCCCTAAAATACTAAACTATCCCTACCACTAAACCTAAGTCTAACCCTACAAATAGCCCTGAAAAGGGCTTTTTGCGTGGCATTACCCCAAAGTAAACAGCTCTATTGCCAGCCCTTAAAAGGGCTATTTGCGGGGCTTTGCCCCAAAGTAATCAGCTCTTTTACCAGCCATTAAAAGGGCTTTTGGCGGGGCATTGTCACAAAGTAATCAGCTCTTTTGCCTCTAATCTAAATCCCCCTACACCGCCGCCACCTATAATAAATGTATTACCCCCTAATCTAATCCCCCTACACCGCCGCCACCTATATTAACTATATTAACCCTAATTATATTAGGGTTAATATAGTTAATATAGTTATTATATTATATATATATTAAGTATAATAACCCTATCTAACTCTAACACCCCTAACTAAATTCTTATTAAAATAGATCTAATTAATATTAATATTATTAATTAAAATATTCCTATTTAAATCTAAATACTTACCTATAAAATAAACCCTAAGAGAGCTACAATATAATTAATAATTACATTGTAGCTATTTTAGGGTTTATATTTATTTTACAGGTAACTTGGTATTTATTTTAACTAGGTACAATAGCTATTAAATAGTTAATAACTATTTAATAGCTACCTTGTTAAATAATTACCAATTTACCTGTAAAATAAATCCTAACCTAAGTTACAAATACACCTACACTATCAATAAATTAAATAATCTACAAATATCTAAACTAAAATACAATTAAATACACTAAACTAAATTACAAAAAAAAACAAACACTAAATTTCAAAAAATAAAAAAAACACAAGAATTTTAAGCTAATTACACCTATTCTAAGCCCCCTAATAAAATAATAAAGCTCCTAAAAATAAAAAAATGCCCTACCCTATTCTAAATTAAAAAATAACCAGCTCTTTTACCAGCCCTTAAAAGGGCTTTTTGCGGGGCATGCCCCAAAGTAATCAGCTCTTTTGCCTGTAAAAAAAAACACAATACCACCCCCCAACATTAAAACCCACCACCGACATACCCCTACTCTAAACCCACCCAAACCCCCCTTAAAAAACCTAACACTAAGCCCCAGAAGATCTCCCTACCTTGAGTCGTCTTCACCCAGCCGGGCTGAACTCTTCATCCAATTCGGGCGATGTCTTCATCCAAGCAGCAAAGAAAAAGTCTTCCATCTGGCGATGTGTTCATCCAAGCGGCAAAGAAGAAGTCTTCCATCCGGCGATGTCTTCATCCAAGCGGCAAAGAAGAGGTCCTCCATCAGGGTGAAGTTTTCCTCCAAGCAGCATTTTCAATCTTCTTTCTTCGGACCTCCGACCGGAACATCCAGCTGGCCCGACTACTGACAGATGAATGAAGTTTCCTTTAAATAAATAAATCCAAGATGGCGTCCATCGAATTTCGATTGGCTGATAGGATTCTATCAGCCAATCGGAATTAAGGTAAGAAAATCTGATTGGCTGATTCAATCAGCCAATCAGATTCAAGTTCAATCCGATTGGCTGATCCAATCAGCCAATCAGATTGAGCTCACATTCTATTGGCTGTTCCGATCAGCCAATAGAATGCGAGTTCAATCTGATTGGCTGATTTTCTTACCTTAATTCCGATTGGCTGATAGAATCCTATCAGCCAATCGGAATTCGACAGACACCATCTTGGATTTATTTAATTAAAGGAAACTTCATTCATCTGTCAGTCATCGGGCCAGCTGGATGTTCCGCGTCGGAGGTCCGAAGAAAGAAGATTGAAGATGCTGCTTGGAGGAAAACTTCTCCCCGATGGAGGACCTCTTCTTTGCCGCTTGGATGAAGACATCGCCAGATGGAAGACTTCTTCTTTGCCGCTTGGAGGAAGACATCGCCGGATGGAAGACTTCTTCTTTGCCGCTTGGATGAAGACATCGCCCGGATTGGATGAAGAGTTCGGCCCGGCTGGGTGAAGACGACTCAAGGTAGGGAGATCTTCTGGGGCTTAGTGTTAGGTTTTTTTAAGGGGGGTTTGGGTGGGTTTAGAGTAGGGGTATGTGGGTGGTGGGTTTTAATGTTGGGGGGTGGTATTGGGGTTTTTTTACAGGCAAAAGAGTTGATTACTTTGGGGCATGCCCCGCAAAAAGCCCTTTTAAGGGCTGGTAAAAGAGCTGGTTAATTTTTAATTTAGAATAGGGTAGGGCATTTTTTTATTTTGGGGGGCTTTATTATTTTATTAGGGGGCTTAGAATAGGTGTAATTAGCTTAAAATTCTTGTAATCTTTTTTTATTTTTTGTAATTTAGTGTTTGGGTTTTTTTGTAATTTGGTTTAGTGTATTTATTTGTATTTTAGTTTAGATATTTGTAGTTTATTTAATTTATTGATAGTGTAGGTGTATTTGTAACTTAGGTTAGGATTTATTTTACAGGTAAATTGGTAATTATTTTAACAAGGTAGCTATTACATAGTTATTAACTATTTAATTGCTATTGTACCTAGTTAAAATAAATACCAAGTTACCTGTAAAATAAATATAAACCCTAAAATAGCTACAATGTAATTATTAATTATATTGTAGCTCTCTTAGGGTTTATTTTATAGGTAAGTATTTAGATTTAAATAGGAATATTTTAATTAATAATATTAATATTAATTGGATTTATTTTAATAAGAATTTAGTTAGGGGTGTTAGAGTTATATAGGGTTATTATACTTAATATATATAATATAATAACTATATTAACTATATTAACCCTAATATAATTAGGGTTAATGTAGTTAATATAAGTGCGGCGGTGTAGGGGGATTAGATTAGGGGGTAATACATTTATTATAGGTGGCGGCGGTGTACGGGGATTTAGATTAGAGGCAAAAGAGCTGATTACTTTGTGACAATGCCCCGCCAAAAGCCCTTTTAAGGGCTGGTAAAAGAGCTGATTTCTTTGGGGCAAAGCCCTGCAAATAGCCCTTTTAAGGGCTGGCAATAGAGCTGTTTACTTTGGGGTAATGCCACGCAAAAAGCCCTTTTCAGGGCTATTTGTAGGGTTAGACTTAGGTTTAGTGGTAGGGATAGTTTAGTATTTTAGGGGTTAATTAATTTAATATAGGTGGTGGCGGTATAGGGGGATTAGATTAGGGGTTAATTAATTTAATGTAGGTGGCGGCGTTGTAGGGGGATTAGATTAGGGGTTAATTAATTTAATATAGCTGACGGCGGTATAGGGGGATTAAATTAGGGGTTAATAATTTTAATATAGCTGGCGGTGGGGTAGGGGGATTAGATTAGGGGTTAATAATTTTAATATAGCTGGCAGCGGGGTAGGAGCTCACATTAGGGGGTAGTTAATGTAGCTGGCAGCGGGGTAGGAGCTCACATTAGGGGGTAGTTAATATAGGTGGCGGCGGTGTAAGGGGCTCACATTAGGGCGTAGTTAATGTAGGTGGCGGCAGGGTCCGGGAGCAGTGGTTTAGGGGTTAATAACTTTATTAGGTGCGGCGGGGTCTGGGAGCGGCGGTTTAGGGGTTAATACATTTTTTATTATTAGGAGAGTGAGGGGGGATAGCGGATAGAGGGGTATACGTGTCGGGCTATGTTTGGGAGGCGTGTTAGACTTAGTCAGGTTTTGTAGGCGCCGGCAGTTTCTAAAGTGCCGTAAGTCACTGGCGACTCCAGAAATTTGTACTTACGCAGATTTCTAGACATCGCTGGTTTATCCGACTTACGGCACTTTAGCAATTGCTGGTGGGGTATATTGGATAGCTCGATTTGCGAGCTGAAACTACTGGCGGCGGGGGTTCCCTCGCTTGCGCCGCAAACTGTGATCTATATCGGATCGCACCCCAGTTGGTTAAGTTTAGCAAGCAGAATTTTCCCCCATTCATCCATTATGCATGTGTTCAGCTGCACACATGTACAGGGCCTTCATTGCCTTATTTTGCTTATTTTGCACTTTATAATGTGCCACACATTCTCAATCGGAGACAGGTTAGGACTGCAGGCAGGCCATGCTAGCGCTTGTATTCCGGGCAGAATGTCATTTAGCGTTGTCCTGCTGGAAAATGCAGGCACGTCCCTGGAAAAGACAACATCTGGATGGCAGCATATGTTGCTCCAAAATATATACATATCTTTCTGCATTAATGGTGCCCTCACAGATGTGCAAGTTACCCATACCATGGGCACTGGCACACCCCCATACCATGACAGATGCTGGTTTTGGATGTGACACAGTCTGATAGCAGCTTGGATGATCCTTTTCCTCTTTGGCCTGGAAAACACAAAAACTATTTGAAATGTTGATTCAGACCACAAAACACAATTCCACTGTGCTACTGTCCATCTCAGATGAGATTGAACCGAGAGAAGTTGGCTGCGCTTCTGGACAGTGTTGATGTATTGCTTCTGCTTTGCATAGTAAAGTCTTATCTTGCATCTGTGGATGCAGCGGCGGATGGTGTTGACTGACAAAGGTTTACAAAAGTATTCCTGAGCCCATGTCAGGCTATTCATTAAAACATCAACAAAAGGTATTTCACAAAATAAATGTACTGAATTTATTTAACACTACTGATTCAGAGATCAAATCAAACAAGTGCACAAACAATTAAAACAAAGTTATATAACGCAGGTTCCTAAGGTATATATATAATAATTAAATATATTCCTAAAATAGGCTATTTTAGGAATATATTTCATTATTTTATATATACCTTAGAAACCTGTGCTATTTAACTTTGATTTAATTGTCAGAAAATCCATTACAGACTCATGATGGTTTTTGAGACAGTGACGTCTGAGGGATTGAAGATTAGGGATGGGCGAATGTGTTTATATTCGAATTTGAATGTTAGAACGAATGTTATTGTAGAAATTCGATTTACATAATAGAATGTTGATAAGAACGACTATTCTTAAAAATTCGATTTTCGAATGTTATTTACAGTTTTCGAATGTCACATTCGAATTCTAATGTTATATTTATAAAACACAATTGTAGACTAGAAACACTATTTCGAATTCGAATGTCACATTCAAATCGAATATCACATTCGAATTTGAATATTACATTTATAAAACACAGTATTAGACTAGAAATACTATTTCGAATTTGAATGTCACATTCGAATCGAATATCACATTCAAATTCGAATATTACATTTAAAAAATACAGTATTAGACTAGAAATACTATTTCGAATTCGAATGTGACATTCAAATTCGAATATTACATTTCGAAATGGAATGAATAGATAGCTAAACATTCTATTATTCGAACGAATATTTTCTAATTTTATTGAAAAATTCGAAAACAAAAATAGAATGTTAGAATATTATATAAACATTCAAAATTCGATTCAAACGAACGAATGTATCAAAATTTGTTTTAAATTTCGAATTTTTAGAAACATTCGCCCATCCCTATTGAAGATTACGTGCATTCAGAAGTGGTTTTCAGCCCTGCAATTTACAAACTTTTGACCAGATTTCTTGAATCTTTTAATTATATTGTGCACTGTAGAAAGTGAAATGCCCAAAATCCTACAATTTGTCTTTTATAGATTGTTTTTCTAAAAGTGTTGGATTATTCACTGACACATCTGTTGGCAGATTTTCAAGCCTCAACCAATTCTTGCTCTTAAAGGACTAGGCCTTTTTTGAGGTTCCTTATATGCTATGATTACATGATTGCCTCACCTGTTTCACATCACCTTCTTATTTCAACTTGTCACATCGCTATTAGTCCTAAATTGCCCCGTCCCAAATTTTCAGAACGTGTTGCAGTCATCAAATTTGAAATGAGTGTATAAATTCACTAAGTAAAACAACAAATAATGTGTTAATAATGTATTTTCAATATAGTACAGGGTGACTTTAATTTTCAAATGACTCTTTTTTTTTTTTGCATATTCCATACTGTCCCAATTTTGTCAGAATTGGGGTTGTACTTCAGGAAAGTTTTTCTCTGTGAAAAGCACACAAGGACTAAAAGAAACTACCCCCAGGTGGTAACTGGACCATAGATTTAACTACTGAGTTGTTGTTCATTCCTGGCAAACTACTTCTCTTTCTGTTCATATCAGGGTAAACTTTGAGTATAGCATTCTAAATTATTTTCTCGTCCATACAGCATTATTTTCCTTCATTGAATTGGTATGGGGGTTCATATTAGGTCTACCAACAATACTGCAGTGTTTGTGTCTTCAGGAACAAAAAGGGGAGCCATATTTTGGGGTGTAAAGTCCCTGTTTTCTGCATAGACTTCCCGAGTGAGCCAGCTCTGCGCAAATGCTAAACTCAGATGTTACCCATGTTAGTCTATTTTGTTATATTTTATTTTACCATCACCCAAGTCATTGTTCTTTTTGTTTGTGAGAGTGCAATTCACCTACCTGCCTGTATTGCTATATATTTATATATATATATATATATATATATATATATATATATATATATATATATATATATATATATATATATATATATATATATATATATATATATATATATATTTATGAATAAAAGCATTTGTTGTAAGGATGCAGTTATGCTAATGATTTTGATTGGACATTCATTTTTGATTGCTAAACTATGAAAATGAAATTATTTCAATCGTCTCTACTGCTTAAATATTTCTAGCTTTTCATTTAACAAAACTGTGTCTACACATCTACATTTACACAATTTCTCTCTTTATAGATGTAACTTGCTTTCTGAACAAAAAATGCCATATGTAATTTTGGTTAGAAGCTAGGATAATCACAAGGCATAGGAGAAATAGCACACCCTTTAGAAAAATATGAAATGTTAAAGAAACTGGAAAATGACCAGTCAGAGAATTAGAATAAAGCACATGTTTTTTATCTAAAAGTTAAAAGAAAGCAATAAAAAAGACAAATTGAGTGTTTCTTTTTAATGGTTTAGCAAATTGGGGATAGAATTACATAGAAAAGGGCAAGAATTAGTAATTGTGTTGGATTTGCAAAGACACTGAAAAGAATGATTGTTGAGTATAATTTTAACAGTGAGATAAAGTATATTGGTTTATTTCTTTGACCACTTCATTTATATATTCACCATATGCAGGATTTGATTATTCTAATATAATAGTCAGTTTATTTCCTCTGGCTTTTTAGGAAAGCTTTAGACCACTGCTTCATAATTTCTGCTTAGGCTCGCCGGAAACAAGGGGCATCAAGCTACATTTGGAGCTTGATAATTCGGCCCCTTAATCTTTACCAATACAATTTAAAGGGACAAACATCTCCTTACTTGAAAGAGTGGAGTCTTAACCTCTAACTGAGAAGTTGCTTATCTAATAAAAATGTAATTATGAACAGCAGGAGTTAAACTACTTTTTTGGGTCTGAGTAAATGGTGGTCTAACAGTTTGTTGTTTGTACTAGATTGGAAACTGTGGCCTCATTTGGAAGAGAGAGAGAAGGAAGATACCTTTTATTTGTTATTTACTGTATGCTAAGAGTAGTCGCTCCAAAAAATCCTTATCACCTATAGGAAACATTCTACACTTTAAAGGGATATAAAGCAGTCTGTATCATCGTAAATAAAAAACACACACAAAGCAATGGTTTATACTTAAAGGGACTGTCTAGTCAAAATTAAACTTTCATGATTCAGATAAAGCATAACATTTTAAAAAACTTTCCAATTTACTTTTATCATCAAATTTGCTATGTTCTCGTGGTATTCTTTGTTGAAAGCTAAACCTTTATAAGCTTGTATGCTAATTTTAAAGCCCTTGAAGACAGCCTTTTATCTCAGGCATTTGGACAGTTTTTCACATCTAGGCAGTGCTAGCTCATGTGTGCCATAAAGATAACATTGTGGTCACACCTGTGGATTTACCTGAGTCAGTACTCACTGGCTAAAATGCAAGTCTGTCAAAAAAAATTGAAATAAGGGGGCAGTCTGCAGAGGCTTAGATACAAGGTAATCACAGAGGTAAAAGTTATATTAATATAAACATGCTAGTTATGCAAAACTGAGCAATGGGTAATAAAGGATTATATATCTTTTTTAACTATAACAATTCTCTTTAATAGAAATCAATAAAATATGTATTATTCATCATTTTAAAAAGATTGTATCTTTATTCCTTGTATTTAACTTAATTTGTGCAGTGTCCATTACTTCCTGTCACAGCCCCTCAAGGAGGCTGGGGGTTTCTATAGGAAGGCACCATAGTGTTGCTAGGAGACACGATAAAAGAGCTCCAGTCAGTTTATTGATTAGAAGAGAACATAGGTTTTGTATTGTCTGTTTGTTTATCTTGCTTATCTAGCTGTAGGCAAGGGCCACACTAAGAATTTCTAAGCGCTCCTTTGGCAAGAAAACAAGTAAGCTGTTTGCTTTTTTTTAACAAAATCTGCTTCTTTTTATGTTAACGTTGATTTAAGATTTTTTTTTTTTTTACCATAGAAGCACCGTTTCATATTTACCTCTTTCAAATGAGGAGTCTCATTACCATAGGAATGTCAGTTAGCTGACTTCTTATTGACTTTTAAGTGCCCTGAAAAGGACCCCAGTTTCCCCAAAATAAAGAATAACATGGGGAAAATAACCCCTCTGTTGATGGAGGAGAGGATTCTTTCATATGATGGTTCTCACTAGATTTGTACATTCAGGTCATTAATTCTGTGCTAATCCAGATCTTAGTTAGTTTCACTTTCACAAGAATAATTGCAGCTCTGAAAGAGCTAAATATCATGAGCGGCCTCCTCCTTCTACATTCATAACAAATGATCTAAATGCACAGTCCTAGTTCTTCACACACCAATGTAGCTATCAGGTAATCACCATGACAGCAGAAAAAATAAATCTTATAAGTGTGTAGCGTAGGTTTATGTAGGTAACCAGTTATAGGACAACTGAAAACAATCACATTTCAATGTTAAATACACATAGACATAATAACTATGTAACAAAAACATTTGCCTGAATCAATGCAAATATAGCAAAATACATTTTCTTATATTTCTACAAATAAGCAAACTGCTAATACCTGTACATATGTAAAGATCTAGATTTCCATGTATGTCTTTAATGTGGTAATTTCATAGAGCAAACAGTAGAGCATTAATCAGGATCTCATCCAGTCCTAAATGTTGTATACAGTAAATGTGTGTTAAAATAAAATAAATAGTTAGAAAAGTTTAACTCACAGCTTTCTCTCAAACAATGTATCCTTTACTAGCCCATGGGTGGGGTCATGGGTATTTATACACCAGTGTTTGTAAAGATGGTTTGTCTGAGGAAGGGGAGGGTGTCCCTGAAACATCACATGGATTAAATATCACTGTTTGAAATGACCAGAGAGTGCCTCCATTCATTTCCTGCATATTAACCTTTTGGTTTGATTATTAAATGAGAGTACGCTTTATCAAGACTATATATACAGCGCCCTCCACTAATATATTATTGGCACCCTTGGCAAATATGAGCAAAGAAGGCTGTGAAAAACTGCCTTTATTTTTTAACCTTTTGACCTTTTGTTCAAAAAATACACAAAAATACTCTGCTTTCATGGGTATCAAACTATTGCAAACACAACACAGGTTTATCCAAAAAATAAAATAAAAAAATCTTTGTTAAATATATGCGTGGCACAATTATTGGCACTCTTTTAGTCAATACTTTGTGCTACCTCCCATTACCAAGATAACAGCGGTGAGTCTTTTCCTATAATGCCAGATTAGGTTGGAGAATACATGGCAAGGTATCTGATACCATACAGAATCTCTCCAGATCCTTCAAATTTTGAGGTTGACACTGGTTGACTCTACTCTTCAGTTCACCCCACATGTTTTCTATGAGGTCCAAGTCAGGGGACAGGTATGGCCATGGCAGGATCTTGATTTTGTGGTCAGTAAACCATTTTTGTGTTGATTTTGATGTATGTTTTGGATTATTGTCCTGCTGGAAGATCAAATCACAGCCCATTTGAAGCCTTCTGGCAGAGGCAGTCAGGTGTTCAGTTAATATCTGTTGATATTGATAGAGTCCATGATGCCATGTATCCTAACAAAATGTCCAGGTCCTCTGGCAGAAAAACAGACGCAAAACATTAAAGAGCCACCATCATATTTAGCCGTGGGCATGAGGTACTTTTCCATATGGCTACCTCTCTGTGTGTGCCAAACCCATCTCTAGTGTTTATTGCTAAAAAGCTCTATTTTTGGTTTCATCTGACCATAAAACCTGATCCCACTTGAAGTTCCAGTAGTGTCTGGCAAACTGAAGATGCCTGAGGTTTTTTTTTTAGATGAGAGTAAAGTTTTTTTGTATGGAAACCCTTCCAAACATGGTGGTGTAGGTGACGTTGGCTTGTAGTTTTGTAGAGTTTCTGACCCCAAGATGCAACTAACTTCTGCAATTATCTAGCTGTGATCCTTGGAGATATTTTGTCCACTATAACCATCCTCTTCACAGTGCATTGAGACAATATAGACACATTTCCTCTTCCAGGTTGATTCATAGCATTTCCAGATGATTGAAACTTCTTAATTATTGCCCTAATGGTGGAGATGGGCATTTTGAATGCTTTTGCTATTTTCTTATAGTAACTTCCCATTTTGCGAAGCTCAGCAACCTATTGCTGCACTCACAGCTATATTCCTTTGTCTTACCCTTTGTGATGAATGAAAAAGGGAATTTGGCCTATGTGTTACCTCATATTTATACCCCTGTGAAACAGAAAGTCATGATTAAACAATAAAGGCAAATTTTCCCAGCCTTCTTTGCTCATATTTACCAAGGGTGCCGATATTAGTAATATCCGATGAGGGTTTTGAGAGACATAGATTTTAAAAAGGTCATCTCAGTAGTAACAATCATTTGGCAGGAACCGCCAGTCTAGCTTTGAAATTCTGATGTCAGAGCTCATAGATTTATGCAAAAAAACATATAACATTTTATAAAATTCTATATAGAATTATTTTTTTTATCTATAATAGAATGATTTTGTTATTTTTTTTATTTATTTCTTACTAGTGAGGATTATTTAACAGAGGTAAGAGCATGTATACAGTAGAAACTCTTTAATACCACACATATAAAATTAAATATATGGCACACAAATCCCACTTTCTTGTCAGATGACACAAAACTTTGAAGTGAGAAATTATGTGAATAAAAATATGCTCCATATTATCTGATATTTTATTTTGTAATCAATAAGTTTAATAATGGAATTTGTCACAGGTGTATTTAATTCATACTCCACAAAAAAGAATTTACTTTGTCAAGTGTCTATATATGCACAGGTCTCTTAACCAGAAGTGTAGTATGTTAGAAATATCATCAGAAGCAAAATCTTTTATGTGAAAAGGTCATGGACAGAAGTTTCTACTTATTTCCCATTACTCTGATTTTTGTACTTAGAGAGGGATTGGATGACACTTCAAAGATACTGCTGATAAATTTATTGCCAAATCATTTCTTAATGATGGCTATGTTTCACTCTAATTGCTATTAGTATTCCTATAAAAAAAGAGAACAGATTTATCAATGTCATATAAATAGTGCATTTTAAGAATAAATTGAGCAATTAAATATTTCTTTTTAATTAATTCTTAAACTTAGCGATCATAAGAAAGACCTGGAGGAATTAATATGGATTATAGAAAATGCATTCTCTAAACTTTCAACTTTAATTGCTTTTATGCATTTTTTTTTTCTATCCTGAATGTGCGTTAACATGGATAAGAAGTTTCTGGTAGTAGAAAGAAAATAATTTGAAGTTTGCACCAGTGGCATTCCATCAAAAACGTATTACACATGTACTGTGTATTGAAACAAACAGACAAAAAAAAAGTAAATCAAGGAATGCTTTTTGGCTTAACACATTCACAGCTGCCAGTGCTTAAAGGGCCATGATAACCAAATCTTGACTAGAAAATATCACCTGAACATCTCTATGTAAAAAAAAAAGATATTTTACCTCAAAAGTTCCTCAGTAGCCACATCCCATTGTAAAGGACTTCTAAGCAGCAAATTTATTTATTTATTTATAAAATATTTTACCAGGAAGTATACATTGAGATTTATCTTGTTTTCAAGTATGTCCTGGGTCCACAAAACATTGCATTGATACAACAGGGTACAATAAAATACAAAAACAATAATAATACACAATATATGCAAAAAATAAAACATAGAACAGGTATGAAATATTTAATCAACCATGGCAGGTGCATTCTGTTTTGAGATATGTAGAGAGGGATCTCTTAAAGGATATTAGGCTTGGGGAAGGTTTGAAAGTGTGAGGGAGATGATTCCATAATTGTGGTGCTCTGTAGGAAAAGGAGGATCGAGCTGCTTTCTTTTTGTATTGAGGCAGACTAAATAATGTGCTTGTACTGGATCGGAGGTTGAGGTGGAAATAGCCGGGGAGAGCATTCTGCTCAGGTAGGGTGGGAGCTTCCCAGAAAGGCTCTTAAACACAAGGCAGGAAAGATGGAGGGTGCGTCTGGATTCTAGCGACAGCCAGTTTAGTTCTTTTAGCATGTCACAATGGTGGGTCCTGTAGTTACATTGTAGCACAAAGCGGCAGAACGAGTTATACAATGTATTAAGTTTAGTAAGGTGAGTTTGCGGTGCAGGTGCATATACTACGTCCCCGTAATCCATGATAGGCATCAACATTTGCTGTACAATCTTTTCCTTTACTGTAGGGCTGAGGCAGGATTTGTTGCTGTACAGAGCACCTAGTTTTGGATAAAGTTTAGATGCAAGTTTTTCTATGTGGAGGCCAAAAGATAGATTGGGGTCTAACAACATACCCAAGTATTTAAAAGAGTGGACTGCGGTCAGCATGCAATTGGATTTTGTTTTGATGCGTAGATGGGAATTTTGTAATTTGTGTAATTTAGGTCCCGTTCCAAAGATCATTGTGATAGTTTTGTCAGTGTTTAGGAAGAGTTTGTTTTTTGAGATCCACTTTTCTACCTCCTTGAACTGGTCTTGGAGCACTGCTTCAAGCTGCGGCAGATCGGAATTGTTTGCATAGATTACCGTGTCATCTGCTTACATGTGTACAGTTGAGGATTTGCAGACATTTGGCAGATCATTTATAAATAATGTAAGTAGTAGGGGGGCGAGAATGGAACCTTGGGATACACCACACATGACAGGGAGAGGGAGGGACTCACTGTCAGAAACGGAGACATATTGTGATCGATCCGATACATATGATCGAAACCAGGTTAACGGACAATCAGCAATACCAGAGTTTTTTAGTTTGAGCAGTAGTATGTCATGGTCTACTGTGTCAAAGGCCTTTGCAAAATCAAGGAAAATAGCTCCAGTTAGGTCTCCTTGTTCCATGCCAGTTTGGATGTCGTTGCAAACTTTTAGGAGGGCAGTTGTAGTGGAGTGATTCGGGCGAAAACCTGATTGATCAGGGGACAGATAGTCAAGATAAAGGCAGCTAACACTGCCGAAACGCGTAGACTTGCTTACTCCTGTTTTGGATACTCACCTTGTGTCATATGTTGCAATTCACAGGTTCATTTCGATCTCTATGATATATATAGAGAGAAGATATATGAATAATTCCTGTGTGCAACACTCCCGACGCTAACTATAGCCATCCTATTGCTATTTATTCCATCGGCACTTTAACAGGTTAATTTCTATTTCTTTGAGCATACACTGAGATAGATGTATGAATAATTCCTGTGTGCCTGCTTGTTTTATCTTGCTCCCATCATAGCTATATCCAATTTATAACACCTTTGATAAAACACAACGGATAACAAATTGCTTAGGAGCTTCATTCGGATGAAAGACGGACTTTAAAAGGATGGATCAACATTTTGTACTGTCTTGAACAGCTGAGATACAAAATCCGCTACATACTCTGGAGAAAACCATCGGACACTTGCAAGTATCGCTACTAATAATTACAAACAAACATAATAATTACATATTGACATAAGTGTTTATCTTCAACTGGGACATTTTTCAAATAATCACTGTGTCCAGTTTTGTTGCAACGATTGGAGGATCACCACTAGTCAGGTGACGTGACGTCACAGCTCACGGCTCATCATTCATAGTTGTCCCTAACGGCTAACAGATCGGACGCTTCCACTACACACTGGGTTTGAGAGCCGTTTGGATCTTGCATGCTCCTATAGTAATACCATTGGTACAAATAAATGATGTGATTATTGTGATAGTATTTTTCTGCCTAAGTTAAGCTGATACATTTATCATTGTACTAACACTATATCGGTATACTACTTCTTTTAGACCTCAATACCGATTATTGTCAGCAATATCTTTGTTTTTAAACTTAGTATTTTACCTATGTTTTATTTTTTATTTTTTCTGATGCCGGCATCACATATATATATGTATATACAAATTGTTCAATTGTAAACTACGATATTTACATATTACCGATATATATTTTATGTTAAATTTGTACTTTGCCTTTTACATTGGTTTCTTTGTCAACACATAACTTTTTATTTCCTTTGGTTAGCTCTATTTTGGAGCGGTTATCCCACCCCTTGTTTATACTTTTCTGCCTAACAGTCTGTATATGGAGATTTACTAGACTACTTAGGGATTTAAGCACCAACCATTAAATTAACATTCACACCACCACCCCCCCCCCTCACTTTGATATGTTATTGTTCAGATTTTCACAGAAGTATTGCGACTTGGCCAATTTTGTTTGTTTAGAGCATATATTTTGCCATTATCTATATACACAGTGATCGTTCATAGAGCCTGTATGCTTGAACGTTGACCACAATGAATCCCAAAACTGGTACATTTGAATGAGGTCAGCTGTGATCCAATTCAAGTGTGCTCCTTTAACTTTCACCTTATGCAGTGGGGCATGCCAATTCCAAACTTGTAGGAGTTCAGACTGAAATAATTAAACTGCAGAGTCTAGATCTGGGATTAGGTTTAATCTGGGTCGGGGGAGGTTCTTGATGTCATTTAGAAATGATTGAAGATTACATTTTTTGAAGGACCTGGTGATTTTAACCTTGGGAGAGGATTTAATTGCCTTTATTTTGCGCACGCAGTACACTAAGCAGTGGTCACTGAAATTGTTAGGGAGAACACTTGCCTCCTGGATTCGGTCGGGAGAAGTGGAGAGAATCCAGTCGAGCAGGGTATGATTATGGCTTTTGATGTTTATGCGAGTTGGGGAGGAGATTAATTGCATTAGCTGCAAAGATTTAAACAGCGAGCAACAACTATTATTTTTTGGATTCAGCCAATCAATATTAAAATCTCCAAAAAACAAAATTTCACATTTTGGGTTTCAAGCTATGGTTTCACTAAGGAGATGTGCTATGTCAGAAAGGGAATGTACAGGGGAGGTAGGTGGGCGGTAGATTCCTGCAACAATTATTGATTTACTCCATGGGATCTCAATTGTGCCAGAAAGGAAATCAAAGGTGGCAGGAGAGCTAGATTTTTGTAAGGGGGTGTACTTTGTGGAATTGTCAACATAAATTACAATGCCGCCTCCTCTCTTTGCTCTATCATTTCTATGGCATGAATACCCATGTATTGCAATGGCAGAGTCAGGTATTTTTGCGGTTCAATATGTCTGTCCCGGGACAGCTAAGGGATTCAGCCTTGTGCACTCTCATGTTATTTCCCAATTCAGTTTAAGGAAGTTTACTATGAAATCTCATGAGAGTTAAGTGAAATCTCATGAGATCACAGTAAAAGAGTTCATGACCTCAGCACTGTTGATGCTGATTGGCTGCAGTTCATTTCTTCCTCTTCAGCTGGGCAGCAGCTGAATTATAACTTTTTACACAGAATTTACTCTGCTGAGCTGAGGAGATTGTGAGGTAAAAATGCTTCCTTTTTTACATAGAGATGCTCAGGTGATATTTTCCTGTCAGCTTTTTACAGTTATACTGCATCAGTTTGAAGTGATTTAGCATATGAGTATTATGTCCCTTTAAGGAAGGTACTAAATGGACATGGGCAAGGGTTCTTTTTTTGGGACAGAGATGTACTGTAACAAATGGCTATTATTTCAGTTCTGAGAACAGTGAGCAGCTAGTTTAGCACTGACAGTGCTTGTGTCCCCCTGTGCTTCGAACAGATGGTAATGCAGCAGACAGCAAGGCCATGGATTTGTAAAAAAAAATAGGATCGGCAAATCTCACACTTCTGATAGTCCTTCATGCAAATTACACAGTAGGTTGCATACGAATCACATGAAACTCCATTGGGAAAATAGACATGGGAAAAAATTGCTTTGAAATGTTGTTACAGCTTCTTCCCTCCACCTTGAAGTCTCCTTTGACAACTCATTTCATTTCAGTAGCAAGATATGAGATTTAGTGTCATGAAGATTTATTTCCAGCTATTGCAATTACTGGTTTACTTATCAATTCATATCCCCAGAACAAATGCTTTAAATGTACTTTATACAAGTAGGCTACAAAATATAGATAGAGCAATATATAGAATAAATTAACCTTAATCTTAGTGTTAATATTCAATTATCCCTGCTGAACAAAAGGTTTCTCCTGCTCTCTTTGATCTAGGATCAATATTTACTGCTTGAAAATGATTGACAGTTACACCACTGCAAAACTTCAATATTTGCAATAATTAGTAATACATACTTAACAACTCTCTGTCATTTGATTAATGCACATTCATAATGATTTTAACATCTAGGAATTGTTTAGATTTCTCTTTAAAGGGACATGAAACCCCAATTTTTTTTCATGATTCAGATAGAGAATACAATTTTAAACAACTTTCTAATTTACTTCTATTATCTAATTTGTTTCATTCTCTTGATATCATTTGTTGAAGGAGCAGCAATGCACTAATGGTTTCTAACTGAACACATGGGTGAGCTGCCAATCACAATCAATATATATATACAGCCACCAATCAATAGCTACAACCTAGGTTCTCTGCTGCTCCTGAGCTTGATTAGATAAACATTTCAACAAAGGATAACAAGAGAAGGAAGCAAATTAAATAATAGAAGTAAAATAGAAATGTTGTTTAAAATTGTATTCTCTATCTGAATCATGTCCCTTTAAGCTGATTGTTACAGAACAGTAAAATAATGTATAATAATTTTGGTAAATATTGTGCTACTGATACTTGAAGGGACTCTAAACCCAAAATTTTTCTTTCATGATTCAGATAGAGAATACAAATTTAAACAACATTCCAATTTACTTCTATTATTTATTTTGCTTATTTTTTTAGATATCCTTTGTTGAAGAAATAGCAATGCACATGGTTGAGCCAATCACACAAGGCTTCTATGTGCATCAACCAATCAGCAGCTACTGAGCCTATCTAGATATGCTTTTCAGCATAGAATATCGAGAGAATAAAACAAATTAGATAATAGAAGCAAATTAGAAAGTTGTTTAAAAAGGCATGCTCTTTCTAAATCATGAAATAAACAAATTGTGTTTCATGTCCCTTTAATGTAATTGTGAAATTCTGCCTAAAGGACACAAAAAAAAGTATTTTCAAGCTAAAGTATGATTTATTTTTTTGGCCGATAAATATAAAACTCAGAAAATAGCTACCTAAAACTTTGATTTTTTAGTTAAAGGGACATGACACCCAAATTTCTTCTTTCATGATTTACAAAGAGCATATGATTTAAACAAATTCCCAACTCCTGTAATCAAATGTGCGTAATTCTCATAGTAACCTTTGTTTAAGGAGCAGCAGTGCACTACTGGAGAATAGATGAACATATTATGTGAGCAAATGACAAAAAGCAATCAGCTGCTAGCTCCCAGTAGTGCATTGTTGCTCCTGAGCCTACATAGGTATGCTTTTCTATAAAGGATACCAAGAGAACAAAACAAATTATAATATATATATATATATATATTATACACAATGTATATAATTATATACATACATTTAAAGTGCATCGTCTATCTGAAAGTCTAATTTTGACTATACTATCCCTTCAAGTAGCAAAACCATACAACAAATATGACTTTCCTGGCAGATACAGACTTGCTATTACACTACACACCAGTGTCGAGTGCATGCTACCCACACGTGGTAGGCTGCGATCCATACATGGACATCCAGAGAGTTATTTTCTAGTGTGGGGTAAACAAAAAGTACAATATACCCTGAGGATAATAATGTTAAATAACAATAATGTTTATACAGACAAATACTAATATATATTTAATTGGATAAATAACAAAATTCCAGTGTAGGACAATCGCCCCCCCCCCCTTGTCCTCTCTCTGGACACAGATAATAAATATAAGGAACAAATATTTTAGATCATGTATTAAAGACATATATATATATATATATATATATATATATATATATATATATATATATATATATATATATATATATATATATACAAAAAAAGTATGTTTTCAATATATATTTTTATGTTAGTTTATTTTTTCTCCTGTAATTTACTTACTATTTGTATGGCCTAATGCATTACAATGTGCTGAATTGTTTCTAAATTCCAGTTCTAGAAGTATCCTTAAAGGAATAGAACTCAAGGATATCTCTTGCTAAACAATACTATGTTAAAGGGACACTAAACCCAATTGTTTTCTTTAATGATTCATATAGAGCATGCAATTTTAAGTAACTTTCTAATTTACTCATTATCAATTTTCTTCATTCTCTTGCTATCTTTATTTAAAAAGCAGGAATGTATAGATTAAGGAACCCATTTCTTTTTGGTTCAGAACCTGGGTTATGCTTGCTTATTGGTTTGCTAAATGTAGGCACCAATTAGAAGGGCTATCCAACCCAGTAAACCCAAAATGTGCAGGCTTCTATGCTTTGCATTCCTGCTTTTTAAATAAAGATAGCAAAAGAATGAAAATGTGTTGATAATAGGAGTAAAATAGAAAGTTGATTAAAATTGCATGCTTAAAATTTGGGTTTAATATCCCTTTAAATAAAAAATAAGCTACTTATTGGTTCAATCAGAATCATCATTTAACATCTTAGCTGATAGGGCAATTAAAAAATAGATACGAGAGCAGCTGATGGATTATTACATATATAAATTGATAATTTTGTTATACGAACATAATAAATTGGTCCATTCTTTGATGGAAGATTTCAGAAAAATAAAATACATTAAAATGCAAGCAAATCTCAAAGAGTATACAATTAAAACAATCTAATTTATTTGTCATAATCTAGAAGTTATATTGCCACTTTACTTAACATTATTGCTATAATACTTTGTGAAAATGGTACAATTTTCATAAAGAGAGAAAACCTATACTTACTAGTATTATATAATATGGTGAGTATATTATAACGTGATAACAGAATAACAATAGATAGAATGTCATGGGATTCTTGACATTGCTAAATAAGACAAGAGTGATTCAAATATCAATTTCTAGTGTGAAGATTTTAAAGATTTAAAGTATTTTCTATTTCTGTTGTAGTTTTCTGATTTCCTCCCGTATGAGACAGAGCCTTCACCTATATAACTGTCCTGAAAGCACATACGTCCCCCAAGCAAGTCAATACAAATCTGTTGGAGTCTATCCCTTACTAATTAGTTGTAGTTCATGATCCTAATAGCCCCCCTCCACTGCTAATTGAAGCAATTACAATGAAGCAATTGATCATTGTATCACATAGGGCTTTTCTCTACTATACAAATTATACTCAAATTTCCATTAGATTTTGTATGTATAGAATATATTCCAATAAAATAATAGAAGCTGGTCGTCTTTGAATTATGAATCAGACCTGAAGTGGACATTAACTATTCCCTATTTGTTTTACTATAAAACTCACACATATCAGGACACCCTCGTTAAAGGGACAGTCAACACCATAATTATTGTTGTTTTAAAAGATAGATAATCCCTTAATTACCCATTCCCCAATTTTGCATAACCAACACAGTTATAATAATACATGTTATACCCTTGTGATTACCTTGTAGCTAAGCCTTTGCAGACTGCCCCCTTATTTCAGTTCTTTTGACAGACTTGCATTTTAGCCAATCAGTGCTCACTCCTCTGTAAATTCACGTGCATGAGCTCAATGTTATCTATATGAAACACATAAACTAACATCCTCTAGTGGTAAAAAACTGTCAAATGCACACGCGGCCTTCAAGGTCTAAGAAATTAGCATAGGAACCACCTAGGTTTAGCGTTCAACTAAGAATACCAAGAGAACAAAGCAAAATTGGTGATAAAAGTAAATTGGAAAGTTGTTTAAAATAACATATTCTGAATCATTAACGGTTTTTTTGGACTTGACTGTCCCTTTAACTAAAGGATTCTGTTTTTCAAATTGTACTACCTTATCAATTTGGCTTTGCAAATGTAAATTGCCCACATTTGGCCTAAATTATAAGTGGAGCACAAAAATATTAGCCCTATTGTGTGATAACATTGCTCAATTGCTATCAATAGCTCTTCTATTTTGCACTCATGTTATAGGACCAAAGTTACTTTTTATCAATCAAGCAATAGTTTACAGCAGTGAATGGAAACCTTGGCATTCCAGATATTTCAGAGCTACATTTCCTATAGTGCTTGATTAGACTGCAGAGGGCCTAAGCATCATGGTAAATGTAGTTCTGAAACATCTGGGGTGCCAAAGTTCACCACATCACTGGTCTCGGCCCTCTAGGGCACGTCAGATAGCTGAATCACACACATAATAGACATCTATGGGGGTGTAAAATGTATGTCTGCAATTGATAAATACAATTAAAAAAACAATGGTGCGTCTAGCTGATGCTGCATAAATAGTGAGGTTCTTTAATGTTTACTATTTCATTTTACAATGGTATTTTGGATTGCTATAGATAACAACACTTAACTCACCACTTGTAATATAAGCATGCTAATAGCACTCCCTGACCTATCCATTAAAAGTTGGACGTACTAGTTAACATTTTTAACCATCCACTTGAATTACCAGATTTTGCATTATTCTAAGAGCGAGACCAAGCACAAGATAATGCACCCTGTGCTGTTGATTGCACTTTACTTGTAATCTAGCCCATTATACTGTACTAGAATGTTAAAGCAAGACTATCAAACAGTACACATAGAAGTCTATTCAGTTTTCCTCTATGTAGATAAGTGATCTGTCATATACAATTATGTTGCAACTGATAAATTTGTGATTTATAAAAAACTAAAAACATTTTGTAGATTTAAAACTCAAACTTAAATTCCAAAATTTTGTGTAAGACCAATAAATAAATGACAGGGGTAATTCTATAAAAGTATATAACTTCGGACTTACATGCAAATGCTTTCTATAGTCACTGAATTAAATAGCTATGACACCAAGGTTGCCAGCTGTCCAGTATATATCCAGACAGTTACGTTTTTCAACTGGCTGCCAAGTGAACAAACCAACTAATGAGGTCCAGTTTGAGACTTTTTGGCATATGACTGATGGGCTACAGGTAGGGTTGCCACCTCGGCCATGTTTTCCTGGACACTTATGAGTTATACATGATCCAGGGTGTGCAGGGAGGAACATGAATTTCAACCCTGGATAGCACCAAAATAGTGACATTGAACAGCACTATTCATGTTCCTCTCTGCACACCCTGCAGCATGTATAACTCATAAGTGTCCAGGAAAACATGGCCGAGGCGGCAACCCTAGCTACAGGGCTGTAGGTCTAATCTGAGGTCATATATGATCACCTGGCAACCATACATGACACATCGTAATGATGTTTACAGCAGTGAATTAATTGGTGCTTAAAGAACATTATACTAATGCATTTCTATTATGCATATAAAAAGAATTTCTACTGCTATTTAAAATATTTTTATTCAAAAAAGTAAATTTAAAGATGATTACATTTAAGCTAATACTGCAGTATCAGTTTTACATTTTCTATTTATGCTTGCTGGTTGAAAATGACAACACCTGCAGCTATATTGGTGGAAAGGAGCAACACAAATAAGTTATAATGCCCCTTTAAGACTAGTTTAAGCAAAATTACATTTTAAATAGGAAAACAAATACTTTTTTTTTATTATTTGTTATTCTACAGGCAGACTCTGCCACCAGGGATAACAAAATTGCTTGCATTACCCACAGGCAATAGTTTAGAAACTTTACTTTCAAAACATGGGAAATATCTAATAACATTGTCATATTAATTTTTCACTCAGCCACATAACTGAGATCATGTACAATAAGTGAATTCCTTGAAATATGAAGGCAATATATGTTAGGATATAGGATAGAGATTTGTAAAGGATTAATGAACTGCTAATCATCTATATTAATTCTGAATATTTCTTTCAGCGGGACTGAAAGAGATTTATAGAAAACTAGGAATGCAATTAAACCCCATATATATTGTGTCTGCCTTGATCATAGGGATTAGTACTGTAAGGTCATTTGTTGAAATATAATGTTTCAGAGGGCTTCTTGCATTTGCTGTAAAATCAACTGTCATAATACAATATGAAAGATATATTCATTTTGTGCACATGGGAAAATTACTATCAGTGTATAGAACATTAAAGCTGATACGAGGAATCTGAAGAAAATACTGCAATAACAAGGGTCACTTATTAATACTATAGTGCTGTACAGCAAACCAATTTAATCTGACCCATAAGCGAACCAAGAACAAACACCACTAATTATGTATGAGTTGTAGATAATGTAGTGTGTCTGTTTTGATGTACCATGCAGTATTAAAACAGAGACTGAAAACAAGAGAAAATAAATATAACTCAGCAATTCACGGGAAGGTGCCCAGTATTGCTATTCTGTGTACGTTTCTTTATACAAATATAAACTATATACTAGGCATATTACTGAGAGTTTTACAGACAGAGAATAATAATGTCCACATTGTTATATGTGGTGTAGCAACTCTTGAAATAAAAAGAAGCCAGCAAAAAACATAAAAATGATATATTTAACCCTGGTGCATGGTTACAAGTTCCAACAAAGTATAACAACCTCATATCCAAAGTGTATTAACTTCAAATTGTTGACACAAGAATGCAGTGGTTTGTGTTTTTATTACTATTCTGGCACTCCTGCATTTAGATATTTATGATACAGTGATGTTAAAGAAAAAGCACGAACAGACTAATGCTGTAGATCTTATTTAGGGTGTAGAAATAAAATACAGTATTTCACATTTAAACCAGAATTAACCAAAAATACCAGTATTGGAATATTTTTAACCTGTACATTTTAAAAATAAAATATTGTGTCATATTTTCTTTCTGGTGATATATTTATTGAAATGTGTCCATTACTGGTGGAAAAGTTACGTTGTTATTTATTTTCCACTTGTCCAGAGTATTCATAAGGTATACTACTGGGTAAAAATATAAAGACACAAATATAGATTTTGACAAGTCTGCCCATATTTTCTATAACATGTAAGCTTAATTAGTAGTATAGCCATATGCTTATCTCAGGAGGCATTTCTGAAGTCCCCCACAGTGTTTGTCTTTACCACCTCTAATGGAAGCTTATTCCATGAATCAACCACCCTTTCTCTGATGAAGTGCTTCTGTAAATTACTCTTGCACTTGTTGCTCTTCAAGTTGAGATCATGACCTCTTGTTCTGATGTTGTTCTTTTTTGTTAATAAATACTTTCAGCTTCAGTTTTATCATATATATATATATATTTATATATATATATATATATATATATATATATATATATATATATATATATATATATATATATATATATATATATATATATATATATATATATATATATATATATATATATATATAAACCAAAATTCATTAAAATTATGGGGGGAGATAAAAAACTGAAATTAAAATTCTCCATGTCTCAAAATTAAATCAATGTAAATATTTGCATAGGAAATTAGCACATCTAGGCAAGAATCCCCGCTTGCTTTTCCCCAGAAATTCTTAATATACAATGTTACCAATGCACAAGAGAATTGTGGGTAAGATATGCAAATTAGACATGTGCATGGCGAAAAAATTCGGTTCGAATCGGATCAATTCGGAATTTTTCGAAGTTCGGTTCGGATCGATTCGAATTCGGAAAATTTCGAATCGATTCGTTTCGGATTTGTTTCGGATTCATTCGGATTCGAAGAAATTCGGCTGGATTCGGTTCGATTCGGTTCGATTCGGTTTGCTTCAGTTCGGAAATTCGGCATTTTGGTAAGTGTTAGGTGGGATTAGACTAGTATTATACTGTATATTAGGTGTTAACCTAACATACTGTACAATACTAGTGTAATCCAATGGCCATCCGAATTTATGAATCGATTCGATTCGATTCGGTTGGATTCGGAAAATTCAGCAAAATTTTAATTCGGAAATTCGGTTCGATTCGAACTGCCAAATTTTCCGAATTTCCGAATCGAACCGAAATGAATCACACATATCTAATGCAAATCAGATATGCAAATTCTCAGTTTTTTTGCTTCAAAATACTGTTTTGACACAGCGATCCTTTTAACAGGATTATAACAGCAAACCAGAAATCACTCACTAGACAAGCCTGTTTCGTTCTTTTTGGAACTCATCAGTAGGATATAGATTTCTGGTTGCTACATTGGTAAAGCTATTTTCATGGTTAAACCAAAATTCATTAAAATTATGGGGGGAGATAAAAAACTGAAATTAAAATCCTCCATGTCTCAAAATTATATCAATGTAAATATTTGCATAGGAAATTAGCACATCTAGGCAAGTATCCCCGATTGCTTTTCCCCAGAAATTCTTAATATACAATGTTACCAATGCACAAGAGAATTGTGGGTAAGATATGCAAATTCTCATTTTTTTGCTTCAAAATACTGTTTTGACACAACGATCCTTTTAACAGGATTATTACAGCAAACCAGAAATCACTCACTAGACAAGTCTGTTTCGTTCTTTTTGGAACTCATCAGTAGGAGATAGATTTCTGGTTGCTGCATTTGTAAAGCTATTTTCATGGTTAAACCAAAATTAATTAAAATTATGGGGGAGCTAAAAAAAACGAAATTAAAATCCTCCATGTCTCAAAATTAAATCAATGTAAATATTTGCATAGGAAATTAGCACATCTAGGCAAGTATCCCCGCTTGCTTTTCCCCAGAAATTTTTAATGTACAATGTTACCAATGCACAAGAGAATTGTGGGTAAGATATGCAAATTAGATATGCAAATTCTCATTTTTTTTGCTTCAAAATACTGTTTTGACACAGCAATCCTTTTAACAGGATTATTACAGCAAACCAGAAATCCCTCACTAGACAAGCCTGTTTCGTTCTTTTTGGAACTCATCAGTAGGAGATAGATTTCTGGTTGCTGCATTGGTAAAGCTATTTTCATGGTTAAACCAAAATTAATTAAAATTATGGGGGAGCTAAAAAAAACGAAATTAAAATCCTCCATGTCTCAAAATTAAATCAATGTAAATATTTGCATAGGAAATTAGCACATCTAGGCAAGTATCCCCGCTTGCTTTTCCCCAGAAATTTTTAATGTACAATGTTACCAATGCACAAGAGAATTGTGGGTAAGATATGCAAATTAGATATGCAAATTCTCATTTTTTTTGCTTCAAAATACTGTTTTGACACAGCAATCCTTTTAACAGGATTATTACAGCAAACCAGAAATCCCTCACTAGACAAGCCTGTTTCGTTCTTTTTGGAACTCATCAGTAGGAGATAGATTTCTGGTTGCTGCATTGGTAAAGCTATTTTCATGGTTAAACCAAAATTAATTAAAATTATGGGGGAGATAAAAATCTGAAATTAAAATCCTCCATGTCTCAAAATTAAATCAATGTAAATATTTGCATAGGAAATTAGCACATCTAGGCAAGTATCCCCGCTTGCTTTTCCCCATAAATTCTTAATATACAATTAAGAATTTTTTGGGAAAAGCAAGCGGGGATACTTGCCTAGATGTGTTAATTTCCTATGCAAATATTTACATTGATTTAATTTTGAGACATGGAGGATTTTAATTTCATTTTTTTAGCTCCCCCCCCCATAATTTTAATGAATTTTGGTTTAACCATGAAAATAGCTTTACCAATGCAGCAACCAGAAAATGAAACAGGCTTGTCTAGTGAATGATTTCTGGTTTGCTGTAATAATTCTGTTAAAAGGATCGCTGTGTCAAAACAGTATTTTGAAGCAACAAAAATGAGAATTTGCATACCTTACCCACAATTCTCTTGTGCATTGGTAACATTGTATATTAAGAATTTCTTGGGAAAAGCAAGCGGGGATACTTGCCTAGATGTGCTAATTTCCTATGCAAATATTTACACTGATTTATATATATATATATATATATATATATATATATATATATATATTAAGAACATTAATATATATAAAAGCTTATTTGCATAAGGTAGCTCAACAAATATCCAACAAGTTTATGTTGCCTGAATATGTTTGCTTATGTTCCTCACACACATATTGTGCTATACACATATATATCAGGATGGTTCTCCAAGTCAGCTTTGTGAGCTCTGTGAAATGTTTATTTACTATAACAAAAACGAAAAAGTTTACGTTTAACCTAAAGAAACATATTTTTCCAAATCAATGCTGGAGAAGTTGGTAGAAGTTCTCTGAAGAGTACATTCCATTGTATCTTGAACTCAAGCCACAGACCATTTTGGATAAAACTATGCCTCTGACCCCTGTATCTCAATAATTTTCTAATTCAGAATACATTTTTCTACAAATTAATTGGATTTTCTAGGCCTTAATAACTGTTGCTTGAATTTTTTTAAAGGAAATAGAGAGATATGACTAATATACAGATGAAGACATGAAGGGCAACACTAATGCAAGACACTTTGCAATTACAAGATTTAGCGTTATTAAGGATTTCAGACTTTTTCATTAATATATATATATATATATATATATATATATATATATATATATATATATAATTAATTTATTATTTTTTGAAATAAAATAATTAAACATTATAATTTTGCTCACCAGTAAGTCATCTTCTCTGCCCGTATCCTTGTTTTTGTTTTTGTTTTTCTGAAGTGCAAATGTTAGATGATATAAATTTAAAACAATAACTATTACCTTTCTGATTACAGTGCTGTACTATCTTTCTCATATTATCACATATACAAAAGTGTTTACAGGTAAATGATATTAAACTACCTTTAAGATGAATGTACAGGATAAGCTATATCATGGCATTCCAATGTTGACTAAATTACATAAGATATTATTGTTTACACCCAGTGACATTCTCTATCCAAGCTGTTCTATTTTACAGATACAAATATTCTGAAAGTTAGGATAAAGGGTTTAGCACCTGTATATCCCTTTAGGCCTTAGTTAATAAGGATCCAAAGTAAACATGTCCCACCTTTAATGTGTAGCAAGCTTTTATTTTCTTCTTAATAAAACCTTTGTAAGAACCAAATGCTAAACTTTGTTCAATAAATGTTTCATTTTGTGTCTGTATTACAGCGTATGTTGGAATAATTTCATCTCAGTGCCACAGAGACATGCTAATTGAATAGCTGAAATATCAGCCTTATTACTATTAAATTCAATTTATAGACTGACATTTTTTCCAGTGATTATCTTTAAGATAAAAATCATCATTCATTTGATCAGAGACCATAATTTTCCACCCACTTTTTATATGACTAAATCACATTAAAATAAAGTTACATTGCTTATGAATTTCCATGCAATTTAAATGTCTAATTAAATATATTTGTGCAATGTGTGCATTCGAGTTACATTAGAAATGTGTATGTCATATACGTCTACACATTTAAAATAGCAGTACTAAATAAACATAGAATCAACATTGTATTAATAATACTGGGAGCTTCATGTCCAGTTAGAAATAATTTACAAGTTTGTATATTACTGAGTGGAGCCAATTTATTATAAGCATAGCAAGCCATACTAATTGTAGAAGGTCTGCTCCCTGGTCTACAGGGAAGAAAACATGGTTACCATGGCCAAATCTATTTTCTACAAAATGCAAAAAGAAACAGAGCAAATAAAGATCCCAGTCTTGCCAGTCTTGCTTTCTAAAGGGGATTTGTGTCATCACAACCAGTATGAAAAGCATAATTTCAGCACTTAATAGATGACTTTAGAATGTAAAAACTTCTTTAAAACGTAACATTAGGCTTTGATCCAAAACATATTCCATTCTATCTGAAAAAATGATAATGGATTATTTGTATGGCCTCTTAAACCCTTATTTTTTTAGCACATATAACTTGATGATAGTAGACATGTGCAATTCGTTTCGGATCCATTCGGAAATTCGGAAATTCGGATCGATCCGAATTTCCGAATTAAAATACTGCCGAATTTACTGAATAAATCCGAATTAGTTTGGATTTATTCGGTAAATTCAGATGGCCATGGATTACACTAGTATTGTACAGTATATTAGGTTATATCACTCTGCTATTGGTTACACCTAATATACAGTACATAATACTAGTCTAATATACAGCACACATACCGAAATTCCAAATTTCCGAACCGAACCGAATCGAACCGAATCTAGCCGAATTTTTTCGAATCCGAATGAATCCGAAATGAATCCGAAACAAATTAATTCGAAGTTTTCTGAATTCGAATCGATCCGAAACAAAATTCGAAAAATTCCTAATCGATCCGAACCGAAACAAATTTTTCGATCATGCACATATCTAGATGATAGAAGCAAAATGGAAATATTTTTAAAATTGTATGCTCTGTCTAAATCAAAAGAAAGTTTTTTTGGTTTCATATCCCTTTAAACTTTTCAAATCTTTATAATAAACAAACTAAAATTACATTTTTAAATATTGTAATTATAATGAAGATACTCATTCAGCTTGAAAAATATAAATCACTTTACTCCACCACATACTCTTTTAGAACTTTAAGGTAATACATGTATAAAAGCTAAACTTAGTATGAATAAACACTCTGCAATATAATCATAAAAACCTTACAAATAATCTGTGTCATTACAGTGACAGATAACTATATTTTTAAGCAGAGTTCTTGAGAGGACATCAAATAATTGGCTATAAATTATCAATTGCTTCTATAAGCTGTATTAATGAGAAGCATGCTTTAGATAATATGGTCCATTGACTTGAGTATATTTAAGATGCATTTTAGCATAAGGAGGTCCCTTATGTCCAACTGAGCTGTAAATAGAATCCGAGCCCTCTAAAATAAATGTTCTTAAAACAAAGATAGAAAGTTTTCAGAAACATTAATAATGTTTTGGTTAAATATAAGTTTGTAATAGTAATCCATAAAGCAAGTGAATATTTTTTTTATTATTTTATTTTTTGTATATTCATTATGCTATATAAAGATGTAACCAATACAAATCATCTCATACTTAGAACAAAAAAAACACTGTCATCCAGGGAACATCATTTTCTCTGCCCTAGTTTGAGCATACAAAAAACAGCTCATCATTAGTCAAGCCAATTTCTTTTGTTAATGGACCATTAAGGCACAATGATATGGGTTTGTTCAACAAGCTGTCAGTAGTGGATACCTGTAAATGAATGCAGCAAATTACAAAATGCTCATAATGAGTCAGAGAGTACTGAAGTGGAAAGGACCATTACACCGAAAATAATTTGGTGTACTATCACATTGTAGCAATCAAATTTGCTATATATACATTGTTTGTATACTGTAACAGACAAGTATAAATGTTGTGATAAAATAACAGAATTTCTTGAATTTAAGAATTGAATTTGAATAGAATTTAGGCAGCAGGAGAGAAAATTAAAATTGCAAAATGATATATAGTAACTGGTTACTTCAACACTAATAGAAATAATTGTCACTATGCTCAATTGAAGAACAACTTCTATAAACTAAACTATTTGAGGTTTTTGTTTTGATTTATAATTTACAACAATAGAGGATTATAAAATGTAGCATATGGTATCTAGTAATTAAAGAGATTTCAGATAGAGTAGTTCATTTTAAACAACTTTGCAATTTACTTATTATCAGATTTGCTTCATTCTCTTTGTACCCTTTTGCTGAAAGAACAACAATGCACTACTGGGAGCTAGCTGGATACATTGGGTGAGCCAAAGAGCCGAGACATATCATATAAACACCAGCTAGTTTCTAGTAGTTAATTTCTGCTCCTGAGCCTATGTTTTTTCAACAAAGGATATAAAAAGAACAATGCATATTAGTAAATTGGAAAGTTGTTTAACATTGTATTCTGAATCATGAAAGAAAAATGTTGGGTTTCACAATCTCATTGTAATTTTGAATTATATACATCTTATCATTGTTGATGTAGAATAGCAGTCATACTATTTTAAACAATGCTAGATTGAATCTGGATGATTCCTAAACCTTAACATTGCAAAGTGTAAAATTATGCATCAAGCCTAAGCAACCACAGGTTAAATGAAAAAAGAATACTAGTTTATTAGCAGAGAATAGCTTTGGGCATTATTACTTTATATAATTTGAAAGCAGAGGAATATTGTAGCAATAGAGTATGTCAAAACAACAAACAATGGGCCAGATTACAAGCGTTAACTCTGCTAGAAGTAAGCTTTTTGCCTGCATCAGGTTGCGCTCGTATTATGACTTCAAGGTAAACTGTTTTCGCTCATGCGCTAACCCGACGCACGTAAAAAGCCGGAATTAGAATAACACAAGCATGTTAAAGCGAATGTAAATTTTGATGTTTAAGTGCCCGGTTTTTAAAACTTTGATTAAAAACAGGGGCACTTTAATTCATCAAAATTTACATTTCACTCCTGTTGTGACAAAAAATTTACCTTTTAATCTTCACAGCAGCTGCTGCTTCCTCCGGTCTCACAAGCCATTTCTGATGTCAGAAATGATTGATAGGTCATCCTCCAATCACAGATTCCCCCCCGGGGGATTCAGTGTCTGATTCACTGCTGTGATTGGAGGAAGCCAGATACCTCATTTTAGACCCAGGAAGAGGCTTTGAAACAGGTGGAGGAAGCTGGAGCTGCTGTGAAGATTAAAAAGTAAGTTTATTTTCACAACAGGAATGAAATGAAAATATTGATGAATTAAAGTGCCCCTGTTTTTAATCAAAGTTTTAAAAACCGGGCACTTTAGCATCAAAATTTACATTCACTTTAAGCTATTCCCTTATAGAAGTCAATGGAGCAAAAAAGTGTATATATATATATATATATATATATATATATATATATATATACAGTATATATATATACAGTATATATATATATATATATATATATATATATATATATATATAAATTATATATAGGTATAGATGTATACAAATGTATATAGGTATAAATATATACAAATTTATATAGGTATAGATATATGCAAATATACATAGGAATATCTATTTAGAAATCCTTAGAACATATTCCTCTATGTGCAGAACATTAGAATATGAAATATGTTCAGTAAATACATAGTTAAAGCCTTTATAAACTATGAATATAGCATAAATATGATTTTACATGTTTTCATCTACTTAACTGTAAAGGGCTCCAAAGAACTTGTATATATGGACAGGATTCACATGTTGTGAACCTATCTGCATTCCATCACAGATTGTGGGGCGCATATGTTTCCCATATTTCCCATTGTACAAGTGAAAGCTCATTAAATGCCTCCCCCCACCCTTGTTTAACCGAGAGGTTGGCTTGTCAATCACCTCGGTCAAATGAATCTGTGGTTACTTTCATCTGCCAAATCCAAGTTGGCGAGACAGTTAATAAAGCAACAGTTTAAACCACTAGGTCATAAACATCAGTTGTAGGCTCAAATGAATGAGCCTGCAACCGATCGAAGCATTCGCCTCATGTTATATCTTGCCCTATAGGTTAGTCACTAGACCTCCCTTTAATACTGTTTACAACTTCATACTAAAAATATGAATTTACTAACTTTTTTCAAAAAGGCCATCAAGTTGGTGCATAGTCTAAAAAAACTAATGAATAATGATTAAATTGTGCTGTCATCTGTAACTAAAGGGACACTAATGTCAAAATTAAAGTTTAATGATTTATGTATATATATATAAAAAAATCCAATATACTTCCATTATCCAAACATGCACACTCTTTTTATATGCCGACTTTCTGAGGTTTTGGCTCCTACTGAGCATGGGCAAAAGTGCTAAGTATTTTGTGCTGATTTCAAATTCAAGGCAAGCTCTACTGTATTTATTGTGTTTCTGTCAGTTATTCAATTCTATTGTATTTAGTAGTCAATTCAGAATAAAACAACCATTTTAGAAGAGAAAGTGGAATTAATTTAGTGATGGTGATAATAAGTGATTCATAGTAACAGTAAATGAGGTTGAAAGTAGACAGCCCATCAAGTTCAACCTATACTCATTTTACTCTGTCATTTTCAACACAACATATAATGGGCAGCATGTTTGGGTGCCATCTTATTGAAAATATATTTTCTATTTAAATTGAGACAGTGATGATGCAGTTAATTAGAAGTTTTATCACTCAAGTTTTTAATCCCTGCAGAATATGCATCCCGGCCTAGATTTGTTTTGTTTTGGGAAAGACAGTAGCATTATTGCTAACAAACATTTATAAATTAATCCTTACATGTAAAATAAAACATCTAAAGGGAAGGGGTTTGCAAGCATATTCTCTACTGACACACTATTTTGCATGTGCACTAGCATTTCTATATTCCTCCTAATCAATGAGCAGCCAAAAGCAAGAGTTGGTCATGAACAATTAAAATGATGTAGGTATGAAATGACTGTGTTTTCTTTCTTACCTACCTTCTAAAAATGTATCAAATGAAGTGGCAGGTTTAAGGACATGTTAACAGTTTTCTATTAATAAAAAACATGTATTTTTAGAAGTTTCACATTATGCCCCTACATGCTGGACTTGAAGTGATGCATTCGGTTTATTGGTGGTGATACCTAAAGTTTTTCATCAATAAATATCCAAAAAGTGTAACTATTAAATTGCTACAATGGCCTGGTTCTCCATTTTATTCTTTAAATTCCACCAGCAAAGTACCTAAAATATGCTACTCTTAATATACATCCAGAAATCCTAGGTAGACCAAGCACTGAACAAAACTTTCTTAGTTCCAATCTTGTGGTAGGTGCTTGTAACAGGGGTTACTGCATTCCCCACTCATACAGAGCATCAGTCCATATAATAATGCCACAGCACTATATATATCAAAAGCGAAGGGTTTTCGTAATGTGAGCCACACCTAGGTGTGGGCCACACTGGAGGCGCCAAAAATATATATTAACACCAATACGAGATAAGCTGCTGGAGTAAACAAAGGAGTGTGGTCACACTACCCTTACAGGTGATCACACCGTATTAGTATAAAGAAAAACAAAGTTGAGTTCACTACACAGCGCTAATCTCACAATATATAGTGTACTGTTTCAATACACCTAGTGTGACAGTATTGTGGCATAAATGTTTCAAGTAGTGATTCCTACAGAGAGCGCGTTGCTACAATGTTTCCATATAATGAATAAGAAGTAAATGAACACATATGATTTATCAGCTGTTGTTTCAATATTGCAGTTAATAATATATAGAGAATATCAAGTTCCACAATATGCTGGTAAAGTCTTAAAAAAGCAAGGGTGTTCTATCTTCCAATTTGAACGTTCAGTAATGCAGACATAGAATGACAACAATCTCAAATGGCCTCACAGGCTACTCACATTAGGTGGCCTCAATCGTATGAGGTAAGGAACGGGCGTTTTGGACGTACTAGGCCCCTGCACTGATCCTCCGGTAGCAAGCTTGTGATCCTGTGCGTTGTCCCAGATAGATTTTCGGTTTGTCAGTTGGAGCCAAAACGTGAAGTCTCTTTCGATTCTCTCCACTCCCCGGGATCTCCAATGCTGGTGTCGGCAACAGTTCTTTGCCTCTTTAATAATTAAAAGCTCCCAGTTTAGCTCTGTTGATGAGGTTAAGCGATGAAACCCATTGAAAGGTAGTGTTTTTCCTATATACAGGGAGTGCAGAATTATTAGGCAAGTTGTATTTTTGAGGATTAATTTTATTATTGAACAACAACCATGTTCTCAATGAACCCAAAAAACTCATTAATATCAAAGCTGAATAGTTTTGGAAGTAGTTTTTAGTTTGTTTTTAGTTATAGCTATTTTAGGGGGATATCTGTGTGTGCAAGTGACTATTACTGTGCATAATTATTAGGCAACTTAACAAAAAACAAATATATACCCATTTCAATTATTTATTTTTACCAGTGAAACCAATATAACATCTCAACATTCACAAATATACATTTCTGACATTCAAAAACAAAACAAAAACAAATCAGTGACCAATATAGCCACCTTTCTTTGCAAGGACACTCAAAAGCCTGCCATCCATGGATTCTGTCAGTGTTTTGATCTGTTCACCATCAACATTGCGTGCAGCAGCAACCACAGCCTCCCAGACACTGTTCAGAGAGGTGTACTGTTTTCCCTCCTTGTAAATCTCACATTTGATGATGGACCACAGGTTCTCAATGGGGTTCAGATCAGGTGAACAAGGAGGCCATGTCATTAGATTTTCTTCTTTTATACCCTTTCTTGCCAGCCACGCTGTGGAGTACTTGGACGCGTGTGATGGAGCATTGTCCTGCATGAAAATCATGTTTTTCTTGAAGGATGCAGACTTCTTCCTGTACCACTGCTTGAAGAAGGTGTCTTCCAGAAACTGGCAGTAGGACTGGGAGTTGAGCTGGACTCCATCCTCAACCCGAAAATTCCCCACAATCTCATCTTTGATGATACCAGCCCAAACCAGTACTCCACCTCCACCTTGCTGACGTCTGAGTCGGTCTGGAGCTCTCTGCCCTTTACCAATCCAGCCACGGGCCCATCCATCTGGCCCATCAAGACTCACTCTCATTTCATCAGTCCATAAAACCTTAGAAAAATCAGTCTTGAGATATTTCTTGGCCCAGTCTTGACGTTTCAGCTTGTGTGTCTTGTTCAGTGGTGGTCATCTTTCAGCCTTTCTTACCTTGGCCATGTCTCTGAGTATTGCACACCTTGTGCTTTTGGGCACTCCAGTGATGTTGCAGCTCTGAAATATGGCCAAACTGGTGGCAAGTGGCATCTTGGCAGCTGCACTCTTGACTTTTCTCAGTTCATGGGCAGTTATTTTGCGCCTTGGTTTTTCCACACGCTTCTTGCGACCCTGTTGACTATTTTGAATGAAACGCTTGATTGTTCGATGATCACGCTTCAGAAGCTTTGCAATTTTAAGAGTGCTGCATCCCTCTGCAAGATATCTCACTATTTTTGACTTTTCTGAGCCTGTCAAGTCCTTCTTTTGACCCATTTTGCCAAAGGAAAGGAAGTTGCATAATAATTATGCACACCTGATATAGGGTGCTGATGTCATTAGACCACACCCCTTCTCATTACAGAGATGCACATCACCTTATATGCTTAATTGGTAGTAGGCTTTCGAGCCTATACAGCTTGGAGTAAGACAACATGCATAAAGAGGATGATGTGGTCAAAATACTAATTTGCCTAATAATTCTGCACTCCCTGTATATATATATGTTTGTGTCTGTTGAATAAAGATATTATCCTTTGAAGATATCTATGGCACTGCTGCATTATTATATGGATTAAAATACATCCAGAATGGGGGGCGCAGCCTACACTCAATGCGGCAAGACGTGTCTCCATGAAGCTCTGTGAGCCTGAAGCTAGTTATAAGAGTTTTTCACAGTTAAACTTGATATTTCTTACACTGAAGCAGCTCTTTATCTTTATTGACAGTTATACTCTAAGAGTGGATATTCTGACAGAGCGCATGCCTATGTTTGTTGAGGCAGCTACGTGACAAGTTTCTTCTCAAAAACTGGCAGCCATCTTAACAAATCTCTATCTACGCAGTGAGTTTTGATACAGAAGAAGCTCCTATATGGCTTGTGGAGCATAGAACTGGGGCTGCCTTATCATTACCCCCCCCCCCGAACTCCGGGGTTACGATATCCTAGAATAGGATAATAAGTGCACCTTGTGCTACCAAAGCTGTTGCAGACTGCCACTTTGCATTCAAGCATCAAACTGGACATCGGTGGACTGATAAGTGGCGGGGAAATAAAATGGAAGATATAATGAGCGCTGTGGACCGGTGGGAGTATGAGATAAAATCTCTTATCAAGAGCCACTTTGCAGAGCTAGAGCAGGAATTGCGCCTGATCCTGGAGCTACCGATTTCCCCGGGTCCTCTACATAGATAAGATCCACAAGGGGAGACCAAATCAAAAGGAGGACCGACAGTCGCACCAGTGCTGAGCGGCGTGTCAGGGCCGGCAATTACAGTAGCCCGCCACCAAGAGGTTAAAGAGGTCAGTGCCCACACTCACTTGTGCACTATACCTTTGTGGCCGAAACCACCTATAGGCCATACACAGTTTTTAGACGTAAAGCACAGATTGCTGACTACTAGCCACTTCCAGGCAGCTGCCAGACATAAGAAGCCATTGTCAGGGTTACCGCCGTGGAAACCTGAGAGAGCAAGAAACCAATACCCCTGGAGATATCGGCACCCCACAACCGGGCTAGAGACACAGATTTCAGAGACTCCCGTCCCGGCATCTAAGCTCCTAACCTTCAAGCTCTCTTGGCACCTCCACATTAGGCCCCTTCTGGTTCATTACGGGGACCTGAGTTGCAGAGCTCCAGCTCTTGACAAGCCCGATGGCAATTTGTTCCAGCTTTTTGACCCTGGGGGCATAACATGACTTTCAGGCTTGGCGTCTGCTGTCGCTGCTTGAGCTAATATAACGGAAAGCCCCAGACTGTGACATGCATTCAGCATGCTAGGACTGTTTTATTTTTAGGGTCTATGTATCAATAAGTTTTCCCCATAAAGGCAGATTGCTGCGGAAGCCCCCCTGGCAAGCTTGCGTTCTCTATGGAGCTACGGGCTGAACTGATCCTCCGTAACTTGCTAAAATTTTGTAACTTATTCTTTCAGACTGTTTAATGCACTGGGTGAGATGCTCCGGTATCGAATAAACTTATAGAGTAATGTACATCTTGCTGGTATATATTCATGTTTGTTTTTGTGGTTCCACATGCTTTTTATCTAGAATTCTAATTTTTACTTGTTAATCTTTATGTTATCACACGTTGTTTGTGCTATCTTAACCGTTATTAGGTGTCAGACCCACCCTTCATAATCACTGTGTTAGTCCTGTTACTATCCCTTCAGCTGGAGGCAGTTAGGTCTGTCTACTTACTATCATGTTTATACTATATTACCTAAGATAGATAGTCAACTATTGTTCCTACATAGGTCTCCAAATATAGTATAGTTGTCTTGCTAACTACCTTTGATATACCCTCCTAGTTAGACCTTTGTTCAGACTATGCCATCCTGATTGATACTACCCTTCTGTGCACTATACTCCAGTTAGCTATCTGTCTTCATCACTGTTACATGGTCACTGGTGTATAGTGCTATTTAGAGCTGAAGGTACAGCCATTCCTTTTCTATTATTTATATAATCAGTATTCGGCAGTTATTGTCCATGTCTGGTATATTATTCCATAGTTGGCACTGCATACAACAAGTGACGCTAAACTGTTTAAATCGCTGTACAAAATTTTGTTTTCATATTTCTAAGCCCAAAATACAACCTACCTTTCCTCCATTAAAAAATACTAAGCTATAAGAGGGTCCAAAAGTGGCCTACTCGTACATTAGGAGGTATATATCCATATAAAAAAAATGAGGTTTCTCTTAAGATTTGCATACTGTTGTCTCTTATGAAGTTATGACAATACATAAAAATTATTCTTACTTGTGTGGGGTGAGCACTGCAACTACATGTATATTGTACTCTTCTTTGCATGTTGTATTTACTTCTGTGTTAGTATGGCAAATCTCCATCTGCTATGTATTTGTTGTTTATTCCTCAATAAAAGATTACAATATAAAAAAAAATACATCCAGAATATTTAAAATAAAAAACAATGCTCTCATAAAGTCAGTTAATAGATGTATCATTCATTGTGTATCGTACTAATGTCAATAAGAATAAAAAAACATAAATACTAAGTTTACTTTAATAAAAGAAACGTCATAAAAATGACAAAATTATTTGGCCAGACTTTAAACAAGATGCATTTTAAATACACCAAGGAATGGGTGTGGCTTAAAATATGTCATGTTTGGAATCTCTGCATGGGTAGAAAGGAGATGAAAAGAATGCCCTTGTATTTTTATATTGCTAGAATACATAAATAGATTATATAATATTAAGGGTGACCTTCAAGTAAAATGAAAATCAATATTTCTGCTCATCCTTGGAAGCTACATGTAAAATGTCAATATCTTAATCATAGAGGAGAATCTAGTTGCTAATAACCTATCAAACATTTAACATTTTCCTAATTGCTCTCATGGAATATTCATTTTAAAGTTTGTGTAAACAATGACAGTTTTGTCTTCCTCTACAAAGTAAATAAGCACAGGTGTTACAAGATTTGAGATTATCTGCTTTGTAAATTGTTAGCATCTGTTCTATATTATGTCTGAGTGAGTTCAGCAAACATTTTAAGAAATATGTGAAGATTTTGTGATCCATATCTACCAAATAGTACAATGCCATAAGGTAAAATCCAGCTTTATAATAATTTGTAAAATTAAGTAATGTTATTTAAAGTTACTGATAAAATGAGGGGATGTAAAAATACAAATACAAGTAAGCAATCTTGTTAATGTGTTTTGTTCTAAAAAAAGTAAATCCCATAATTTGTATATAATTATTTGGTAGATTTAAACCTTAGACATTTTGCAGTGATTAAACAGTTGTATGCAAAACATATTAGGATACAGTGCTCTGGTTAAAATTTAATTTTCTTGTTTTTTTTTATTCGTTTGAACAAAACATAGTTTCATGTTATCTTGCAGATTTAAAAGAACTTCAGCTATAAATGACAATGTCTCTAAATTGAAAGAGTTTTTAGCTAACAGTACTAGAAGCAAGAAGACAGATAAAATAATGTGGCAATGTGCCTTAATTGACTAAGGGACAGGTTTGTAAATTTTCTCTTTAGTAAATTTGTATCTGTGGCCCCCATGTATCAAAAGGCAAGCGGACAGCTTCTAAACTTGAGTAGCCTTCCGCACACCTTCGCCGGATACGGGCAATGGATCTGTTCGTCCGATGGCCCTTATGCAGCACTACACACTCCGCTGAGTGTGTAATGCCCATCCCTTCACTCGTGCGAGAGAAGGGACTGACAATTACCGAGAGTGAGAAAGCTCTCAGTGATTTCTCTTCACGACCTCAGAGATGGCGAAGAGTATAAGAATCAGTGGTCTAATGACTGCTGCTTCTTACATTGCAGGAACCAGGCTCACATGTGCAAACCAGGCCCACAAGGGCTCCGGAGCAGCTTCCACTGCCTTGTACAGGGAGCCCTGTATTTCTGCATCTTTACTATAGCAACAATAGAAGGGAACAAAAGTAAATATGTAAAACCTGAGGAACTAGTCATATTCTTATATGTCAATTTACATTGTATACCTAAATACCTCCAGTAGGGCTATTTATACAAATGGGGTGCAATATACATGCAATAAAAAGAAAAATGGCAGAAAATGCAAGTATAGAGTCCTTTACAGCTTAGTCTGTACATCATATTCAGCAGATTTCTAACATGTAGTTAATACCTTATCACTGGTTCAAGCATTAACAATTAAAAGTCATTTCATGAACAAACTCTCTGATATATTTTTCTGTGTTGTGGAGATTAATAACATATCTCTTAAAACAATTTCTACTTTTCATTCTATATTTCACTTTCTTTCCAAAAACAAATGGAAAATTACTTTTACTTTTGATAAACAGTGTCCCATACATGAGCATGAGTTATTCTAAAAGTAGACACATTTAAATTTCATATCAAATTAATATTATATAAGTACCACAATGAGGCATGTCACTTTATCTCATAAAATAGCATTTGATGCATAATCTTCGGCCTAAAATTAATTAAGGAAGTCTGGTGAGAAGATTGATTAAATACCTGTATATTCTAATTACTGGGTAGTGTTTTAAATAAACATCAATGAAAATGACACAAATAATCTATGAAAACAACATTATTCAATAGCATTGCTAATGAAAGTATTAGTCATTTGCATTTTTAACTCATTCACTGTTAGTGAAGGCTGCAATGCAATATGGGACAATGTATTAAAATTCAACCTCTGTGAGTCAAAGGGTTGCAAATTTAATTCCTTCAATTTTTCCCCAGCTTATCTACAGTTTCTAATTATTGTTGTATTTCATGCTTAGAAAAATATAATATATTAAAATGAGAAATTGTTTTCTAATTTACTTACCTGTACTATCAGTTGTTGTTCTTTAAAGAACTTTTCGTGCCAAGCAATTAAATACATTTTTGAAGAAGTCCAAAACAGTTTTATTTTTTCTTATGTATCGGAGATGATAATAGCAAACATTAATAAAATATTTAAAGGGAAAGTCTAGTCAAAATGAAACTTTAATAATTCATATAGGGCATGCAATTTGAAACAACTTTCCAAGTTACCGTTATCATCTAATTTCCTTTGTTCTTATAGTATTCTTTGTTGAAAGCTAAACCTAGGTAGGCTCATGTGCTAATTTCTAAGCCCTTCAAGGACACCTTATCTCATTTTGACAGTTTTAACAGCTAGAGGGTGTTAGTTCATGTGTGTGATATAGATAACATTGTGCTCACTCCCGTGGAGTTACCTTGGAGCCAGCAATGATTGACTAAAATGCAACATGAGACAGCCCTCATCACAAAATCCATATACGTATATACTTAGCACTTATGCACATGCTCAATAGGAGCCAAAGACTCAGAAAATGTGCATATACAAAAATTGTGCATGTTTTGATAATGGTATAAGTATATTTGATTTTTTTTATTGCATGCTTTAGGGCTGATTTAACAAGCTTCGTATGCTGCCTAATGCAGCTGTTTCCACGCGTGCCTTAAGGCTCACCCGAAACAGGAGTTAAGAATGAGCGGTCTTAAGACCGCTGCTCCTTAACTCGTCCACCCCCTCTGAGGCCGCGGACAGCAATCATTCTGATTGGGTACGATCGGGTTGATTGACACCCCTTGCTACTGGCCGATTGGCTGCGAATCTGCAGGTGGCGGCATTGCACAAGCATTTCACTAGAAATGCCTGTGCAATGATAAATCTGAATCTTAATGTGGACTTTAAACATATAACTAAAAAAGTGATGCAAACACCCAATCATGCAGAGGGGAAGAGGCTAAAGTTGGTTTTCAAGTTTTCAAGGTTATTTAATGAAAAATGAAGGAAAAGTGGATAAGATTACTGTTAGTAAAGCATCTTTAGTGCAAAGCATCTGTTTTTGCAGCATAAAAATATAAATAAAACTATTCTGCTTCATCAAAATGACTTTGGATGTGAAAATGTTCCATGAGAAAGTGGCATCTGAATAACCTCTTTTTATTATAGTCTTAAATGTTACATTTCCTCAACTCTACCTGGGTGTCCGTGAAATAGGAAAGACTTGTGTGTACACATGTGTTCTGATCCTAGTAAAAGGCAGGTAAAAAAGCAACAATATTTGCAATCCAGAAATAACCCCTCAATGAAAACAAAAATGTAAATGTAATATATTATTCAACAACTTTTAACTGTTATCGTTGACAAAAATAAAGCTACAATTCATGCAGTAGTCACAAAAACTGTTTTTCTGACATGAATAAAGCCACATATAATATAAATCCCTCATTTGAAAGAGGAGAAAAGGAGACTTTCAAATTATACTAGAGCTGAGCACTTGGGAGCTTATGTCAGAGATATAATGAAAATATAAATAAGGTTTAACAAGCTATATTCACTATCATATGTGCCAAATTGTAAAGAATATCCATAATCTTCGACATAGTTATATTTAATCTACTTCATATTTTGACATGCAGCATTTAACTGCTGGACATTTTACTGATATTTTTTTCTGATTTTGTAACCCTAGGTCTTGCTATTAAAAGAAAAAATATTTTTTTAAATGAATGATATTTTGCACTCATTTTTTTTCAAAGCTGACTTATTATGGACTTCTACCTGACAGATTTTTCAAAAACCAAAACAAATCATTAAGGATTAGAGAAAACATGATGTCCTCTTAAATGACTTAAAGCTTTACTTGCTTCAGATCATGACAAGTGGTACTGCTCATCAAATGAAGATCGGTTTTGGAAAAAGTTCAAGGCTTTCATACAAAACTGTTTAAAATTGTATCACTTTTCTAAAACAGCTTGTAGCTGGCCAAGTATTTATGTTTCTTTTAGAGCAACTGCCTTTTACTTTGAACTTATGTTGTTTGTTTCTGTGCTTTTCCATTGCATTTATATAAACCTAAAAGCATCAGCAATTTACTTTGTGCAAGTCACATTGTTGTTGAGATGGACAAAATAAACCCACACTGTGTTTTGGAAAGCTTTTGCAAAATGCTGTGACAGTTTAAAACTGAATGATTATAATTTGCTAAAAAAATAAATAAAATGATTTACCTTTGCAGGAATTACTTGTTGGTGAATGGAAAATTCCCCAAATCATATAATTTATATCACTTGTAACAATGTCGTGCTCAATACGTTTCAGTGACTTATTGAATATTATTTTAACATTTCATATGATGCCATAATATTTTAAAATATAATTCCGATTATTTTAGCTTTGTGAAGGAATTATCTAGATTTTATTAAAGAGACAGAGACAAACATTTTTCTTAACCTTTGATTTTTACTGCTCACAGCACTTAAAAGCAATATAAACATTAATAGAAAAACACAGTAAACCAAGAACACAGATAATAGACCAATGAAAGAAAGCTTTGAGTGGTCAGACTAAAAAGTGACCAATGAGAGTAGTCCAAATATCCATAAAGAGTCCAGTAAGTCTGTATTCCTCCTCTTTGATCTTTGATGCTGAAAACCAATGAAAAGTTCCAATCAGAGAAAACTTGAAATCCCACAAAGAGCAAAACGAACAGAAGGAACATCATGAAGACCAAAAACTTGATAGTAGAAACGAAGATCATATTTTTTAAACTGAGTCGAGAAGAGAAATCCTAACTGTTAAGATGATGTTCAGAAGTTGTAGGGAATTGTTGAATCAAATCAAGCCGATTCAGTCTCTTAGATTCCTGGATTGGGAATAATGGAAGCTGAAAAATATAAACAAATGTTATAACAATTGTGGATTGTTTATTGTTTGGATTTAAGAGCAGTGGCTCCTTCAGCTTGCACACTGCTAGCCACTGGTGCTAGTTCATCTATTGTTTGGTCTATAAGGGAAGGGAGGGAAAATATTCGTCTCTGTCTCTTTAATAAAATCTAGATTATTCCTTAACAAAGATAGGATAATCAGAATTTTATTAAAAGGACAGAGACTTCATGTTTTGGTAGTTCAAAACCAAATAGGTCATGATATCAAAAGAAAAGGAATATTGTGAATAGACATAAAATAAAATTGGCGAAAAATAGAATCAGAGAACCAATCCACTGCATTCAAAATCTCTTGCAAAGAATTAGAAAAATCTTTTGATGCTGCAGCACCTCTGATGGAATGAGGAGAGAAAAAATAATCTAGACCTGCTTGAATCATGATCCACTTAACCCACCTAGCGATGATAGTAGAGGAAAAAGGAAGATGAGGATGAGTAAATGAAATCAGAAGTTGAGAAGGTGTAGAATTTCTGAAAGAAACAGTTCTACATTCATACTCCTTAAGACACAAAACAACACATAAATGAGGAAAATCAGAAAAATAAGGATAGAATAAAGTAGAGGAATAAGTTTTAGTTCTTAGAGACAGAGGAAAAATAACACCTTGAGGAGAGAACATTTTATTATTGTAATCTATGGTTTAATGTCAGAAACCCTTCTACAAAAAAATATATATAAAAGAGTGGATAACTTTGCTGAAAGTTGTTTAATAGAGAGATTAGAGTTTTCAGGACATTTGTTAAAAAGGGAAAAAAATAAGTTAACATCCCAAAAATGAGAATATTTAGAAGATGGGAACGTTTAAGTTTAATGGATTTCATAAGATGACAAAAAGAAATATATTGTCCAATAGGAGAATTATGAAATAGTTCATGACCTGCTGAAAAAGCTGATCTAGCTACATTGATTAATCTGTATGCCAAAACAGCATCATATAATGAAGTAAAAAAAAAAAAACTTCACTTATAGGAGCTGAAAGGGATCCAGATGTTGTTGATCGCACCAGCTAGACCATTTCTTCCATGAAGAGACGTAAAAATTTTTTAGTTCCTGGGACCAAGAGTCTTGTAATAAGTTCTTTGCTTCTGAAGAAAGTCTTTTGATAGACCAGGAATCCCTGAAACTGTCTATGCAATGAGATTGAGAGAACCTATTCTGGCTAGATTGTGAAAATCTCCTATGGGATTTGAAAGAATGTCTATTTGATGAGGGAGCAGAAGAGGTAGAAGGTAAGACATCTCTAGAAGAGATGGGTACTAGGGTTGAGAAGTCCACCATGGGGTTAACAGAACTAGGGAAATCTGTTCTCTCCTGATCTTGGCAATCATTCGAATGATCATGGAGAAAAGAGGAAAGGCATAAGCTCCTGTAGTTGGCTAACTCTGGAGAAAGGCATCTGTTGCTAGAGTTTCTAGATCCAGTCTCCAACTGTAAAAAGGTTTCAGTTGAAAGTTGAGACGAGATGCAAAAAGATCCAGACTGAAGGGCCCCTCAAAGTTAAGATCTTGCAAAAAAGAAGAGGATTGAGTTTCCAGTCACTTGAATCCAGTAGATATCTGGAACCCCAATCCACTGCCACATTCGGATGTCCTGGAATATATTCCGCCTGAATGAAGATATTCTGAGAAAGGCAATAATCTAGTAAATCCTTGGTAAAATTTGAGAGGGATTTGGAATTGGTACCTCCTAATTTGTTGATGTAACGGGCTGCAGATATATTGTCCATCCTGAGACGAATGGTCAGGGGATTTATGAACTTGGAGAAGCTACTTACTGCAAAGGATCCTGATAAAAGTTAAAAATTGTTGATGTGTAATTGTTATTCCACCGCTTACCATTTGCCTCCGGTGACAATAGACCCACATCTGGCTCCCCAAACTGACTTGCTGGCATCGGATTCTATAATTAAATCCAGAGAATTGCCAAATATAGCTTTCCCATTCCAAGCAGAAATGTTGGAAAGCTACCACTGTAATTCTTCTCTGGCTTCTGAGGATAAAGAAATCATGTGAGAGTAAGAGAATCCTCTGTGAAGATAAGATATTTTCAGACATTGAAGAGCTCTGTAATAAAGAGGGGCAGGATAGATAGCCTGAATGGAAGAAGAAAGTAATCCTATTGGGGAAATAACTGATTTGGTGAAGTTTATTAGGAAACCTAAGTTTTGAAGAAGGTTGATGGTGATTGATAAATGAAGAAGAGTAGCATGGTCCTGATGCAACAGAAGGATGTTGTCCAAAAAATAATTAAACTAATCCCTGCCAAGCTACAACTGGTTTTAGAATTTTTGTAAACGCCAATGGAGCGGAAGTTAGGCCAAAGGGAAGACAGGTAAACTGCCAAAAAGATTCTTTCCAGAGGAAACAAAGGAATTTTCTGAAATGCTGATGTACAGGTACCGTCAAGTAAGCATTTGTCAAATCTAATCTTACCATCCCATCTCTGTCCAACAGGCAATCCCTGAGACGGTGAATACCCTCCATTTTGAAATGATTATATTTTAAAAATCGGTTCAAATTTTTTAAATTTATAACGGGGTGAAAAAGTTCCTTCTTTTTTCTTTACAAAGAACATGTTGCTTAAGAAAGAGCTTTCTATGGTTGGTGCAAGTGCTATTGCATACTTTTGTGCTAGGTTGGAAAGCGTCTAACAGGTTGGAATCCTGTAAAGAAAATCTGATTGGGTCAGGTCTTTTATATTGGGAAGGGGAATAAATTAAATTTAGATGGAGACCTGAAATAGTCTGAAGGACCTAAGGATCTAAAGTAATTGTCTCCCAATTGTGAATAAAGTGTTTTAATCTTCCTCCCACTAAAGAATTGACAAAGGGAAGAGAGAGATTTATCTTGAAAGGGTATTCTTTGATCTCTGGAGCGAAAACCTCTGAAGTTCCATGTCTGAGCTCTTGATGGAAGAAGTTTGTGAGTGAGGTGGAAGGAGGGGGGTTGTTTTTAAATTGAGACCTGGGGACAAATGTGTGACCGGGAAAGAGGCCTCTACCTTACCCGGCCCTGTCAAAAATCTTTTGAGGAGGGTAAAATATATTTTTAGTACTTAATTTAATTTTATGAAGAGAATTAAACAAATTCACATAATTATTTAATTCTTTAAGGCCTTGCTAGCCAAAAAGAAGGCCATTAGCCAAAGTTTTACATTTTTGGCCATTAGCCAAAGTCTTACATTTTTGGGTCAATACGTCTTAGGACCAACCTTCGTCTCTTAGTGGTAATCAATGTATTTGCGTCACCAATTTAATAAACAGTCCACTGAAGCCATTCCCTAACAATATAAGGGTCTAGGGAAGCTTCTTTAGAGATAGCTTTCTCTGAGAGTTCAAACTAGACATGTGCGTTTCAATTCGTTCCGAATCGAAATTCGGCCGAATTTGTTTAATTTGGAAATTCGAATCGATTCGAATTTCCAAATTACGGTAGTACCGAATCTATCGAATAAATCCGAATTAGTTCAGATTTATTTGTTACATTCGGATGGCCATGGATTATACTAGTATTGTACAGTATATTAGGTTATATCACTCTGCTATGGGTTACACCTAATATACAGTACATAATACTAGTCTAATACACAACACATCCCACCTAACACATACCGAAATTCCAAATTTCCGAATCGAACCAAACTGAATCCAGTCGAATTTATTTGAATCCGAATGAATCCGAAACTAATTCATTCGAATCTTTCCGAATTCGAATCGATCCGAACCAAAATTCGAAAACATCCGAATCGATCCGAACCGAAACAAAACAAATTTTTCAGCCTTGCACAAGTCTAGTTCAAACAACTTGGTAACTGGACCTAAGGTATCTAAAACTTCATCCTGGCAGGATTTGAGAAATCTATCTGGGCCTTTATGAAAGTTAAAATTTCTATTGCCTATGAATTTTAACAAATTTGCATCAATATCTGGGGTAATATGAGTGTTACTAGGGAGCTCCGTCCGGTTTGGGAGACTCAGCCCTTAAAGTATTTTTAGCTTTTTTACAAAGAGGTTTCCTAATATAATGATCAAGACATTTAGCCACCCTTTTTGAGGGTCTCCATTATGAAGATCTAGGATGGAGAAGGTCATCTGGGACTAAATATAGCTGACCTTGGCTATCAATAAGTTTAGTTTTAGATTTATCACACTTTTTCCTCTTTTTAATTTTGGGAGAATCATCATCAGAGAATGAATTTGAAAATTCTGGAGTATATAAATAATCTTCTGAAGTCTCAGCTTTACAACCCTTTTCCATATCAAGTCAGACGACTCTATTGTAGAATCTTCATCTATGTGACTTCTGCTTTTATTACAGGGTTGTATATCAACTTCTGATTCTGACTTCTGAGTCTGAAGAGATAATTTGTTTGGATTTTGCAGAAGATTTATTGTCTGAGCTAAGCAGACGTTTATTGCCCATAATGAGGCCTTTAGAAGCTTTAACTTTAGGTGGATGGGGTAAACGCTTCCTTTTTAGCAGCTTTTTTATGTATATTAGGTTGCATGTCAGAGACAGACTGCATTACAGATTGCATTTGTATATTAAACTGCTGCTTTAAATTATCCATAGAATTTTGTATCATGTTCTGAACAGATTTTTCTGATAAGAATTCTCTTCAGACATATTAAAGAATATATTAAATATATTAAAGAATATCAATTAATATAACTAAATAATAAATATAAATTTGCTAAATAAAAATTTAACTTAAAATGGAAAGGAGAGTAATCTAGAATTAATATTTAAAAATGAATCCATAAATAAATAATAATGCAAGTCCAATGAAAATTGCAATTAAATGCTAACAAAATTAATATTAAACTAAACTAAACCTATGGGGAATCAAACCTGAGACAGTCAGGTGTTAAGCCAAGGAAAAAAAACACTATGCTAGCTAACCTTTCTAAGAAATATAGCGTTTCAGTTAATATAGTTAAAAATGTTGCCAAAAAACTATTTTACAGATTTCTAAGAGGGACAGTCTGAAGAATATCAGAGGCGGTTCGTGAGGTAACTCAGGGCGGGCAGGAGGGCGGGAATATGGAGTGTGATGCACTGAGCTAAGGGGGAAGAGCTAAAGTCCGACAGAGAGAAAGTACACGTTGGCGAAGGCAGGGAAAAGCTGAGGGAGGAAATAACAGAAGCACTAGAGAGTGAAAGTGCTAGGAGAAAGGAACACAGGGTAACGATATTGAAAAATAGTCTATGCAACAAACTAATGAGGAAACTAAAATGCATTAATAAAATAACAATTAATACACAGAGAAATAAAATAGCCAGATGAAGGGAAAATATAAATAATAATAAGAAATAATAATAAGGAATAATAAGGGATACTAAGGAAATGACATAAGGGAGAAGAAAACAAAATATTTTTTAAAGATATACAACACAATTTTTTAATAATAGTGAAAAAAATATATGAACTTATCTCTTGGAGCAGCAAATATAAAAAGAGGAGGATTACAGACTTACTGGACTCTTTATGGATATTTGGACTACACTCATTGGTCACTTTTTTCTCTGACCACTCAAAGCTTTATTTCATTGGTCTATTATCTGTGGGTCTATTATCTGTGTTCTTGATTTACTGTGTTTTTCTATAAATTTTTATATTGCTTTTAAGTGCTGTGAGCAGTAAAAAGCAAAGGTTAAGCAAAATATGAAGTCTCTGTCCTTGTAATAAAATGTTACATACAATCATTATTAAAGGGACAGTCAACACCAGAATTTGTGTTGTTTAAAAAGATAGCTAATCCCTTTATTATCCATTCCCCAGTTTTGCATAACCAACACAGTTATAATAATACACATTTTACCTCTCTAATTACCTTGTATCTAAGCCTCTGCAAACTGCCCCCTTATTTCAGTTCTTTTTACAGACTTGCATTTTAGCCAATCAATGCTGACTCCTAGGTAAATTAGCATACATGAGCTCAATTTTATCTATATGACATACATTAACGCCCTCTGGTGCTGAAAAACTGTCAAAATGCATTCAGATTAGAGACGGCCTTCTAGTTCTAAGAAATTAGCATATGAGCCTACCTAGGTTTAGCTTTCAACTAAGAATACCAAAAGATCAAAGAAAAATTGGTGATAAAAGTAAATTGGAAAGTTGTTTAAAATTACATGCCCTATTTGAATCATGAAAGTTTATTTTGGACTTGACTGTCCCTTTAAGCTAAGATTTTTAAGGATATTTCATATATATGATAAATTATGTCTAAAATTATATTTAGTTACATTCTTGTTTAGTATGCAGCACACTGGTGTTTCATGCACACAAAATACCTGGTTTGTGAAAAAGAATTAGAAGTAGCATTATTTGGTTGGTGGTACTGTACAGAATATTAAGCTTATTTTATTGCTTTCCATTTATTTTATTATTATTTTTTTCTACTGCAAATGTAATGCCTTGAAATATGTATTTTAAATACATGACACTTTTTAACCATATAAAGTTAAACACATTAATTCATAAAATGCTAAGATGCCCATTGGTTAAAAGATTATAATTTGTATAAATCTGTGTAGGAGACTAGAAAGATGTGGTATATGGTATCTATCTATCTATCTATCTATCTATCTATCTATCTGTCTGTCTGTCTGTCTGTCTGTCTGTCTGTCTGTCTGTCTGTCTGTCTGTCTGTCTGTCTGTCTGTCTGTCTGTCTATCTATTTATCTATCTATCATCTATTTATCTATCTTCATCTGTTATCTATCGGTTCAATTATTCATATAGGGCTAGATTACAAGCAGAGTGGTACATTTTTATTGCTCTTGAGTGCTATCTGCACTCAAGGTAAATCAATAGCCTTCACATGTATGTGCTGGTATTACAAGTTGAAAGTAAAAAATTAACACACAAACAAAAGGCTCAGGTGCACTAATATCTGAAGATTGCATATCACAGCCGTGGTAACTCCCTTTCCATATAGACCTCTATAGGGCATGCTAAAAAAGCTTTTTCTTTTTTTCACTCAAGTGCTAACCTGAAGGTGCACTTGGGCAACTGAGCTAAAGTCGTAGGCACGTTAGTAATACTTCAAATACCTATGGTCTTCAATTAAAAGAAAATGTTATTACATTACATATAAAATATTCAAAAAAATTAATATAAATTATTAAAAAATGTTAATTATAATATAAACTATATAGATTTATTCTATTGATTATTTTGAATATTTTACAGTATGTTTAATACATTTTAATAATTTATATAAATTTTTAAAATATTTTATATAACTTGCTTTAAGAATACTACGTTCTCATGTGAGCTAACCCGACCACATAAAGAACTAAATTGATAAAGATGATGCGCAAAATACATATTTTAGATTCCTATGTTCTTCACATAGAAAATAATGTACTTTATATTATTAAATATATATTTCTATATATATCTGATGCTGTTTATGTAAAATGCATCTCTATACCTATATAGCTATAGGAATAGATATGGAGGTATATTTAAAGGTACATTTAACACTAAATAAATGCTAGATAGAATGATACATTCAAAGAAAAGATAAGTCTGAGATTAACATGTGGATGTATTTTTTAAATTTTCATTAGCTGTTTACATATTGACAACATTTTTATAATGTTTTAGTGTCTATAAAACAATGGAGCAGTCATGTGTATTGCTAGTGTTTATCTATGAAGATTTCATGGCTATGTACGTGATTCTATGCACCTGTTAGCAATGGGTGTGGCTTAAATGGACAGTCTATTCAAAAATGTTTATTGTTTAAAAAGATAGAAAATCCCTTTATTACCCATTCCCCAGTTTTGCATAACCAACTCTTTTATATTAGTACACTTCTTACCTCTGTGATTACCTTGTTTCTAAGCCTCTGCAGACTGCCCCCTTATCTAAGTTCTTTTGACAGATATGCAGTTTAGCCAATCAGTGCGAACTCTTAAATAACTCAACAGGAGTAAGCACAATGTTATGTATATAATACACATGAACTAGCAGTGTCTAACTGTCAAAAAGCACTGAGATAAGGAGCGGTTCAGCGGCCTAGAAATTAGCATATGAGTCTACCTAGGTTTAGCTTTCTACAAAGAATACTAATAGAGCAAATCAAATTTGATGATAAAAGTAAACTGGAAAGCTGTTTAAAATTGCATGCCCTATTGAAATCATGAATGATTAATTTTGACTGCACTGTCCCTTTAAGCTACACCCATTGCTAACAGGTCCATAGACTCACGTACATAGCCATGAAATCGTCATAGACAAACACTGGCAATACATTTAGTCATACTGAAGAGCTCAGTGACTTCGAATGTGGCACTGTCATAGAATGCCATCTTTGCCACAAGTCAGTTTGGGAAATGTTTGCCCTATTAGTTCTGCCCCAGTCATCTGAAAATGCTATTATTGTGAAGTGAAAGTATCTAGGAGCAACAACAGTCTGGTCACAAAGTGTGTAGACCACACAAACTCACAGACCTAGGCAGCTGATTGCTTAAGTGTAGTGTGTAAGAATCATCATCTGTTGCATTACTTACTACATATATTATTACTGCCTCTGAAAGCAACATCAGCACTAGAACGTTTTGTTTGGAGCTTCATGAAATGGGTTTCCATGACCGAGCAACTGTACACAAGCCTCAAATCAACATGCACAATGCCAATCATTGTCTGGTGTTGTGTAAAGGGGGATGCCACTGGACTCTGAAGCAGAAGAAATTTGTGTTTTAAAGTAATGAATTACTCTTTACTATCTGGTAGTTTAATGGAAGAATATGGGTGGGTACCCAGAGAACACTTCCAGAATGTATAATGCCTACTGTAAAGAGGTAATGGTCTGGGCTTGTTTTTCATGGTTTAGTTTAGGGTTCTCTGTTCTAGTGAAGGGTCATCTTAATGCTACAAAATACAAAAACATTTTAGACAATTTGGTGCTTCCTACTTCTTTATGGTAACCGTTTCTGTTCTAGCATGACTGTGCTCATGTGCACAAAGTGATCTACATGAAGACATGGTTTGATGAGTTTGGTGTTGAGGAGCTGGAGTGGTGTGCACAGAGTCCTGACCTCAACCCCAATAATCACCTTTCAGATGAATTAGAAATGCAGATTGCAAGCCAGACCTTCTAGTTGAACAGTGCCTGCCCCCAGAAATGTTATTTGGCTTAATGGGCACAAATTCCCACAGATACACTCCGAAATCTTGTTAAAAGCATTTCCTGAAGATCAGTAACTGTTATAGACACAAAGGATGGGGGTGGGGGCAACTCCATAATAATGCCCATATTTTTGGAATGATATGTTCAATAGGTGACCACCTACTTTTGGCCATATAGTGTATGTGCAGCCACTAATCAGCAGCTAGTTCCCGGTAGTGCATTGCTGCTGCTGAGCCTACCTAGGTATGCTTTTTCAACAAAGCATAGCAAGAGAAAAAAATGTAAATTAAATAATACAAATAACTTGAGAAGTTGTACGCACGCCTTTGCTGCATACGGACAGCATATCTGTTCATCTCCTGAACCGTATGCATAATTACACACTCCGATGAGTGTATAATGCCTGTCCCTTCACTTGGAGGATTGGTCTATCATTCGCAGAGAGTGAGTGAACTCTCTGTGATTTATCTTCGCCACCTAATGACCACTGTTTCTTTCATTGCAAGAAGCAGGCTTGCAAGGGCTCCGGAGCAGCTTACACTGCTTGATACAAGGAGCCATACTTCTCTACGATTAGAGAAGTATGCTGGGTGTCACTGTTTTTCTAATTACTGCAGTCTTTGTAGATAATATTTCAGATGAGAGTCTCCTCTGAAAATATAGAAATTTTAGAGAACTATTTAAATAGCTAACAAAGAAAATAATGAAATCCACAGAGGAGTAGCTAAAGATGATACAAGATGAAAATGCCAATATTGCTATGCTAGAGTTCAGTTAATGTTTAATAATTTTTGTAAGAAGTTACTGAAAGGATATGGTTGGGAAGGCTGGTTGAAGAGCAACGGTTAACATAAATGATTGCTAATGGTAGGGTTAAAAGGAAGATTAGTGGATTTTCTTTTTTAAAATGTGGCATTATATTACATTTTTTCCCAAAACGTTTAGGTTAAAATTTTAATAACATATCAAGAAATTCTTTAAAAATAAACTATTACATTGCTTATGCTACAGAAAACAAAAGAATGTTGCTGAAATAATTATTATGTCACAAAATCAGAGTACTAAAACATTTTGCATATCCTAAATAGAAAATAAGTTTATAGATTTGGAACACTGCCTGATTTTTACTTTTTAAGTAAATTAAATCTCTAAACAGCATAAACATGTTGTAAAGTGATGTAAACTGTTTCTGCGTATATTGTTTTAATGAACATTGATAAATGGAATAATTTTCTATTTTTGCCTTGTGGAGTTTAACTTTATTATTACTGGTTCAGAGGCTCAGACATATCTTAGCAAACATGGTGTTTTTTATTATGACATGATGGGTACTCTAGGCACGTTTGCTTAGTGCCTTTTTAAAATTGTTATAAAAGTATATTTTTTAAATCATTGAGTTGATTTAGATTTAGATTTTCTCATAGAAGAAAGTGCCTGCAATTTATATCATCCTCAATAATTGGATTTAAATTAAAGGGACAGTATACACCAATTTTAATGTAACTACATGTAATAGACACTACTATAAAGAATAATATGCACAGATACTGATATAAACATCCAGTATAAAACCGTTTAAAAACTTATTTAGAAGCTCCCAGTTTAGCTCTGTTAAAAAGGTAGCTAGAACACCCACAGTGGGACATATCAGACACTCCCCCCTTCCTCTGCTTATGAAAAGACTCTTTGCACAAACAGAAGCAAGCTGGAGTAGGTATACCTCGGTATTCTCCTAAAACTTTGGGGCTTGCTTAGGAGTCTTAAAATCAGAGCAATGTTAGTTAAAAATACGCAAAACTATACATTTAAAAAAATAAAAACCTGTATGAGCTATAGAAATGGATCATCTACAAAACATTTATGCAAAGATAAATAGAGTGTATAATGTCCCTTTAAGTCCCAACTTTAAATCATGAGTCAAAATTATATGTTTTACCCCATTGAAAGAATCTTGCCAACATTTTTGTCTTACTTTATTACTTTATTGAATGGAGTATATCTTTGCCGAATAATAATATATAAAAAAAGACATTTTATAAAAAAAATTCTAAATTTATTTTTCAAAACAAAATGTAATAACACATTAAAAAAATTACCCCATCGAAAGAATTTTGGCAAAATTTTAGAGTCTTACTTTATTGAATGGGATATGTCTTTGCTGAATAACAATATATAAAAAAATAAATTATATTCATTTTTATCTAAATTTATTTTTTAAAACAAAATGTTAAAAAAATTTAAAGAAAAGTTCTACAGTGACAAAAACTTTGAAAAAATAACAATAATAAATTATTTTACTGTGAGAAAGTAAGAACATGAGATTATTCATCTACAAAATAACATATATTAAAGTCTTGGTTGTACTTTTTACACAAACCCATGCATGTTATCTTGTCTGGCAACAACCAAGAAGGAATGTCAAACATTAATATATTGTTCACAACAACGTGATTGAAAAACTAAAGTGTTATATCTAAGTATCACGAAAATGTGAGTATGAAATAAAAATAAATATTTTATGAACACAATTGTCAAATGGCTTTTCTAGAATTTGGGTTTTATGTAGATTTCCCTTTGTTCTTTGTTTAGATTCCCTGGTATTTTCAGGTATTTAGCTGTTAAATATGTATACATATCTAAATTATAGGACCACCCACTAATAATAGACCATACAGTAATGAAAAAAGGTTTAATGAATCTAGAACATATATACAGAATGGTGTTTTTGGCTGTTACAGTGTGTACAGCACATTTGTAAAATAATGGCTTCATTCCAAGGGGACGATTTATTATGCTGCAAATCTTTAGGTTTGCCAGAAACATAAGTTAAGAAGCAGCGGTCATAAGACCGCTGCTCTTTAACTCATCCTCCACCTCTGAGGTTGCGGACAGCAATCGTCCCAATCTCATATGATTGGGATAATTGACACCCCCTGCTAGCGGCCGATTGGACGCAAATGTGCAGGGGCCGCATTGCACAAGCTTTGCACTAGAAATCTTACAGCGGATCATGTCCGCTCGCACAATGTTAAATCTGCCCCAAGTCTTGTTGGAAAACTTGCAAATATGCTGAATCAGTTTTGTATTTGATCAAGTGCTTTTATTTGTCAAATTCAATAAGTGAGAAATGGTGTATAAATATGTTGAAACTTATCAAGAAAATGGATTGTGGTCACTGAGAACAGAACTTCCTGTGTTAAGTATTGGGCCATTTTCAATGAGCGGATAACAAATTTAATGTCTGAAAACAATAGAAAAATTGTGATTGATTGTGAGTGGTTTGAGCTTGAAAAATGCCTATCAGTGCCCAAAGAGGGGTCAATAAAGATCAGACTAAATATTGTGATTAACCCCTATGTGTTTAACCCCTGCAAAAGGGTTAAATACATAGTTAAGATAAACCCCGCAGAGCAATGCACTACTGGGACCTAACACATCTGGTGAGCCAATGACAAGAGGCATGTATCACCAGCTAGCTCACAGTATTGCATTGCTGTTTCTGAGCCTACCTAGGTATGCTTATCAACAAAGGATATTAAGAGAACAAAAACATTCAATAATACAATTAAAGGGACAATTTTTATTCATGATTCCTATAAAGGATACAATTTTAGACAACTTTCCTTTTTACTTCTAATATCTAATTTACTTAATTATTTTGGTATTCTTTGTTGAAGAAACAGCAATGCACATGGGTGAGACAATAACTTGAGACATATATGTGCCGCCACCAATCAGCAGCTCCTGAGCATACCTATATCAGCAAACTATACTTAGAGAGCAAAACTAATACATGTAAATTGGAAGTTGTTTAGAATTGCATGATTTATCTGAATCATGAAAGTAACAACATTTAGTTTCATATTCCTTGAAATATCTCTTAAATCACATGCTATATATGAATCATGAAAGGTAAAAGGATATTGTATTATAAAATTTGTTCCAAATTACTTGTTTTATTTGCTGCATAATATTAAATGTATGGGAAATTGTTTCTTCAGATATATTTCCGTTTTTGAAATAGCTGTTTTTTCTCATTAAAACCATTACCTAGGACATGCTCATAACAATGGACTGACCCTGCAAGTATAGCAGACTTGCTTGTGTTATTTATATTAAATATTGGAATGCTAATTATGGTTAGGGGTTGAATAAACACAAGTAGCTATTTTTGAGTTGCATGTCCCTTTAAAGGAATGTTTTGCAGTCAGTTTCATTGTTGTATTAAAAAAAAATACCAAGCAGTTGCTTATAATTAATACAAAACATTGCAAATCAATATATATTATTCATCTATTTAAATGGATTTGACCTTTTATTTATTTTTTACACTACATGTGTGCAGTGTCTTCTACAAGCAGGGGGAAGCCTTTCCAGGAAGGTTTATCTAAGCATGATGTCATAAAACTTTTTAAAAGCTAGTGAATGACAGATTTGCTCATGCCCAGAACTGACAGAGTCAAAATAGTTTTTTTTTTAATTCTCAAGTCTTATCAAACTGGGGGTGCAGGGCTACAGAGACGTTTTTAATTTTTCGAGAAGTCATGTAAGCTTTTTTTTAATTTTATTTATTTTTATTGAAGTTTACAATAAACAATATTGGAGTTATAAGCAGAAACAGAAAATCCACAAAATGGTCTACATAACATTACATGTTCTGAAACGTAGCATAAAAGTGTAAAGTAAGATGCATGGTTCCAACTTATTCCATCTTCGAACAATAAGACAACGGCTTATATTCCATTGACAAGTAGTTTACTATATTAAGAGATAAAGTAGAAGCTAAGTTAGGTCACCTAGATATACTGTACTGATATCACATCAGGTATTCATAGGAAATTTTCACCTACAATTAATATATTCTTCCCGTAGAAGAACAGTAAAGTCAATTGATCTAGAGGGAAGCTAGTTGTAAGTAATATAACCTGTATTATTCCGCTATGTTAGTGGCTGTATGAATGCGGGTCCTTGTTAATTCATAAATACATGTTTTTAACTTTTACATTTGAGAGTTCTGGCCAAACATTTACTTGGTTTATTGACTTCATAAAAAAAGTTTTTGCTTTGACTTAAGAAATACTTTTTGAGATTCTTGGTCTAACAAATTTTGCAATGTTTTTCTGATGTATTGAAGATCAGAATATATAGCTTCATCTAATAGGTTGTTTTTTATAATTATATTCTAATTTAGATAATTTGGAAGATAAAGTGTCATATTGTAATCTCCATTTCCTTTTGATGATCGACCTATGTTTTAAACCCCCCCTCTAATAAAACATTTGTGTGATACCTATAGTTCAACAGGGGCAATGTCTGGAGTAGTATTAAATTGGAAAACATCTTAAAGAGAGGATTCAATTATTTACTTGATGAGGGAATCATGGAGAATAGTATCATTTAAATACCAAACATAGGGTTTAGTTGGGATATTTGACTAATTGCAATGGAGAATCACTGCCGAATGGTCCGACCAAGAATGTGAAATTCAAATGTTTCTTATTACAGTTATTCCCTCTTGGTTGGTTAAAAGATAATCTAGGAGTGAATATGTTTTAGAGAGTGATGGGAACAAAGTAAAATCTTTAGTGTGAAGGTGGAAATAATGCCACGTATCATATAACTTATTATCTCTAAGAGAAATGTCAAGAAAATGATTCACTTGTTTAGAAGTTTATATATTCGTGCCATCCAATAGAAGATTGAAGTAATACATTAAGGTGTCCCCCCCCCCCATAAAAGCAATGCCTTTGTAAATGTCTAAATATTTACATAATATAATTTTGAAAAAAGGCAATTCAATTATATTAGGGGCATATACATTCAGAAAAGTTAGTAGCCTACCATACATATGCCCGACCAGACTAAGGAATCTACCTTCTTTATCAACATGGATTATTAGGAATGGAATAGACTTTTTTAACATTCCAATTCTGGAGTGCTGGTGGTTTTAGGAGAAACACTAGTCCCTAGTGAAGATAGTTATTGAGGAGATAACTTTTACAAAATCATCTTGTTGAGTAAGATTAATGTGAGTAAGCAATAACATATGACAAACAGTAAAGTATCTCCAATTGTTTTAGAAAACTTCAAAAGTAAGAACAATAGAAGTACTGCAAAACTAAGAATAGCCATACACTCTTACCAGTCCCATGATGGATGGTGTTTAAAAGGAACAGTTAAAAGATCAGTAGATATTAGTATAACTGGACTACTAGTCCATTCAGACCTTTTCATAGTCTGTGATATTACGTATAGGGATTGTGACAATTCCTGAGACGTCCCATTAGAGGAGCCATCATTCTTTAGTGTTGAAGGGTGCACAGGGAATGATCAGCCAATAGCAGTATTGTATTGCCTTTGAATTTGACTGGTTGTTGCTTTCTGGCAAAATTATGTCTTCCTTATGTTATAAATTTGTTATGATAATGTCTTTTGGAGGATACATTTCTGCAGGTTTAGGGTGTAATGATCTGTTCACTCTATCCTATGAGATTTGTGGATGGCCCTGACAGCCATTTAGATGTGCAAACAAACTCTATAGGCAGGGAGTAAGATCTTTTTTTACTACTATTCTCAATATCTTATAATTGGTCTTGAAGATCAGAGATAGTCATTTCTTGATGTTATACACATTGAGATATTTGGTCAAACTCTTCTCTCATAGAAGTATTCCCATCTTCTAAGGCTTCTACACAAAATTGCAGAGTCTGCATATCGTGTTTAAGATCAGAAAGTTCCTAGCGAAAGTAGGCTTGCACAATGTCCACCATGTCTTGTTTAAAGGTTAAAGATGTTAGTGGGTCTTGAGTTATTTGGACCACAATGGATGCTGGAGAGCTCAAAATGAACGTTGAACATTTAAAGTTGAATGTTATTCCGGATTAGAGGTATGGGTCTGCACCTCATAAATTATAAAGAATGAACTAACAGATTGACCTTTGTGTGATGTGGTTTTGGAGAGTGCATTTTTTTATCTAGCTTTTTACTAGCAATGAAGAAAATGTAAAAATGTAAAGGATAGTTTTTAGAAAATCTCTTGTATTGTGCATGATAACAGTACATCTTTCACTTACAGCAAAAAAAAATAAAAAAAAAAAATGTCAGGCTTTACCTTGATAACACAGTAAAATAAAAGTTCACTTCAATAGGAATGGGATTGAATCATAAGCTACACAACACTGAAAATGTAGAAAGGGGTAGTTAACTCAAAGGTTATAAAACCAGGAGGTATTGCAAAATCAATATACAACTGACCAGTAAATGAATATATTTTTTTTTCTTTTTTTTCTTTCTTCCTGTGGCTGTAGAGTTGCTGAAAAGAATGTATATGTAATGTATATCCAGCACTATAAAGGGCATGTAAAAACTGCCCCAGCATTCATAAAATCCTCTTCTGTACAGCAAGTAAAGCTTTAGTGATAGTCACATAAGAAAATATTAAACATGTTGTTTAACATGCTCAGCTCTCATGGATGAGAATCTATTTGGGTAGAGTATATTGTTTTGATGTTTTTTTAAATCACGCTTAAACTATTTACTAAATATAGCATTTAGGTTTAAATGTTTTAAATAATATTTTAAAACAAGTAAAATATAAATTAGCAAAAAAAATCTTGCTTGCTATATTTTTGTTAAATAAAAAACAAAACTACTGCAGACTGCACATGTTAACACCCCGCCTCTGTGACTCAAACACAGACTCATATGTTATCTTAAGAATTGGAAGAATTTGGCAATGCACACTACTAGCTTGTGAAAGAAATGTCCTTTGGGGCATAAAAAATGTTTTAATGAGTGCAGATATTCTTAATCACTTTCTAAGCATGTAACCACGTCAAGAAATCTACTTAAGCTTGTGAGTTTGTTTCTAAAAGGCCTCATGTGAATTGTCAGAAAAATGAATAAAGATAATGGATAATTTCCTTTGGGAAGTAAAATATCTAATTCATTAGGGGGTAGCTAAAATCTGGGTTCAGTGTTCATAACCAAATCTCCTGTACTTTTTGCAACAGATGTTTGCAGATGGAAATAACTGAACATGTCAGGCTATGTCCTATAAATCTACAAAAACACACAATAGTTCATTATGACAAAAAATGATATTGATGAAAAAGAAAACTAAACTTCTATAGTGTTTAAATTTCAGAGGCTACAACTATTTCATTTGAATAACATCAGTATGACACACTCAAATAATACATGAGTTTGTTTTCTGATTTTTTTTAATCATGCAGCAAAAATAAAAAGAATATTAGCACATGAGATACATATGACACTAAGACAGGTAACATTCATTATTTATTTTGTACAAACAATGAAAACTATAAAACAAACTCTCATACACAAATACCATTTTATACAAACATTTTTACAGCTAAATCTTAAAGAAATAAAATCGCAAATAATTCTCATATCTAACATAAAAAAAATCATCTGTCAAAAACCGTTCTGAGTTTCCTATGTGACACAAAAGAGAAAAACTAAGATTTTTTTTGTCTATAGTGGGATTTATTTTGTCGATTGAAAATGTTAGTTACATAACCTCACACTTAAATTGAATGCAGTACATTGCACATTTTATAAGTTTTCTTCTCCAAGAATAAGATGTAAAGAAGGAACATATTTCAGGTTTGAAAACCTTTTCTACATCATATTTATGCAGGGCATTGCTGTTGGTTCCAAAGAACATATCCCCTGCCATAAATAAACTACTTTTTTTAGGAGTAATATGATTTTTATGCTTCAGCATGAGCCTCAACAATGTAATATTTGAAATGTTTGAGTTAGTTTTGTTGAAATAAAATCATTTAAAGGGATATAAAAGTGTAAAAAGAAAATGTTCTAATCTGTAAGAACATTTTATTGTTACATACAAAAAAAAATAATAAGTAATAAAAAAAAGAGAGAGAAATACAAACTCAACTGTGAATGAACATGAGTTGGAAAAACTACCTTGCTTGTTCATAAGGTCAGTGGCACTCAGGGAGCTGTCTTTTTTACCTTATCAATTTTATCATGTCTTCCAAAGATATGAAATATCCTGTAGCATGTCAGTCTGAGTCTGACAAAAAGACAGCCCATCCCTGAAATACCAGTCAATTCTCTGAACAATAGAAGTCAACAAACTCCAGAAATACATTTCAGCTTCTCTCTGCCTCCTCAGTGAGGTGCAGCTGCATCTATTTAATGAGCAAGGAGTTTATGTCTGGTTTCCCTAATATTAGGGACTTAAGAGTAACTTGCACACAAAAAAAGTAGAGAGAGTGGGATATACTCAACTGAGAATGAACATGAGGTGCAAAATAAACTTAATTTCTAAGGCAAATGATACCCTTTTAGTTCATCATACCTTTTACAAAGGAAATATCCTGTAGCTTATCAGGCAGTTCTTCTTTGAACAAGAAAAATAACAATACCCCATACATTTTGGGGCTGGACTGTCTTTTGGCAGGAACAGACTAATATGCTATAGTATATGTCTCCTATGTGAAAGTCATAGGGCCAGATGAGTGGCGCGTTAACAGCTACACGTAAGTGATAAGGGGTTTATCGCAGCTGTCTGCGCGCATTGGGTTTTCCGCTTGTATTACATGTTGAAAATAAACGGGATCGATTGAGTACAATTGAAGTTAATGCACGTAGAGTTAGCGCAACCTCAGAGCTCTGGTTAAAAATGTCTCACAAAACACATTAAAAATACATTACAAAATACAGTTACATTCATAATAGCACTATATAATAAAAATCATTAAAAATAATATTGCCCAAAAAAGTTTTAAGTGCTCAAAGACTTTAGGTGTTAGAAAAAATAAAGGCAGGCAAAGGATTTAACATTGAGATACATACAAATACATCTCTTCTTAAGTTGGATATGTATGTGTGTATATATATATATATATATATATATATATATATATATATATATATATATATATATATATATATATATATATATATATATACAGGGAGTGCAGAATTATTAGGCAAGTTCTATTTTTGAGGATTAATTTTATTATTGAACAACAACCATGTTCTCAATGAACCCAACAAACTCATTAATATCAAAGCTGAATATTTTTGGAAGTAGTTTTTAGTTTGTTTTTAGTTATAGCTATTTAAGGGGGATATCTGTGTGTGCAGGTGACTATTACTGTGCATAATTATTAGGCAACTTAACAAAAAACAAATATATACCCATTTCAATTATTTATTTTTACCAGTGAAACCAATATAACATCTCAACATTCACAAATATACATTTCTGATATTCAAAAACAAAACAAAAACAAATCAGTTACCAATATAGCCACCTTTCTTTGCAAGGACACTCAAAAGCCTGCCATCCATGGATTCTGTCAGTGTTTTGATCTGTTCACCATCAACATTGCGTGCAGCAGCAACCACAGCCTCCCAGACACTGTTCAGAGAGGTGTACTGTTTTCCCTCCTTGTAAATCTCACATTTGATGATGGACCACAGGTTCTCAATGGGGTTCAGATCAGGTGAACAAGGAGGCCATGTCATTAGATTTTCTTCTTTTATACCCTTTCTTGCCAGCCACGCTGTGGAGTACTTGGACGCGTGTGATGGAGCATTGTCCTGCATGAAAATCATGTTTTTCTTGAAGGATGCAGACTTCTTCCTGTACCACTGCTTGAAGAAGGTGTCTTCCAGAAACTGGCAGTAGGACTGGGAGTTGAGCTTGACTCCATCCTCAACCCGAAAAGGCCCCTCAAGCTCATCTTTGATGATACCAGCCCAAACCAGTACTCCACTTCCACCTTGCTGGTGTCTGAGTCAGACTGGAGCTCTCTGCCCTTTACCAATCCAGCCACGGGCCCATCCATCTGGCCCATCAAGACTCACTCTCATTTCATCAGTCCATAAAACCTTAGAAAAATCAGTCTTGAGATATTTCTTGGCCCAGTCTTGATGTTTCAGCTTGTGTGTCTTGTTCAGTGGTGGTCATCTTTCAGCCTTTCTTACCTTGGCCATGTCTCTGAGTATTGCACACCTTGTGCTTTTTGGCACTCCAGTGATGTTGCAGCTCTGAAATATGGCCAAACTGGTGGCAAGTGGCATCTTGGCAGCTGCACGCTTGACTTTTCTCAGTTCATGGGCAGTTATTTTGCGCCTTGGTTTTTCCATACGCTTCTTGCGACCCTGTTGACTATTTTGAATGAAACGCTTGATTGTTCGATGATCACGCTTCAGAAGCTTTGCAATTTTAAGAGTGCTGCATCCCTCTGCAAGATATCTCACTATTTTTAACTTTTCTGAGCCTGTCAAGTCCTTCTTTTGACCCATTTTGCCAAAGGAAAGGAAGTTGCCTAATAATTATGCACACCTGATATAGGGTGTTGATGTCATTAGACCACACCCCTTCTCATTACAGAGATGCACATCACCTAATATGCTTAATTGGTAGTAGGCTTTCGAGCCTATACAGCTTGGAGTAAGACAACATGCATAAAGAGGATGATGTGGTCAAAATACTCATTTGCCTAATAATTCTGCACTCCCTGTATATATATATATATATATATATATATATATATATATATATATATATATATATGTATGTGTGTGTGTGTGTGTGTGTGTGTGTGTGTACGTATGTATTTATTAATATAATAAATATTAGCATCTTTATTTGTTTCAAATAATAACTGCACAAAGCAGTTTTAAGAGGTTGAAGTGAGGGGATGTTGGGGGGGGGTTGAAAAACACCACACTGAAAGTGCTTTTACATTGCGGTCTATGGGGACTGTGTTATTCTTTTATTTATAAAATATTTTACCAGGAAGGATACATTGAGATTTCTCTGGTTTTCAAATATGTCCTGGGTCCACAAAACATTGCATTGATACAATAGGGTACAATAAAATACAAAAAAACAATAATAATACACAATATATGCAAAGATTTAACATAGAACAGGTAGGAAATATATAATCAACCATAACACGTGCATTCTGTTTTGAGATATGTAGAGAGGGATCTCTTAAAGGATATTAGGCTTGGGGAAGGTTTGAAAGTGTGCGGTAGGTTGTTCCATAATTATGGTGCTCTGTAGGAAAAGGAGGATCGAGCTGCTTTCTTTTTGTATTGAGACAAGCTAAATAATGTGCTGGTACTGGATTGGAGGTTATAGGAGGTGGGAATAGCCGGGGAGAGCATTCTGCTCAGGTAGGATGGGAGCTTCCCAGAAAAGCTCTTAAACACAAGGCTGGAAAGATGGAGGGTGCGTCTGGATTCCAGTGACAGCCAGTTTAGTTATTTTAGCATGTCACAATGGTGGGTCCTGTAATTACATTGAAGCACAAAGTGGCAGAACAAGTTATATAATTTATTAAGTTTATTAAGGTGAATTTGCAGTGCAGGTGCATATACTACCCCATAATCCATGATTGGCATCAGCATTTGCTGTACAATCATTTCCTTTACTGTAGGGCTGAGGCATGATTTGTTTCTGTACATGGCACCTAGTTTTGGATAAAGTTTGGATGTAAGTTTTTCTATGTGGAGGCCAAAAGATAGATTGGTGTTTAACAACATACCCAACTATTTGAAAGAGTGGACTGCAGTCAGTGTGCAATTTGATTTTGTTTTGATGCATAGATGGGAAGTTTGTAGTTTGTGTAGTTTAGGTCCCGTTCCAAAGATCATTGTGACAGTTTTGTCAGTGTTTTGAAAGAGTTTGTTTTTGAGATCCACTTTTCTACCTCTGTGAACTGGTCTTGGAGCACTGCTTCAAGCTGCAGCAGATCAGATTTTTTTGCATAGATTACCGTGTCATGTGCGTACATGTGTACAGTTGAGGATTTGCAGACATTTGGCTGATCATTTATAAATAATGTGAATAGTAGGGGGCTGAAAATGGAACCTTGTGGAACACCACACATTACTTTTAGAGGGAGGGAGTTGCTGTCAGAAATGGAGACATATTGTGATCAATCTGATACATATGATCAAAACCAAGTTAGCGGAGGATCACCAATACCTGAGTTTTTTAGTTTGAGCAGTAGAATGTTGTGGTCTACTGTGTCAAAGGCCTTTGCAAAATCAAGAAAAATAGCTCCAGTTAGGTCTCCTTGTTCCATGCCAGTTTGGATGTCATTGCAAACTTTTAGGAGGGCAGTTGTAGTGGAGTTATTCGGCCAAAAACCTGAATGATCTACCTTCCAGAGGCTACCTGTTTGCAGAGAGCAGTGGGACAGCTGAAATGGAGGTCTGTGTATTTTCTTGCAAGACTGGGGCAGATATCAGGCTGAGGGAGAGAGATATATTAGCATCAGATGGGCCTGCAAAAAAGTTAAAGGAATGGGGAGGATATATCTATGGACATTTGAGCTAAGGGTCATTCAAGCAAAAACACAGGGAAGGTTCAAACTTACAGAGATAAGACAGAGGTATCTATGTAGGGGAATAAAACCATTAAATAAAGTACAAGAAAGATATATGGGCCTAAGCTGGTTAAACTAACTTTTAACATAATGGACAGACATAATGGTGACAAAATATGCATCCAAAACAATAATAAAAAAATAAATAAAAAAAATATCAATACATATAACAATACACACATCAGAAAATAACAGGGCAGGCAGGACACAATGACATCACTATCTTCCAGAGGCTACTTGTTTGCAGAGAGCAGTGGGACAGCTGAAATGGAGGTCTGTGTATTTTCTTGCAAGACTGGGGCAGATATACTTTAAAATCAGGCTGTTTGCAGAGAGCAGTGGGACAGCTGAAAAGGAGGTCTGTGTATTTTCTTTCAAGACTGGGGCAGATATGCTTTAAAATCAGGCTGTTTGCAGAGAGCAGTGGGACAACTGAAATGGAGGTCTGTATATGTATATGCTTATAAACATATATATGTATTTACACATATAAACACATAAAATATATGTATATATTATATTCATATATATTTAAAATGTGCTGCCCATCGCTAGATGACTTACCCCTTTCACTGTGCTAGGATCTCTGCAGGGTGTATCGGCATGAGAACAAGGCTCCCATTGCAGCCTATGGAAGCACGCTCTCATGAGAGAAAAACTTCCCTGGAATGCGAAAGTGAGGTCGCGTTCGCATTGTGCTCAACTAGTAATACTAGTAACCTATTTGCTCCACTTGTAATCTGGCCCTTAGTCACCATGTAGACACTTTATTACCCAGTTTATTGTTATTTCACCTCAGTAAAGAAAAAAAGCCTAGGCTTTCTAAAATGGTGGATGCTAAAACGTTATACTTATTTTTTCAATCTATAAAAAGTATAGTTTTACAAATTCATACACATATTATTCTCAAGCTAATTGTTGCTTTAAATATCTAATTCTGTCAAGTATTTATTAAATATTTAATGTTTCTTTAATCTCAATTGTCCAGAAGGCATTTTTTTTTCTTCTAGATGGCTGCTTTTTGCAAGAATAAACTTATTTTGAGATAAAAAATGATTAGTACATCTATTTATTTCCTGTGTAAAGTTAAAGTTAAGGCAAAGGAGTAGTGGTTGCACTTATAACCATGTGTAAGTAGAAATTGCCAAGCCAGGCACCGGGACTTAGGTCGATAGACACCCCCCCAAACAGTACATATGTGAGCCAATATAAGAGGTGTACCTTGAGCACTGAAGGGAGAAATCCTGTATATACACGGAGCGATATCTGATGGCAGCGTGTCTGCCGACTTCTCTTGCTTCCGCCTCTATGCAGAACCCGGTCTGCAGCTCTGTGTACGTCACCGCGTGACGTAAGGAGGGGGTGTGTGTGTTGACGATCTGAATATTCACCCGGCCCAGCGGTTAGTGAGGAGTGTTAACCTGGACTCAATAGCTGGTCAAAGCATCACAGAAGAAAGGATGGAGTCCCAGGTTAAGATAAAACAAATTCTTTATTCGATTCTTTAAAAGTGAAGTTCAAGTGAGTCGCAGCTCACACGGACACAAAATCAGCCAGAAAAAGAGTGGAGAGATGAGCGTAGCACCAGTGGCTTACATGTTTCGGCCAAATGCCGTAATCATAGCCTAAGGTGCTATACCTGTGTAATCTTTAAAAAGGGTGAGAGGTGATTCAATTGGCTAAAACACTTACAAGGATTAAAAATGTACACCCATTTCAACACACCTAGCATGCACATAGAAGTTAACCCTATACATGTCATAATATATTAGAGCAAGGGGTGTTTGATGTGAAAGGAGAAATACGAGATGTGAAAGTGTAATGAAAAGAAAAAGATAGTGAAAGAAATATAGAATAGGAAAGAGAAAAGAGACTGAAAAAACAGCGCATGAATTAAAGGGACAGACTAGCAGCAATATAGGTAATGTAGACTCGTTGTGGACTAGGAATGCTTAGAATGCTCACATTAGAGGATGTATATAACCACAATATACGAGGCAGAAGTCAATGTACCATAATGATATGATAACTGATGTGAACATGTAAACAGTAAGCTGATATGTCCACATTATAAGCTTAAACACGCACTGTCGCTAAGGCTAAAAAAAGGGGAAAAGAGGAATAAAGAGAAGAGAGAAGAGGAGAAGAAAAAGAAAAAAGAAACCCATAGAGAAAGAAAATAGAAAAGGAGAAATAGTGGGGGCAGATGTATATACATATAGCACATATATAAAAGTACATGAGGATGCTTACATATACACCCATATACTGATTAAGCTGATGTATATAAAAAAAAGGACTATCTTGACCTCACACTTACTGGTAATTGTAATGGCACTATTTCTACCAAGGTCTTCCGTAAACCAATATCAGGTAATACACTTCTACATGCCACTTCTTGTCATCCTACCAACACCGCTTATGCTGTGGCGAAAGGCCAATTTATGCGCATCAAAAGAAATTGTAGTAGGGAGGAAGATTTTGAACATGAAGCTAGCCTATTGGAAAATAGACTAAGATTGAGAAAATATTCTAAACGACACATTAAACAGGCAAGACAACAGGTTAACCTCATTCCAAGAGAGTCAATGCTACTTGATAAATGCAAGAATACTAAAAGCAATTTCAGGGTATTCACTTTGTTACAGAGTACAGTGCTCAATACCCCGAGGTTTGTAATATTATCAAGAGGCATTTTCCTCTTCTAATTGCAGACGACAAGCTCACAGATGTAGTGAAAAATGGCATCAGATGCTCTTACAAAAAATGTGCAACTTTGGCTTCAATTCTATCACCTACACAACTCAGATCTACCACACAACATACTAGCTCTTGGTTGAGACATCAGGGCATGTATAGATGTGGCCACAAAAAGTGTAAGCCATGTGACTATGCACAAATTACGACAGAGTTCAGATCAACTGTAACAGGGACTGTTTATCCTATAAAATCCTGTTTAAATTGTACCAGCACCAATGTCATATATCTTGTCACCTGCATCCTTTGCAATATTCAATATGTTGGTCTCACGTCTAGGGATGTTAACTCTAGAATAAGAGAACATATCTCCTCCCTAACTAGGGGTACGGCTACGACTCCTTTAGTGCAACATTTTGCCACCAAACATAACTGCTGCCTTAATTCGTTCAGGTGGGCAGCTATTGAAAAAGCCAAAGTCCCTATGAGAGGGGGAGATATAGACAAAGTTCTAGCGAAACGTGAAACCTTTTGGATTTTCCAGTTAAAAACCAGACTTCCCCAAGGGCTAAACTCCAAATTTGATCTGATCAATTTTTGGGAGTAAATTTTTATATGCCAATATATAGGTCAATTCATAATATATATACATAAAAAAATTTTTTCTATTGTCCTATTCATTTACAATGGCATATCCCTTTAGTCCTATATTCCCTGACAGTCTTCATACGTGTCTAATTGTAGATACATGTGTACACAATTTTCTCTTCTTCTCTATATTCTCTAATTTGATGTTGTTCATTAACACATGTTTTGAATGCTTGTATTGCATGTATTATATGTTTTATATAGTGTAGCTACAGCTGCATAATCTATCACATAGGGAGTCAATTGTGGTTCCTTCATATTCATGTAGCATAGTTTTAAATCTTATATACCCTATATATTCACATATATAGCATCAAATTTGTGTACACTATATTTCTGCCTTCCTTTTTTTTTTTATATACATCAGCTTAATCAGTATATGGGTGTATATGTAAGCATCCTCATGTACTTTTATATATGTGCTATATGTATATACATCTGCCCCCACTATTTCTCCTTTTCTATTTTCTTTCTCTATGGGTTTCTTTTTTCTTTTTCTTCTCCTCTTCTCTCTTCTCTTTATTCCTCTTTTCCCCTTTTTTTAGCCTTAGCGACAGTGCGTGTTTAAGCTTATAATGTGGACATATCAGCTTACTGTTTACATGTTCACATCAGTTATCATATCATTATGGTACATTGACTTCTGCCTCGTATATTGTGGTTATATACATCCTCTAATGTGAGCATTCTAAGCATTCCTAGTCCACAACGAGTCTACATTACCTATATTGCTGCTAGTCTGTCCCTTTAATTCATGCGCTGTTTTTTCAGTCTCTTTTCTCTTTCCTATTCTATATTTCTTTCACTATCTTTTTCTTTTCATTACACTTTCACATCTCGTATTTCTCCTTTCACATCAAACACCCCTTGCTCTAATATATTATGACATGTATAGGGTTAACTTCTATGTGCATGCTAGGTGTGTTGAAATGGGCGTACATTTTTAATCCTTGTAAGTGTTTTAGCCAATTGAATCACCTCTCACCCTTTTTAAAGATTACACAGGTATAGCACCTTAGGCTATGATTACGGCATTTGGCCGAAACATGTAAGCCACTGGTGCTACGCTCATCTCTCCACTCTTTTTCTGGCTGATTTTGTGTCCGTGTGAGCTGCGACTCACTTGAACTTCACTTTTAAAGAATCGAATAAAGAATTTGTTTTATCTTAACCTGGGACTCCATCCTTTCTTCTGTAAAGTTAAAGTTATTCATACATTTTTGAAACATTAATTCACTTCCCTTCCAAATTATAAGATTATAATCTATGTATCTTTTATATGACAGGTTTACTATTAATTGAGGTTTTCATAAAATTAGAATTCACATTTATCTACGCAAAAAAAGTTAGCATAACTTGGTCAAACCTAGTGTAAATATGCGATTCTGCAGATTTTTAAATTAAAAACTGATTATGCATTAGAATAAATTATATTACCTTAAAAATAAATTTAGTGTTCTTTCTGCATATTTGTATCTGCATAACACTGCCCCGTACCATATTCATGTGGCTTATAAGAACAATAGAGAACAAAGACTTTTTCCCATTGAATTTTTTTTTTTTGTCTTGTGTGTGTACTAGTAAAGTGTTTTAAAAAAGTAATATACTAAATGCTTATTTTGGCTTTTAGGCACACAAAAAGTACTTTCAATAATAATGAAAAGCCCACAATATTAGTGTTTTTATTACTTACATGAATATTATCACACATAAGTGTATTATCATCATATGCATTTGTGTTCATAACAGTGTAGTATTATCTTATTAGCAGGTATTTTAAAGTACTTTTGCAACCTGTTTCACAGTGTTTAATACTATTGCATCTATCCCATTGTGATTACACTGTAAATGTGCATATTAAATTAAAGGGACATGAAACCCAATTTTTTTATTTTGTGATTTAGAAAGAGCATGTCATTTTAAACAACTTTCTAATTTACTTCTATTGTCTAATTTGCTTCATTCTCTTGATATCACTTGCTAAAAGCATATCTAGATATGCTCAGTAGCTGCTGATTGGTTGCTGCACATAGAGGCCTTGTGTGATTGGCTCACACTTGTGCATTGTTATTTATTCAACAAAGGATATCTAAAGAATTGAGCAAATTAGATAATAGAAGTAAATTGGAAAGTTGTTTAAAATTGCATGCCCTATCTGAATCATTAAAGTTTAATTTTGACTAGACTGTCCCTTTAAATGTTTTTTCCTTTACATTTCTGAATAAATTATCTTCTGTTTCTGTATTTATTTGTTTAGCTACTGATGTTATTTCACATAAGTACATAAAGCAAAAACATACATTTTTTTCAATATTATTTTTAATATCATTTTTACATGAAACGAAACGAACACTGAACTAAATGCAAAATGTAAATATGATATAAAAACATTTAGTCTACAACATGAGTAAAATGGTGAAGTGAAGGAAGATGATTAAAGTTCTTTCTCAGATCCTTGACCTATGATATGTTGCAGATGTGCAGTACAATAGCATTCAGTGTGTAATCCCATGATATAAATACTGTTACATGTTAAAGCATTTATTGTAAATGAAGTAATGTGATCATTTTCTGAAGCAGAACATAATGTACAATTCTTGTGTACTGTGTATTAAGTCATTTTGCACAGCCTGTTTATATTGCTCTGGAAAGGCTTATTTTCAAAATCTCTTACTTTAGCTTTGTCAATGTCCTTGCATTTTGGGTGAATCTTGCATGTCAAGCTGGTCACTGCTGTGTGCAGCTGGGAAACATTCTTTGCTGCTATTTACTATAATTTTTTTGTTCCAGATTTTTTTTTCTGCCAGTTGCTTTCCCACACACTTGCATAATTGTATTCAGTCTGACACAAAAATCTCCTGTTTTTTTCATCAAATAAAGTCTCTTTACCATTGACCTCTGAGTGCAAGCGAAACAATTTTTATTATGTGATATGAGAGTGCAATGAACTCTAAAAACATGCTTCATAAAGGAAAGGCTGCTACATGGTTTTGAACACATAGGCAAGTAATATATAAATTAGCTATTTGGAAAAATATTGTATCTCCAAAAAAACTGTGATACAGACAGAGGTGATATCTACATTTATATAATTACAGAGATATGATGAATTCAATAAAACACATCCACACAGCACATTCACACATGTATATTTAATATAAATATATTAAAGGATAGCTGGAGATATTGGATGGCCTTTTTCAAACTCTCTAGTTTGAAGTTTTGAAAAAGGCCATCCAAGGCTGAAACGCGTTACTCTTGTTTTGCCAATCTTGGGCTTCCATAGCCAAGTTGAAATTTGTAAGTTGTGAGGCGCCAAGTCTCCCAACCGTTCCGCTTCAGCTGCACACTGAAAAGCCAAGGATTCACTATACAGGCGCTACAAGGCGTTCTTCTCTGGTTTCTATTTGGTGGAAAATACAGAGACAGAATGGTCTCGTTACTTGAACAATCAGATGACCCTTCTTCCATCTGGGAACCAAGCCACAAGCTCTGGTCATTCCTGTGCTCTGATCTTATGTTTGGAAGGATTTTCAAAGACTCTTTCTATCAGCATAATAAATGAAAGTTATTTTGTGGTATATGTGTTTTAAAACTGTATGGTATTTACAGCTGTATTTTAATTTTATACTAGCAGATCAGAGGCGTAACTAGAAACTTCAGGGCCCCGGTGCAAGAATTCATGAAGCCCCCCCCCCCCTCCACCACCACCAAAAAAAAGTTTTTTGCTTTTTTTTTTGCAACATGTAACACAGAAAAAAAAATCATGTCAACTTACACTTAAAATTAGAAAGGGACAAACACACCTGCACAGGGTGGCCTTTTTGAAGGGGCCCATTAAGAGACATATATGAATATATATATATATATATATATATATATATATATATATATATATATATATATATATATATATATATATATATATATATATAAATAGTAGTGTCCGTAGAAATTAACATGTTTGTCAGTAGAAGTTAGTTTTCCCACATTACTGCTACAGTGACCCCAACACTGAATGTCTGAACCCTATGTTCTAGCACAAGGATTAGCCTAATGTGCATAAAACAAAGTGAGACAGTCTTACCCCATGTTTACACATTCAGGGCTTTGAGTAAACACATAAACACAAACACCCCGATACCATCTGACACAGGTAGGGACAACAAATACAGTTACAGAAATTGTGATAAGCTCTCAGAACAGTAAAATGCCAACAGGCATCTGGCTGCCTTACTATAAACAGATTAATAACACCCAGAAGAAGCTTTCATTACAATGTGCCACAGTGTACAAACATATAGCATATATTATGATCAAATATATGATGACCCTCATACGGCACAGGGCACCAGTTTATGTCCCAGTAAATCTCTCAGCAAATTCTGACATTCATGTGAGCATTTGCTTAGCCCCTTAAACTAGACATCTCCATGCTTACCTGCTTGCACCCCCTTTTACCTGCCACCCTCACTGGACTGCAACCACTTCTACCCCCTCCTCACTTCTTGCCCCGGTGCAAGAATCCATGAAGGATTGGATTGTGCATATAAAACCCACACAGAGAGTTCAGAAATGTTTAGCCATCCAGCGCCCCGCCGGTCTGCCCCCCCCTCCCCTCAGCCTGAGCTCACCATCTGCGTGCTTTGCCTGGCCCCTGCCTCAACTGCTGTTGCCTCTGCAAGTGCTGGCACTCTAGTCTCACTACCGCGCTGCAGACTCCTACTGACTAGACTACACGTGCAGTCAGGAGGAGCTGCACGCTAAAGACACCAAAGTTCCAGGCGGCTGATCTGTGCTGCGCCAATAGCCTACAATGAGGAGTCGGATTGACAAGCACGTGACTGGCAGCGTGACACTGGTGGTGAGGTGACAGACTCACTAACACAGGTAGCCTCAGCACGCAGGTCAAACTAGTAAAGTGGGTCAAAGAACGTTTGTGCTTAAATTCTTGAAAGTTAACAAAAAAAATAATAAAATAATAAAACCTTTTTCCTGTGCTGTAGTAACCTGGGGCCCCCCTGAGGGAGGAACCTTCTGGGCCCGGTCGCATTCTTTTTGATGCAATTATTGTAACATTTGTATATGCCTGTCTTATGAATTTTCTTTTTTATTGTGAGATTTTAAATTGTATACTTTTTATCACAGTTTTACTCACATTTTTGCATATCACAGTTTTATTGATTTGGGGATAAGATCTCTTTATATATGATCTTATAATAATATACACTTAAAGGGACACTGAACCCAAATTTTTTCTTTCATGATTCAGATAGAGCATGCAATTTTAAGCCACTTTCTAATTTATTCCTATTATCAATTTTTCTTCGTTCTCTTGCTATCTTTATTTTAAAAATAAGACATCTAAGCTTTTTTTTTTATTCAGAACTCTGGACAGCACTTTTTTATTGGAGGATGAGTTTATCCACCAATCAGCAAGAACAACCCAGGTTGATCACCAAAAATGGGCCGGCATCTAAACTTACTTTCTTGCAGTTCAAATAAAGATACCAAGAGAATTAAGAAAATTTGATAATATGAGTAAATTATAAAGTTGCTTAAAATGTCATGCTCTATCTGAATCACGAAAGAAAAAAATTGGGTACAGTGTCCCTTTAATAATATATGCATATCATTTCCCTGCTCTTTATTTCTTTCTCTTTTTTTCACACACACCATCAAGTGTAAACACCATATTTTTTCACTTATTGAGTTATACTATATTTCTGACATTCTTATTGCCTTTTAGGCCAATTGGGTGGTGCATTGCACTTTGTTTCCTGTCATAAGGAGACTATATTCTTGCTTTGAATATCCATTACTGTAAGGGGCATAATTATCAAAGTGGAAGCGGACATGATACTATGTAGCATGTATACGATGTAGCTGTCGGCATTTATCATTGCACAAGCAGTTCACCAGAACTGCTTGTGCAATACCACCCCCTGCAGATTTGCGGCCAATTGGCTGCTAGCAGGGGGTGTCAATCAACCCGATCGTATTCAATCGGGTTGATTTCTTTCCGCGGCCTCAGAGCAGGTGGACAAGTTATGGAGCAGCGGTCTTTAGAGCCCTGATTCATAACTTCTGTTTTCGGCAAGCCTGAAGGCTCACATGGAAACAGGGGCATCAAGCTCCATATGGAGCTTTATAATTCGGCCCCTTTGAGTAAGAATTTGGTGAAGTAAATCAAAAAGGCAAAAACTATTTATAATTCCAAGGTTCTACCCAAAAAAGCAGCACCCCTAACCAATGCTACCCCACAAGTAAAGGTAAAGAATAAATCAAAACAAAACACCCCAAGGGTAGCGCCTCTAAGGCCTTCTGGTTAATTAATAATTGAGAGCAAGGTTAAATGCAAGTTATTACGTTTTTACTTTATAAAAAGCATCCGAAATTTAATACACACTATTATGACACCGGTGCCTAAAAAAAAACAACCATAATAATAATAAAGATAATACAAAATAAAATTATTAATAGGAACTATTTCCACTATTTGCATAAAAGACCAGCGATCTGATTCAAACAGTCCTGTTTGAAGTATGGTCTTATAGTTGAAACCGTTTCTATTTAGTTTACATTTATAACCAGTCACTAATGATAGAGTAAATTAGCTCTACATGAAAGGAACTTCCATAGCAATAGCAGCCATTTTACACAAGTCTTGTCTCTCACCCATGGCTTGACTTATCCAGTGTTCCGTGTTTATTCCTCTTTATAGAATTAGAGTCAGCTGTTTTGGTCACGTGTTCAACAGTTAGCCAATCCATGATCAGCAAAAGACACACTAAGTCCTTGTATAGTATGATAGTGCACGCACTGAATCCATTCTAAATCTGTTATGCCAATCCTTCAGCAGACTATCTGGATCCACTTGGAACTCCTATGAGTCTTCAAGTACTTGGAGTTTTTCTCCTATAAGCTCGCATTTAGCAATATTACAATCTTGTACTGTCTGTCTTTGGGGTCCAATAGGAATCTGTCTGCTTCATCAGCTTATTTTCCAAGAGCTGTTTATACATGCAACTACGCTTTTGGCTGATATAACCTGTATCAAGACACTGATTTCCAGCTCATCCTCCTTTTTATATGCTTCCACATGGATCTTACCATATTTTATCTGCATATAATTGTCTTATATCTCAGTTCTATATTCAAATTGTATATTGTCTTATATCTCAGTTCTATATTCTAATTGTATATATGGAATTTTGGGTTTCATGACCCTTTAAGTTCATGACATTAAAGGGACATGCCACCCACATTTTTTATTTTAGGATTTAGAAAGAGAATGCAATTTTAAACATCTTTCTAATTTACTTATATTATCTAATTTGTTTTATTCTCTTGATATTCTTTGATGAAAAGCATATCTAGATATGCTCACTAGCTGCTGATTGGTTGCTGCACATAGAAGCCTTGTGTGATTGGCTCACCATGTGCATTGCTTTTTCTTCAACTAAGGATATTTAAAAAAAATGAAGCAAAATAAATAATGGAAGTAAATTGTAATGTTGTTTAAATTTCTATTCTCTATCTGAATCATGAAAGAAAGATTTTGGGTTTAGTGGCCCTTTAAATCTGAAGTAACTTAAAGTACAATTATGTTACAATCTGAGAATCGAATAATTCCCTTTATTTTTAAATCACTTTCTGTTTTTTTTTGTGATTTGATACTTTTAAGTTTAGTACTGTGTTTGCAAGATTTACAATCTTCAATGTTTTCCCCTTTTAGGTCAATATCCCTAAGGGTTTTAGTAACTCTAAATTTTCTTGGGGCTAGTATATTTTTTAAGATTTTTTTATTTTCTAAATATTAGTTGGGGTTGTTTCCCTTACTTTTCCATTAAAATTAGGGTCTTTCCTCAAATGATGCCAGTGCATGTTAATCATTTTTTAGAATAACTAATGTTGAGTAGAATATCTTATGATGAATGGTATCTCTAATCTCCCTGTTTCATCCCTGAATTTTGTTTTACTATTCCTCTTTTTGTTTAATAGGTTATTCCTATCTACTTTTCTGACCCCTTTTACTGTTTCCAATATCTTATTCATGTCATTACACTTCGGTTGTAACCTCTTTTTAAGTACTAGATCAAAGTAACTTTCCAGATCCAAGCAGTTTTTTTCTGATCCTAAGCCCTGTAGGTATATTTTTCTTCAGCTGTTCGTCGGTTTTAGAATCTATTTAATTATTTGAGTCCAGTTTTTTTTAAATTAAGTCCTCCACAATAGTTATTTCTGTATCTAAGAAGCTGATCTTACATTTACTATATTCACAAGTAAAGTTTAACCAATAATTTTTGCCGTTTCAGTCTTCTATAAATTGTTTGTAGAGCACTCTAGACAGAATTGTTCATAAGATCATCTTCAAAAAAATCCAATAAATAGATTTGAATAGCTGGTTGTGAACCTTGTGCCCTTTGCTGTTCCTTTTATATGTAGCTATTTTTTATCCTGGAATTTAAAATATTTGTTATTTAATAAGTCTATACATTGTAGAAGGAATCTACCTTGAGTTTCTTTCATCAATTTATACTGTTTTTTTTATACCTTGAATATGATTTATATTAGTATATAATGCAGTTACATCACAGGTGTCTAGAAAATAATTGTTTTCCCACTTGATGTATTTCAAATTATTTAAAAAGGTGTTGAATCTAATAAAAAGGATGGTATATTTGTTTACATAATCATGCAGAAAGAAAGAAATGTATTTGGATAGGTTAGATGTCAGGGATCCAATACCAGAGATTATATGGCACCCAGGGGGATTCTCTATACTCTTATGAATTTTAAGGAAGAAATTAACACTTGGTGTGTTGGAGATCCTCTACTGTAAACATTTTTTAACTCTGTTTCTGTCAGATTTGTATAAACCGCTCCTTCTAAGAATACATTTTATTTTTGTTTTTGGTTATTCCATGGATCGTTACCTTATTTCTTATGGGTGGTTCTATCATCAAGTAATCTATATGTTTCTTTTAAATAATATCTGGTATTCAAAATTATTGTTCCTCCACCTTTATCCGCCTGCTTGATCACAAGAATATGGTGACACAAGGTTTTAAATATTGAAACTCATGATTATTCAAAATAAGTTTTTTGGGACTTCGGTTTATTCTACAGCAGTACATGTTTAGATCTTGATCACAAAGAAGCAATTGATGAAATCATGTTAAAATTAGGTAAAAGTAAATTGGAATCACGAAAATTTGAGTATGAAATAAAAAAATATTGTAAACATAGGTTTGCTAAATGCCATTTTTAAATATTGTTGTCATGATTTTCTTGTTCTTACATTTCTTATAGATCTCATTAGCTTACAAGATTGCATATATTTGTCTATTAAATATATATACTATATAAATTTCTAATCCTCCAACTTCTGACGGACTATACATTATTGCTTAAGAAAGGTTGAATGAATTTAGATCAAATATTTATATACATCTAAAAGGGTGTCAGGGTTCATTTCAAAGTGTATCAAACATGTGCGAGACTTATTTAAAATCATCTTGAAATGCTGAAAAATATGTTCAAAGGGACAGTTTTGCACTTTATCAAGTACCTTTGGCTGTTGAATTTCATTTGTCCATTTTGATAGTTAAAGGGACATTAAACCCCAAAATTTGAAGAAATAGCAATGCACACGGGTGAGCCAATCACACAAGGCATCTATGTGCAGCAACCAATCAGAAGCTACTGAGCTTATCTAGATATGCATTTCAGCAAAATATATCAATAGAATGAAGCAAATTAGATAATAGAAGTAAATTAGAAGGTTGTTTAAAATTGCATGCTCTTTCTAAATCATGAAAGAAAATATTTGGGTATCATGCCCCTTTAAATGATAGAGGCCCATTTATCAAGCTCCGTATGGAGCTTGTGGGCCCATGTTTCTGGTGAGTCTTCAGACTCACCAGAAACAGCAGTTATGAAGCAGCGGTCTAAAGACTCTCCACATTCAGCGAGGTCTTGCGGACCGGATCCGCACTGTCGGATTGGGTCCGCAAGACCTTTGATACATAAGTCCCCATAATGTGTGACTGAATGAATTGTGATCATGGAAGTTGTTGTTCTATGGGCAACTTCTTCAAATATCCGTGCTGATATTTTTCTTATGCGAAAATTATGTTATAATTTGTATTGTAATCACTCCAATGCCAAAAAAAGGTGTACCGGGAGCCAAACAAAAAAGCTAAACACAATCGATAAGATTGCAATTGACTCCTTAGTGTACAGTTTTAGGCTCTACAAAGTAAAGGTGCTACACTGTTGTATATTTACTTATCTTAGGTTTAAAAGCTCTTATATCCTCTGCTTAAACCACTTAGAAAAAGTTATAAATGAGATGATAAAATAACAATCTCTCAGGGTATCATAACCATGTAAGTCCTTATCCAAATGAAAACAACAAGAAATTGCCAATGCATAACAACATACCCCAACACTGTAACAATAGAATATTCTACAACATAGAAAATGTACATTTAAAATCTGACTCATAACAATGATGAGTTACCTTTATCTTTTGAAAGCGGTAACTATTTAAGTCTTCTTTACTCTTAATATCTGTCAAAACATTTGCTAATTTGGTGTCACAGAAGTGTAATGTTAGAGAAACTGAAATGAAGATTATTTTATCCATTCATGTCCTTGTACAATGTAAGCGCTGTCTTTTTTAATCTTTTGCAGCTTTTTTTTTTTCTCTAAGTGTTTGAAATATCTGTTATTCTACACAGTAATAAAATAGGAATCAGAAGAAGAGGACACTAGAAAATAGACGGAAGATTGAGATAATTAAAAGAGACTGTAAAAAAAAAGATTCAAGTAGCATCTGTCAGCAAGGAAAATCATAATGGTATTTTTCAAAGAAAGATTGATGAACATGCATAATATTTTCAATTTTAAATATTAAATTGTCCTTGATAAAGAGTAGCAGATGTAAAGAATAACCAGTAAGTATCAACATGTAGTACAAGGAGTAATAGAACATAAAAATACCATGGATACTTATAAAAATATATTCTGGACATAAAATAAATAAGTAGTTTTAAAGGGTTCTTAAACAGAGTGCTTTTTATAAAAAAAAAATATATGCTAACTCAAAGTAAACATAAAAAAGAAGCAGATTGTGTAAAAAAACCAGCAAGCAACTTACTTGTTTTCATGAAAAATTAGTAGACATTATCAGTGTAGCCACTGCCTTCAGGGAAATAGAAGAGCTAAAATGTTGGCAATTTAGGTTAAATTCTGGCTCTTCTGAGAATGGATAAATCTGACTATCTGTTTATCTAGTATTCACTTAATAGTAAACCAGCTCATGTTGCTTTAGATGTTTTATGACCCAGCATCCTTGTAGGGCTGTAATAGAAAATAATGGACACTGCAAAAATAAAGTTTAAAAAAAGAAATAAAAGGTGAAAGCCACTTAAAATGATGAATAAAACATCTTGCGAAGATTTATATTAATTATAAGCCACTGCTTAGTGTATTTGTGCTTTTTTATTACAACAATGGTAAAGAGAAAAGCTGGCGAACTACAGTTACAGAAAAAATAGTATTAATTGTATAAGAATGAGTTAAAAACAATACTGAACATTTGATAACAGAAAGGGCTCCATTTAACAAGCTGGGGATGCAGCTTGATAACCCTTGTGGCGCAGGCTTGCTTAAGTAAGCCTGCAAACAACAAATTAAGTGGCACCAGGCTTAAGATGTCTGCTTCCGAAATTCTAAAATAACCCCAAACTCTTTTATCCAGGTTAACTGACAAGCACTGCTTTTATGGGATTGGTTGTGCGTGAGCAAAAGGCAGGGATTCACAAGCATTTGCTTATGAGTGGCACCCCCTCACTCCAACCAGGGTTTCCTAGCAGGGAACCTTGTCTGCCAGTGCCTTAAAAAATGGTGGCAATAGAGTATGCCCAAATCTAATCATGCCTATTTTTCCTGTATGAGTTTTCTCAATGATGGCTAAAATAAAAAACTGAGTATATGACTTAAGACAAGACTTAAAAAGATTGTCCCAGAACAGCACTGGAAGGGAACATAATAATCATAAAAAATACAGTACTTATAAGGCTAGCTCAGTTTCAAAATATTATTAAATAAAAATAGAAACAATAGATTAGGACACATATAATGAAATATCCCAATACTTGTTAAGATCCACCTGTGGATTCAAATATCTTAATGAACTTCATGTTTTAACCTGTCTTCTCCCCTAGATTGAGACCTGAAGTGAACTGCTACTACGTTTGTGGTACAGTAGACAATATATTTCCAATGTTTCAATAACATTTTCTAAAAGTCTATCTTGCAAGACACACTTAGGCCAGTTTATAAGTGGAGCAGTATTTAACGCTCCTGCTTGAGCACTAAATCCGCTAGAAGTAAGCTTTTTGCGTGCGCTGGGTAGCAAGTAACAGCTTGCACGCTAACCTGATGTGAGTAAAAAGCCAAACTTAGATGATCACGAGAGATAACTTATTCCCCATAGAAGTCAATGGACCCTAAGGGGTCTTTTTTATTATTGTGCGGACAGACATAATACGATGTAGCGAATCATGTCCGCCGCACATCGATAAATGCCGACAGCATACGCTGTCAGCATTTATTATTGTTATCTGGTGAACCAATGAAAATAGGTAATTTTGTGCAGCCACCAATCAGCAGGTTACTCCCAGTAATGCATTGCTGCTCCTGAGCCTACCTAGATATGCTTTTCAACTAAGGATACCAAGAGACTGAAGCAATTTAGATAATAGAAGCAAATTGGAAAGTTGTTTAAAATCACATGCTGTGTCTAAATTATAAAACAAATGTTGGGTTTCATGTCCCTTTCTGATTATGTAGAAAAAAAATATTTTAACGTACAATAGAATATTTTGTATTTTTTATTATGAAATATATATTTCTATATATCTAATAGTGTACATGTAAAATACATATCTAAACCTATATATCTATAGGAATAGATATATAGGTATGGGTGTATACAGATATGTATAAAAGTATGTATTTAAATAGAACATATTCTGCTTTGTGGACAATATTGGAATGTGTAATATTAATATTTCATGCCAAGTTTAGCACTCTTGAACATACTCTGCCGGGGATATTGCACGAGTATGGGTGTTATTTTTTTTTTTTAAAGTTTTTGCACTTCTTTGACTTTTATAGGAGAAGTTAAAACAGTTGCAATATTTATTTGCACACCTCGGATTGACACTCGAGCGCAAACATTTTACTTTCAACTTGTAATACGAGCGCAACCAGACGCGTGTAAAAAGCCTCAGTCTAGAGAAGTTAATGCGCAAGTGGGAGTGCTAAATAGTTCTACACTCGTAATATAACCCCTTATAAATGTCCCAATATTATGTATGTGTTTAAAATTGATCTTTCTATATTAATTGTTGTTTAGAGAAATATCCATACAACTATAAATAGTTTCTTAATTAAAGCTGTGATAATTATTATAATCAACACAAACAGAATGTTCGCTACAATTTATAACATTGTCTTTTCAATTACTTGGTTCAAAATACTTTAAAATTGGAATATTTTGGGGCAAAAAATAATTTTTCACATTTTTTTTCTCTCTTATCTTTTAGGATTGTTTCCAGCAGTCTTCAATCTTGCGTCTAATGCCATAATTACAGCAAATGCTACCTGTGGAGAGAAAGGAAAAGAGTTATTTTGCAAGTTGGTAGAACATGTTCCTGGACAACCAATAAGAAATTCCCAGTGTGCTCACTGCCACCAAAATTGTGACAAACCACAATGTATGTATGCAGAAGATATGATTTTATTGATATAATGGTTTTCTTATATGCAGCAGTGTCAAATGCAAGGTTTCCTTAAAGTGACAGTGTACTGTAAAATTGATGTCCCCTTAATGTGTTCCCAATGACTTATTTCAGCTCCAGATTATAAAATGTATGATAAATTGATCCTTTATGTTTCTTTTTGTAAATTAAATAGCTGGATTTGCTCTTTGAAATCACAACCCATCAAAAAAGGCTAAGCTTGCAGAGAGATCATTATCACTCAAATGCTTCCATTTCTTATTGTTCGTTTCCAGGTTGAGCGCTTCTCTCTTTTTATTTATGCAAATTATGTCATTTTGGGAAGTCTCCCTAAGTGTGATGCGGGAATCCAGACGTGGACCCGTTGCTCAGTGTGCCTAGAGGGATATGGCTGCACCTCACTGACGAGGCCCACAATAGGCCGAAACGTACGTCTGGGGTTTTGCTGTTTCTCTCGTTCAGAGAAGAATTGCCTGGTATTTCGGGGCTGGACTGTACTGTGAAGTATGGATCAGACTGATATGCTTTAGGAAAGTTTTTCTCTGTGAAAAGCACATGTTGAGCAAAAAGAGGCTGCTTCTTGGGTGGTAACTAGCCATAGAATAAGCTATTATGCTATTGTTCGTTTCCAGGTTGAGCGCTTCTCTCTTTTTATTTATGCAAATTATGACATTTTGGGAAGTCTCCCTAAGTGTGATGCGGGAATCCAGACGTGGACCCGTGGCTCAGTGTGCCTAGAGGGATATGGCTGCACCTCACTGACGAGGCCCACAATAGGCCGAAATGTACGTCTGGGGTTTTGCTGTTTCTCTCGTTCAGAGAAGAATTGCCTGGTATTTCGGGGCTGGACTGCACTGTTAAGTCAGGATCAGACTGATATGCTTTAGGAAAGTTTTTCTCTGTGAAAGGCACATGTTGAGCAAAAAGAGGCTGCTTCTTGGGTGGTAACTAGCCATAGAACAAGCTATTATGCTATTGTTCGTTTCCAGGTTGAGCGCTTCTCTCTTTTTATTTATGCTTCCATTTCTTATATCTGTCTCTATACAATACTTCGAAAGAACAACTGAAAATTTGCATTTTAGAATTCTATCTCTTCCACTCCCCACTGAAAGTGTAATTTCTTCTGCTGACTGTTTTTACCTAGCTTGGCAATTGCCTATACTTAACCCTTTTACTGCTAAGTCATTTTTACATCCCAGTGCTGAGCCAATTTTGACCTTTATTTTCCTATTTACATTTAAACACTATTGTAAGTCAGATTTCAGTGAGTGACCCACAAATGTGATTTTTTTCAGCAGAATATACCATTGTTATATTTATATTTCATGACATGATAAATAGCTGCAGCAAAAACTATAAAAAAAAATATTGTATATCTTTGTAAAGAGTTTAGTAAATGATATTGAAAATGGCCAGGTGACCACTGCTGTTAATGTTATCACCTTACTAAATTGTCATTAAGGGTAGCCACATGTAAAATAGGGGCCCATACAGGCTTTTGGGGGTTTTAATATACTGTAGATTAGAGAGGCCCCATTGCACAGTACAGAAATAAAAAACATGTGTTTTCTTAAGTGTTCACTGTTACCATAGTGATCACCTGGCCATACAGACAGAATTCATATATTTCTTAAATAGAGTGACACCTACCATTTGAAAGAGCAGATGATTGTGCCTTGTAAGTGAGCTGAGGTTGAGAGGTTTGAACAGCCACCCCCTATCCAGCTCCCTTAGCTCCCTGTGACAGTATGCTCCTGCCCCTCTGTGACATCAACAACACACCCATGTAGCTTTGGGAGTGCCGCCCACTATACTACCAATGATTGAGCCTGCAGTTAAGTGGAATCGGCAATCCGGTGCTGTGATCAGCGATTCCCCTAAATGACAAGAAGGGGTCATCATGTGCTTTTAGGTAGCACTTTGCATGACTACCCATTCTCGTCATGAGCATCAAAGTAGTTAAGTGTGGAAACTTTCAGTATAGGTAGGGATACCACAGGCAACAACAGCTATTTCAAATGGCAATATAAAGGCAAAGTAACTATTTGTTAACAATGCAATACACTCCAGCAGGTAAAATATATAACTGGAAACAAATGAAATTGGATAACATTAAGGGTAAACGGTCCCTTTAATTCTGCACTCATCCATTACATGTGTTGTACAGTGATGATCATGTTGTGCTTCCTGCTATCTTTATTGTGCTTTGCCTGTTGACTAAACTGGAGACTGCTTAACATTGTTCACTGCTCTTTACAAGTTATATTACCCTATTTACATGTAATACAATATTGTGCCATCTTAACTTTTATGTCACCTGCCCATCACATTTATTCCACTCAACTACAATTTATACAGCCAGTCATTAATATTAGACAGTGTGTATCACAGGTATTGTATACTTCTTGTCAACCACATGATATAATGACAATGACCAATGTTAAAATAACAAAGATTTCTTTCACACTACATGCCTACTTGTTATTTCACGCATGTTTGCCTGCCTGATATAGGATTCATCCCCCATGCTGTATGCGGCAAATTTATCATATTCTAGACTATTCTATATAGTGTCCCCTTCCAATGACACAGGAAGTGTCATGCATGTCTTCTATGGTGTATTTTGTATACTATGAGGCCTATTTATGAAATGTCTGTTGGACCTGATCCGACATTGCGGATCAGGTCCGTCAGACATTGCTGAATGCGGAGAGCAATAGCTCTCCGTATTCAGCATTGCACCAGCAGCTCTTGTGAGCTGCTGTCGCGGCGAATGGACTGCTGCTCTATAACTTGTGTTTCTGACGAGCCTGATAGATAGGCCCCATTGTGTAATATATAAACTATATTATACTGATGATTAATTTCCCTTATGGAACACTATACAAAAGTAAGAGCTCAGGTAGTGTGTTATTTTATTAGTGAATATTTGGATATAGAAAAAAAACAATCTTCTACAAGTTCTGTTTATATAATATAAATGCATATAAATAAAGTTAGTATATACTGTACTTGTTAATTGTATTCACACTTGACATAGATGTCATCTAGCATTAAATATGCTGTATCTTTTTGTTTGTCATAGTATTGTATTCACTAAGAAATATGGTTCTTTCTTCATAAATAGTTTTTGGGCTGAACTTATAAACTATTTTACTGAAAGTGTGAGTCTGCTATCTTCTGAAATTGTGCACTGCCCATCACATTTTATACACACTAACCATATTGCATGTTGCATACAATCAATCATTTATTTTTGTAACTGTACACCCATATTATAAGCAACTCATTTATTTTGTATAGTACCTATAACTATGCTGTGCAAAACAAATTGCATTTTCTGTGATTCTTTTTTGTAGCGCAATGTGCATCTCATATGTAGCACTTTGCTCAAAACCTGTTATATACTAGTCTCCGTATACACTGTAGTAACCACTACATATGGAGCATGTAGGTATTTCCAAAGAGGCAATATATGGAACATATTTCTCAGTAGGGTACCTTCCTGGCCGATCAAGTGTGATATTAAAGGGAATTTTATTGGCTGATTAAATGTGATAATACTTTCCAATATACAGTATCCTTTTAATATCCTACTGTGTTCTCTAAAGTTTGCTGCTCAGTACAACCAATCAGAAACTAGTATTTGATATAGGATCTTGTTAAACAGACATATATTATTGTACTGGCATCAATGAGTACATGAGAGTGGTAACATTGTAGGACACAAACATCTTCAAAAGTCAATGATTATCTTTCAAAGATAATATTTTCTAACATTTCATTTTTTTTTATTATTTTCGGAAATTTATCACAGCTATGAAAAACAAAATTATTGCTCACATATTTTGATGTCACATTTATATGTAGTAGCTTGTTGCCAAAGAATAACATTTTTTGCCAGCGCCAGCGAAGGGCCAGATTACGAGTGAACAGCTAACTGTTACACGCGTGGGATAAGGGGTTTATCATGGGTTTAATAAACATACATAATCTGAACTATATAGATATATTCTATGGATTATTTTGAGTATGTTTATTAATTTTTAACAATTAATATTAATTTTGAAAAATATTTTATATGTAATTTTTCAATAATGCATGTTAAGGATACTAAGTTTTCATGTGCATTACCCCGATTGCATTAAAGGGACAGTCTACTCCAGAATTGTTATTGTTTAAAAAGATAGATAACCCCTTTATTACTCATTCTCCAGTTTTCCATAACCAACACAGTTCTATTAATATACTTTATACCTCTGTGACTATCTTAGCCTCTGCAAGCTGTCCACTTATTTCAGTTCTTTTGACAGACTTGCATTTTAGCCAATCAGTGCTGACTCCTAGGTAACTCCACAGGCGTGCCAATGTTATCTATATGATACACATGAACTAATTCCCTCTAGCTATGAAAACTGTCAAATGCATTCAGATAAGAGGTGTCTTTTAAGGGCTTAGAAATTAGCATATGAATCTACCTAAGTTTAGCTTTCAACAAAGAATACCACAAGAACAAAGCAAATTTGATGATAAAAGTAAATTGGAAAGTTGTTTAAAATGGCATGACCTATCTGATTCATGAACGTTTAATTTTAAATTTTACGTTTTATCATGAATGTTTTAATTTAAAAAAATATATACTGTGGGACTTCCGGCGGGCGGGACTTAGGAGTAGCAGCACCATCACCGAGCTCCGGCATCTGCAAGCTCAAAAGGCCGATATAAGTGCTGCTTGACCTCCTCCCTACGCATAATTCTTGTTGGGTATTTGCCCCTAAACTGGCTCCAACTGAACACTCAGCGTGTAGGGCGATTACAGCAAGCCCTTGCTCCAGGAGGCGCGAGAAAGCTGCAAGGAGACAAGGAGGCCGGCGCCATCTTGGCGCGCAGTGACAGAACTGCCTCAGGAACCGAAAGGACTCCCACTGACCGGCGGGGTTAAGGAAGGGACCGCAGCCCGCAGAAGAAGCCGTCCGGCAGGATTGGGTGAGCCCAGTGACTTTTTTGCTCTGCTTTGGGATTGGGGGGCGGGCGGGCAGAGGCCCAGCTATACCGCACTTACCCGGCACCCCTGAGGCCCACACTAAAAATAAGGGGTGATTTACTGACCGCCTAACCGGTCTGGCTAGTCTGCTCCACCCTCCATATCCAACACCACTGACAATCACCACGCAGCAGGGGAAGAGAGACAGAGGCCCTGCATTATTTCTTTATAGCCCTACTGTTATGCCACTTCTAACTGGCCTCCATTGAAAAAGGGGCTGAAAGTGCCACAGAGATCTCTTTCTCCCTCATTCTAAGAGGTAACAAGAGGAAATATTTCTGCGGGGCCACAAGGGAAGCTCACTTCATCTGCACCTAACACCCTGCTTGAGGCATCACCCCAGTACAGTGCAGACCAGATTTCACAGGTGGGCCTGCACAGCTCCCTCTTTGCACCCTGTTTGGCGCATTTGGGCCTACATCTGCTGCAACACTAGCCCTGGGTATTTCTTTCTACCACATCAGAACAGCTCAAAAGGGGAGCCCAGCCTTTTTCTCCTCCACGCACCTGTGAGAGAGCTACTGACTGTATAACATCTGCAGCAGACAAAATCTTTCCATAACTTAGCTGGCACACATGAAAGTAGATAAATACTTTAAAGTTTCTGCTACCCAGGCTACACCCATTATGTCAGGAAGACAAAGACCAGCAGAGAGAAAGCAGAAAGCGGCAGCGGAGCCTCATATAGAAACATCTGGGCACTCGGACAGGGACGTAACAATTCAAGACACTTCTCACACTATGCTTCAAGATTTAAAAGCATTTTTTCTCCCCAAAATGGAGTCCCTACAAGCAGGTATGGACAACCTCACTTCAGAAATCAGACAATACTCTACTCGCCTACAGCATGCAGAGCAGAGAATCTCAGATGTAGAGGATAGTCAGCACTCCTCCTCAGTCACTGTTCAAAGATTAGAGCGCCAGAATTTCACGTTACAAGAAAAACTTGATGACCTTGAGAATCGGTCTCGCCGCAATAACCTGAGAGTAATAGGTGTCCCTGAGTCGATAAAAAATAAGGACCTGCTTGAATTCACAGCCCTGACGCTACCCAAACTACTGCAGCTTGACCCAGACACCTTGCCCCTGGATGTAGAAAGGGCACACAGAATTGGGCCAGAGTCCTTACCTGCAAGAGCCAACCAACGTCCCAGGCAAGTCATATTCAAACTTCTTCGCTATCAAGAAAAACTGGCGCTTCTCAAGGCGTACAGAGCTAAACCTGACCTCACTTTTGAGGGACAAAAACTGCTTATTTTCCAGGACTTTTCTGCAGAGGTCGCAAGAAAGAGGAAGGAGTTTGCACCTTTATGCTCCAAACTGCACTCACAGGGCCGTCAGGCCTCACTTTTATATCCAGCCAAACTGCGGCTCAATACTCCCAGGGGTCCTAAACTTTTCCTCACTCCTCAGCAGTTACAGGAATATCTGTACACTGAAGACACGGATGTCCAGGGCTGAATGGCACCACCCATCTACTGTTTGATTCTTTACATCTCTAAGACTTCAGCTCCAGATGGCCTGTTCTGGCTATCTCATGGCCCATTGGACTGGGCCTGAACTCTCAGCACTTCATCTGCAGTCTTCTCTAGAATGTAGAAACTTTACTTCCAAGACCCGGGCAGCTAGGTCTCAGCAGATTGCCCAACACACTCATTACCCTGGGTGTGTTGACACCTATACTGGAACATGTGGGGCCACTCGGTGGCCAGGGCTGCTGTATCTTGCTCTTTTGTCTCTCCTGATCCTGGCTAACGTGGTCGGGGCACACAGCTCTCTGGCCCCCAGGTTTGCCAGTTCAGGGGGACTTGTGGGGGGAGACCCTCGTATCCAGCACTCTCCTGAGCCTCTGACTGTTTGCATGTTTATCATTGTTTTTGCCTTTATTGCTCTCTGTTCATATATAAGTTCACACATATGTTTATATTTATGTTCTGCATTTTTACAACTGTGGTTGTCTCACCCTGTTCTGCTCCCTTTTATAAGTCCTGGGGGGGGGGTTCATGGAGGGGCCTGCGGCCAGTGACCGGTTCCTCACAGTTTGGGGTTGCCTCCCTGGAGTTGTTACCCGCATACACAAATGACTTGACATATCCCTTTGACGCACATGACCGAGACCACTCTGGACCTACCTATGTTTACCACTATGCACTTTTCCCCACACCACACAGACTATGACCCAAAGCCTAAAGATTGTGTCCTGGAACGTTGGGGGCATTACGTCCCCAGCTAAAAGGAGTATTATATTGCAACACCTCAAACGCCTGCACACAGATGTGGCTCTGTTACAAGAGACACATCTCACAGACGCTGAACACGAGAAACTGAAGGTTAGATGGGTGGGTCAGGTATACTATACTCCAACTGAGGGACGCAAACGTGGGTGGCAATTCTAGTCAAAAAGGGCCTAGCGGCCCAAATATCCACACTCTGCATTGACCCTGGTGGCAGATACATAATAGCAGCACTTAACTTTGCTGGGAAGTCTTACACTCTATGCAATGTTTATGGGCCCAATCGACCCTTTCCTCAGTTCTGGCACACTCTACAGGCAGCTTTGTTACTGCACGCAGACAAGCCTCTCCTGGTGGGTGGCGACTACAATCTAATTCAAGCTACCCCGCTAGACCGTAGGGCTGAAGAAGCTAACACTGACCACAACAGACAGCAACTTAGACGTCACAGGGTAGACACAGTCACAATTGCGGCATTTAAAGCTGCGCTAGACCTGGTAGACTTATGGAGACTCCGCTACCCGACCCACAGGGATTTCACTTGCCTTTCCAAAACACACAGTTCTCTGTCCCGGATTGACTACTTCTTGTGCTCTCCACAATTAAATACTCAGGTTAAGCACACTCACATAACGGACATTTTAATCTCAGACCATGCCCCTATCTGGCTGGAACTGCAACACAATCCAGGCACCCCCTCTCGAGGGACCTGGCGTTTTCCCACATATCTTTACCACAATCTAGATTTTAGAAAACACCTGAAGGCAGGATGGCTGGAATATGCGGGATTTAATGCACAACATCAAGACACCCCGGCACTCTTTTGGAACGCCTCAAAGGCAGTGATGAGGGGACACATAACTAGCTATACGGCATATTACAACTCTAGGCGTAAAAGACCTGACATGGATACAGACACAGCAGTTACAACTGCATATAACGATTACCTGTCGTGCCCGTCTACCCAGACTAGACTAAAATATTGTGAATGCAAGAAAATTAGAGAGGACACACTATATAGACAGGACTTACTCTTTCAACATCACAGACAGGGACGCTTTTATAGATTTGGGAGTAAGACAGGTAAACTACTGGCTAATGCTGTCAAACTAGCCACACCTAGATCTGTAATCTCCGCTCTACGGGTGGATGGGGCTATTCAGACTGACACCAAAAACATAACGGACGAATTTGTTCGGTTCTACACAGACCTATACACCAAGCGCCCCACAACACTTAGTGATAAGGAAACTTTTTGGAGTCACATACGGACCCCTACACTTCCACAGGAGAGACTAGCTTCCCTAAATGCACATATATCAGCCCTGGAAGTCCAAAGGGCCATTAAAAGGGCCAAGTTAGGGAAAGCCCCGGGCCCCGATAGAATTCCCATAGAATATTACAAAATACTACAAGATGAAATTAGCCTCCCACTGTCCCAGTCGTTTACCGCGTACCTCACTGGCGCAGCTCGACCGGCGACTGACTTTGCAGACGCTTATATATCCCTGATCCCGAAGCCAGATAAGGACCCCACCTTGGCCGCTTCATACAGACCGATATCCCTGCTGAACAACGACTACAAGTTGTTCACGGCCATTCTGGCGGATAGGCTGGCTGGGGTGGTAGGGGAGGTCATTCACACACACCAAACCGGGTTCATGAAACACCGCTCGTCGGTCACGAACATTCGTAAAACCCTTGCAATTATTTTGCACTACTGGCAGGCCAGAGGGGGAGGTCACTTTAGCTCGCTGCCGGACGCCTGTCTCCTCGCGATAGACGCAGAGAAGGCGTTCGACAGGGTCGAGTGGGATCACTTGCTGACAGCCCTAGAGAAATTTGGAATCACTGGAGATTTCCATAATCTCATTTGAACGCTCTATCAAACCCAACACACGTCAGTTATAGTCAATGGAGAGATCTCGCAATCCTTTACGCTGGAGAGGGGCACCCGCCAGGGATGCCCGCTCTCGCCCCTCCTCTTCAACCTGGCGGTGGAACCGTTGGCTATATGCATTAGAGAGACCTTGACGGGGGTGAGTGTGGGCTCGCATTCTGTGCATTTGTCTCTATACGCAGATGACCTTCTGCTTTATGTCCAGAATCCGAAAACTGAGATTCCCAAACTCCTGGACCTACTACTTCAATTTGGTAACGTGTCCGGGTACAAGGTCAATCTTGACAAATCAGAACTAATATACCTGAAAAATACTGCGGCCCCGGACACACCACACACACCGCTTAAAATCACAACTGATGCGTTTAAATACCTGGGCATATACCTACACACGAACCCTAACTTGATTTACAAACTCAACATCCCCCCGGTCGTAAGAGCCACTTTGGCCTCAGATGCCAGAGAATCACACCTCAGACTTATGCACCACAGCTATATCACACCAACCTTAAGAGCCAAATGGGTGCCTGGTGCAGACACCACATGCCCTAAGTGCTCTTTCCCGGATCCGGGCGTGGTGCATCTCTTTTGGGAGTGTCCCAAAATCTTACAATTCTGGGGAAAAGTGCAGTTCTGGCTTTCCAAGATCACTGGCGACAAAACTAAACTAACAAGACATGAGGTTTTCTTTCTGCGGGGCCACCCCCCTTTTCCACCGCAAGTTCGCTTCATAAATGCAATCATATTGTTATCCAGGAAATTAATAATTAAACACTGGATCCTCTCCAAACCCCCACACATATCCCACCTCACAAGGCTAGTACACACCCAGTTTCTAATTGAACAAGCCGATGTTAAAGGGGATGTGGAGATGAGGGTAAAACATTTCATGTCCAAATGGGAACCTTACTTGCTGCAACTCGCTCCAGACGTTAGACAACACCTTCTGACACCCTTTCGCAATAGCACCTACTTCATGACTGAACAACTGAAGGGCCGATGGCTCCTGACAGAAGAAAATAGCTGACTTCCTACACATCACATAATGGCTTTCACCCATCCCTAACATTATTGCAGACCCGGGACTGTGCCGAAAGATATGGATGTGACACACCTACAAGCTGGCGCCCCCCCCTTTTGTCTTCTTACCTGTACGGGGTATAGAATTCATAATTCACTGTATGGGATTTAATACTGCAATAGAACTGTTACTTGTTTGTTACATGATGTTGTTTTTTTTTTCCTACTCTTGGAAATGTTTGACCATGCTTATATCTGAAATGATCGGTTATTAGATACCAGGCCTAGTTGATCGGGGTTTATGCTTGGTACGGGCTTCGGCTCATAACTTCGAGGGATGGCAGCACAACATGTACGTAGGAATGTTTAAATGGCTTCAATTAAGATAGCAGCTGCCGTCTACTGGGAAACTAGGCTGTCAACTAAATAATTGTTTGTTCTCCCTTGTTTCCTCTCCCTTCCCCCCTCCTCCCCACCCTTGCCACTCCCAACTCCCTACCCTGTCCCCCCCCCCCCCCCGGTCCCACCTTCCCTATTCACTAACTGTAAGTCTAACTATGAAAAAAAAAAAAAAAGCATTACTGTACTCTGATTACTGTGGTGAATTGTAATGTCCCTCTCTGGGTGAGTTTTGTGAAAATAAAGTTATTAAAAAAAAATAAAAAAATATATACTGTATTTTATATATATATATATATATATTATATATATATATATATATATATATATATATATATATATATATATATATATATATATACATATTTGTCTGTAATAATATATTTTTTAATGTATTTATTGTATTTGAAGTCCACCTATCCCCTTAGAGGAAGATAGCTATGGCTCCAACACTTTAATGTCTACATATACCAGCTCACACACATACTGACACCTACACAAGCTCATATATCAAAATGTATAAAGAGGATTTACATGGAAAAAACGTATTTGACATCCTCTGAGACCTATAGTTTACATGTGACATAAATAAGAGAAAGATAGCGGAACAAATGAAGTTGTAACATCATCCAATGGCTGTTAGAGGACATTGAACAAAATGGTGTGAATTGTACATCACAAAGGTTGTAAAATATTCTGTTGTATGGCCTAATATTAAGATATTATGTGTAGTTTTTTGCATAGTAAATAATTGCTTTAATGCTTGCCAGAAGATCAAAAAGAAAATAATTAAACAGCAGTGCTGTGAAAAATGAACTGCTACTTTCTACTTTTTCTCTGTACAATGTCATAAGCGCCAAGAAACAGCTTTGTTAGTTATTTATGTTTTACTAAAATTACGATAAAATGGCTGCTGGACATTGTATTAGCTATGAAGTAAGTTGCTCTTTCAAGCACTATATTTATCATGTCATACACGCAAATACATTTTCATAAGGCAAATACAGTGTCACTAGACATCACATAAATTTCTTCAGCCCCCAGTATTGTAATAAAAAAGCCCACACATGTTAAACCCACATATAATATTGTCAAAAAGCAAAATTTAAACAATGATGAAGTCAGAACTAGATTTGTCACTGTACAAAGTAGGCAGCAAATCCTAAGCACATAAGCACCAACACTGAAATAGGTTTGCTACCTGTCTAATCAAGTAAAAGATATAAAATACACTAATTATTTTATTATTATTTTTGTGCAAAATTCACTACTAAATACAGCTAATTATATGCTTAAATCAGAGGGTTATGTAATGGACATAAACCTTTTTTTTTCATGATTCAGAGAGAGCATACATTAAAAAAAAATCTTTTAAATTAATTATATTAACATAGATTCAAGGGAGGAAAGCATAATTCTGTCACTATATAAAGCCCTGGTACGACCTCACCTTGAGTATGGAGTGCAGTTCTAGGGACCGATCGCAAAAAAAGATATTGCAGAACTAGAAAAAGTTCAGAGAAGGGCCACAAAGCTAATAAGGGGATTGGAGAATTTAAAGGGACAGTCTACACCAGGATTTTTATTGTTTTAAAAGATAGATAATCCCTATTACCCATTCCCCAGTTTTGCATAACCAACACAGTTATATTAATATATTTTTAACCTCTGTGATTATCTTGTATCTAAGCCTCTGCAAACTGCCCCTTTATTTCTGTTATTTTGACAGACTTGCAGCTTAGCTAATCAGTGCCTGCTCCCAGATAACTTCACGTGCATGAGCACAGTGTTATCTATATGAAATACATGAACTAACACCCTCTAGTGGTGAAAAACTGTTAAAATGCATTCTGAAAAGAGGTGGTCTTCAAGGTCTAAGAAATTAGCATTATGAACCTCCTAGGTTAAAGCTTTCAACTAAGAATACCAAGAGAACAAAGCTAAATTGGTGATAAAAGTAAATTGGAAAATTGTTTAATAATTACATGCTCTATCTGAATCATGAAAGTTTATTTTTTGCCTAGACTGTCCCTTTAAGATATGAGGAGAGGCGTAGCCAAAACTGGGTCTGTTTTCATTAGAAAAAAGGTGCTTAAGAGGTGACATGATTACTTTATATAAATATATTCAAGGCCCATATACAGAGATTGCAGAAGCTCTGTTTATTCCAAGAAAATTGTTTGTAACCAGAGGTCACAATTTAAGGTTGGAGGCAAGGAGATTTAATCTCCTGCAACGGAAATGTTTTTTCACTGTAAGACCAATAAAATTGTGGATCTCATTACCAAAGGAGGTAGTGAATGCCAATACCCTATATACATTTAAAAATTGTTTGGATACATTTCTGTCTATAAACAAAATTCATGGATATGATTGCTAGTATTAAATGGGTCACCTTTTAGTGGGATTATTTAAGCTTAACTGGAGCTTTTTGTATATATTTTAGATTTGTATAGGTTGAACTTGATGGACTTCGGTCTTTTTTCAACCTCATCTACTATGTTACTATGTTACTATGTAAAAATTATCTAGTAGGTAGTGTGTACATGTCTGGATCACTAGATGGCAGCAGTGTTTGCACAATGTATAACATTTATAAAATCATTCTTGCAAAACTGCTGCCAGATAGCGCTCAAGACAATTGTACTCTACCAACAGAGGTATCCTGGACCTTCATTAAAGAATACCATTGGGAAAAGTCAATTTGGTAACAGATAACATTCATAGGGGCCAATTTATCAAATGTTGGGCGGACATGATTTGCTGTGCATACGCTATTGGCATTTATCATTGCACAAGCATTTCTTTTGAAATGCTTGTGCAATGCCATCCCATGCACATTCGCGGCCAATCGGCCGCTCGCAGGGGGTGTCAATCATCCCGATCATATTCAATTGGGATGATTGCAGGCCGCCACCTAAATGGTAGCGGGCAAGTTAAGGAGCTGCGGTCTTATGACCGCTGCTTCTTAACTTATGTTTCCGGTAAGCCGAAAACATCGGGCGGAGAAAAGCAGCATTCGTTGCTTATTAAATCTCCCCCATGGAGGTGAGTTGTAAGTGTGGTTCTTGGCTGCCATCTTCCAATGGGCACATCAGTTGCAAGTCTGGCCCTAGACTGTGCACTCTGATGGAAATCATATTATTGCATCTTAAGTTTAGAAACCAAACAGAGGACCTTTGTCAATATATGCAGAGTAAAACAGCAGTATTATTAATTAATGTTTTTTTTCAGTATATTGCTGCTCTAATTAATCTATCCCTTTTATAAAGAATACATTTCAAACCATATTAACTGCATTATCTTCTACACATTGTCCTTATGGCAGATATAATATCTACTTCATCTCAAATGCCAGCAATTCATCAGCATCTCAAATTAATTTTGATTAAACCTTCATAATAGGGATTACAGTTAATTGGGGATTCATCTCCCATTTTCCTATTTTTCATTATTCAAACTGCTATTCATTTGACCCAAGAAGAATGAATCAAAATCATAATTAGCTTGCATCTATCATAATCAGTTACAAGCTTGTGAATCTCAATGCCTGATAATATAATTACTCTGCGCTTGCAACAACAGTTTTAATACACAAAGAGATGCTGCATTATTTTGCATTTTGCATGAAATAGACAAATGATAGAAATTGTTTACAGTTCTATACATTTTTTTTTTCATTTAAATTTTGCAATTTAGATGATTAGCTATTAAGTTTTTGTCTTGCATATACTTTCCATTTTTAATATTAAACCGATTTATAGACAATTCTATTATTCATTTATTATTGCTTTTCTTTTTGAAATATGCAATTTTAAGAAAATGCATCTGTTTAAAGCTCACTCAGTTAAAAATGTTATAACTGTTTAAATTTTAATAAAGGCTAAAAATGGTCTAGATTTTTAAATTTATGGATTTATAAATGATAAATGCCCATTAAAGGGACAGTAAAGTCATAATTAGACATTCATGATTTAGACAGAGCTTACAATTTTAAACAACTTTCCAATTTACTTCTATCATTTAATTAGCTTCCTTCCTCTTGTTATCCTTTGCTGAAAGGTTTATCTAGGAAAGCTCAGGAGCAGTAAAGATCCTAGGTTCTAGCTGCTGATTGGTGGCTGCATATATAGACACTGATTCACCCATGTGTTTAGTTAGAAACCAGTAGTGCATTGCTGCTCCTTCAACAAATTATACCAAGAGAATGAAGCAAATTTCATAATAAAAGTAAACTGAAAAGTTGTTTAAAATGATTTGTTCTACCTAAATCATGAAAGACATTTTTTGGGTTTCATGTCCCTTTAAGTCCTAGGGGCCAAATTATTAAGAGGCGGGCAGCGAATCATGTCCGCCCGACATCGCTAAATGCCGACAGCATATGCGAAATGCTTGTGGAATGCCGCCCCCTGCATATTCACGGCCAATCGGCCACTAGAAGGGGGTGTCAGTCATCCCGATAGTATCTGTTTGGGATGATTGCTGTCCGCCACTTCAGAGGTGGTGGATGAGTTAAGAAGCAGCGGTCTTACGACATCTGCTTCTTAACTTAAGTTTTCAGCAAACCGGGAACTTCGGGGGTAGATTGCAGCATCCGCTGCTTGGTAAATATTCCCCCTAGTCTTTAAGGTGAGCCTCTTTTTCTAAATTCATACAGGCTTAGTTCACCTGTTTTTTTTCTAGCCAATCCCCATCAGGCTTCCTTCTATTTACACATATATAGTTGTGTTAAAAGAACACTTAACTAATATTTAATTTTTCATGATGGAGCACACAATTGTAAACAACTTCTTATTCACTTCCACTATTAAAATGTGTACATTCATTTCATTTGCAAACTTTCTGAGGCACCAGCTTCCACTGAGCATGTGCAGGAATTCACAGTATATATCTACCAATCATCTAAAATTCAGACTGCTTTTGCCAAGTCTTTTTATTATTTATTTGTTGATTATGTAATTCCTCTGTATTCAATGGTCCTTTAAATGGACCAATACATTTCTTGCACAGACCAGGCGATCCACTAGTAATGCAGAAAACATTAATTACAGCTACAATATTTTTGAAGCACAGCCATGTCTGTCTGTTTTGTTATGTTAATGTAATGTAACAAGGGGCGTTTTGAGGTGCTGTCAGGAGTTCTCAGGACATGGCAGGGATTTTTCAACAAAAACACAAATAGCATGTTGAATTTCGAAAGATGTGATTGCCCATGAGGTGTATTTTATCCTGCATTTGTGTGTTTCTATAATAAAGCTGATGAGATTGTCTCATCTGTAAAATGTAAACAAAATATATTTTTCTTTCATACAGGTGGTGAGGGTCACGATCCATTTAATCCCGGGAACTACTCTTCCCTCCCACTGGGAGGAGGGAAAGATTCCCAAACTCAAAGAACTCTATAAAACCCCTCCCACCTCACAAGTATCTCAGTCTTGTCTTTGCATCTTTGCCTCTGCAGGAGAGGAGAGAAGGGTTCTTAGATTGAGTTGAGGCCCATTTCCCCTATGAGTGCAGTTGCTTGTCAGTGGGATGTATCTGGAATATTGGAAGTGACACATATTTCACCAGTGGGGATTTAGTCACATGCCTTTCCATGAGGGTCAACACCTTCTGGCTCGCCCGAAACAGAATTTAATAAGCAGCGGTCTTAAGACCGCTGCTCCTTAACCCATCAACCACCTCTTAGGTGGCAGACTGCAATCATCCAGATCAGATACGAACGGGATGATTGACACCCCTGCTAGTGGCCGATTGTCCGCAAATGTGCAGGGGGCGGCACTGCATAAGCATTTCACCAGATGATAAATGCCAACAATGTATGCTGTCGGCATTTAGCGATGTCAGGCGGACATGATTAGCTACAGCGAATCATGTCCGCCCACCATTTGATAAATCTACCCCAAGATCTCTTTTAATAAGGATATTATAATTTAACTTTATGTTTCTGCATTTAACTCTATTATTAATTTTTCTGTTGTTACGTTGCTTTGTAATTATATCCCTAAATCTGCCTTTGAAGCTGAATCATTTGAACATTTTACTTCCAGTGTTCTATCAGCAATCTTATGCAATAAATGTATTAATTTATTAATGCAATCAGACCATTGCTATTACTGTTCTTGCTTCAATGGGTATTATTGCTCCTTCTGTTTGCTCCTTCAGGAGGTATAGACTATGTTTACTCCTGGAATTGGTGACTTCACTTAAACAGCAGTGCTGTAATGTTGATGGCCATGCCTTTCTCAACTAATGCTAGAGTATGTCTTTAGCTGTTCTTTCTGAAAGCACATTATAATTAGAATTTTGGCTGCTGACATGATTTCTAAATTCCAGACATTAATCTCTTTCTTTACACAGGAAGATGTTTTTGTATTGGTTATGGAGTTTTTCTTCCTAAGGACTTGTAGTCCAAGGGCATATTTAAAGCTAATATTTGTGTTCTGTCCCTTTCATCTGAACAGGGCTCAGAAATATTTGTCTTTTGCCTAGAATCAGAGAGCCTCTGGTTCTGTCTAGAGATAATAGAATAGTATTTGTTATATGTTTCAGTGCCTTTTTTCTGTCTTTGAGCATTACATCATCTGTTTGCTAGGCTTCAGAGCTAGATACCAGGTTAATTTATTTGCTCTGTGGAATGCTGACAGGGTCAGTGCCCATTAGTTTAATTGGAACAGGTCTAAGATCTCCCCCATCCATGTAAGTACAGCCCTCAATCCAGAGGCTTTGGTAGAGAGTAGGTTTTTCCGTTTTAGGGAGCTTGGTTTTATTCTGTTCAGGTTCCTTGGATTCTTATTATAGTCTGAAGGATATTAGTTTTCAGATCAATGCCTCCCAGTGGCCGCACAATACAAGTCAGCAGTCCTGGGTTCAATTCCCGAGTTAGCTGTGACAGTTTACTATATCCTTAGGTTGTCTTTGGGCTTAGTTTTAATGATAGTTTGGTTCAAGCTCCATCTTTTCCTTTAACAGAATTTCTCAGCTGTAGACTGTTGTTTTTTTCTACAACATGGTTAAAAAGTAAAATTTCCCCATAGTTTACTAGTTCTTCAGATAACAATTGCTTTTCTGTTGGTACTATAGATTTCTCACAGAAAGATGGTTGAATCTGGGATTTGCCTGTTAGAACCTTAAGTCTCTGTGCTTTTCCTTTAGTTGCTATTTGCATGGAGGTGTCAGGTCTCATGTTTTTGGTCTTGGTTGTTATTCTAATGATACAGGGACCATACTCAGTTATACCTGGGGACTTGTTTACTTTCCAGAAAATGTTTGTTTCTGTTTCGGTGGCTGAGCTGTTAGCTCCTTATGTAGGGGACTTCTTTGTCTGTAATTTTCTACAGATGCAAGTTTTTTCAGGATGGGGGGCCATCTGCTGGTCTATGAAGGCATAAGGATATTGTTTTCATCAGGAGGCGAGGTTAACTGTTAATGTTTTAAAACTCAATGCAATGTTCAAGGCCCTTCCGAGTTGGCCTCTATCGAAAGGGATTTTTTTCTTTGTTTTCTGATGTGACTATGTTACATCTGTAGCTTATGTCATTTATCAGAGGAGAACTTGCAGTTCACTTGTTTTTAATTATTTCCTGGGCAGAAGCGTATTGCTTTCTGCTGTTCTTATTCTATGACTGAATAACTGAAAAACAGTTTTTTCTCAGTATTCAGTTTCTCCATCTGGAACAGTGGTCTCTTCATTCGTTTATGTTCTATCAAATTTTAGATCGTTGAGATCGCCCCGAGATATTTCTGATGGATTTACAGTTAAATTTAAATGTTCATAGTTGCTGTGCTAGCTCCATGTATCTTTGCACTGTGTTTTTTGGATACTATGGAAGTTCTGTGATCATTTTGGCAACCTAATGTTTTTTTTTTTCAGTTCTCGATTTTAATTGTAGGGTGATTCTTGAGATTTGGCAGGTAGAGCATTGGTGTTTTAGCTTGTTACTGGAGTATTTGGTATGCAGATCTGGTTCTGATGTCCAGTTGCTTTTCTTGCCTTCTTCTTTTGCATCCAGACCTTCCTTTTAAAGGTCCTTTTTTTCTATCAAGATTCTATTTCTCTCGGCTTGATGGCATGGAGAGAGAATCAGACATTATCTTTGTCTTTGAACTATTCGTTCAGTTACTGAGTTTCTTATTCAGGCTTGTAAGTCTGTGACTAGGGCAATTGTTATTTAAAGGTCTGGAAGTCCTTTAATTCTTGGCATTCTTTTTGAATTCCAAGATTTCTTGCTATTTTCACAGGATGGTTTGGATAAGGGTTTATCCACCAGTTCTTTAAAGGTTCAAATTTCTGTCCTTTTTTGGTTATTTTTGGCAAAAAGATTTCTAATCTTCCTGACATTCAAGGTTTAGTCCTAGTGGCCGATTTATCATTGGTCTGTCCAACGTGATCAGCTCAGCGGATCATGTCCGACAGACATCGATAAATGCAGACAGCATATGCTGTCGGCATTTATCATTACACAATCTAATAGCCCTATAAAAATTAAAAGCCCGCCAAAATAAAAATAAACCCTAGCCTACAATAAACTACCAATAGCCCTTAAAAGGGCCTTTTGTAGGGCATTGCCCTAAAGAAATCAGCTATTTTCCCTGAAAAAAAATACAAAGACCCCCCCCAACAGTAAAACCCACCACCCAACCAACCCCCCGAAATAAAAAACCTAACTAACAAAAACCTAAGCTATCCATTGCCCTGACAAGGGCATTTGTGTGGGCATTGCCCTTAAAGGGGCATACAGCTCTTTTTCTTGCCCTGAAAAGGGCATTTAGTTCTTTTAAGAAAAGCCCAAACCCTAATCTAAAAAAAAATCCACCCAAAAAAAGTTTAAAAAAAACTAACACTAACCCCCGATGATCTACTTACAGTTTCTGAAGTCTGGACATCCAGGTGGCGAGAAGTCTTCATCCAGGCGGCGTGGTCTTCATCCATCCAGGCAGCGTCTTCTATCTTCATCCAGGCGACATCTTCTATCTTCATCCTGGCCCGCGTCTTCTATCTTCATCCCGGCGGCACAGAGGGGGTCCATCCTGAAGACATCTGGCACGGAGCATACTCTTCATACGGTCGCCGCTGTATACTGAATCTTCAATGTAAGGGAGCCCTTTCAAAATGGCGTACCTTGCATTCCTATTGGCTGATTTGATTTTTAAAATTCAAATCAGCCAATAGTATGAGTGCTACTGAAATCCTATTGGCTGTTCAAATCAGCCAATAGGATGAGATGTACAAAAAATACTGAAAGGGTAAGAAAAAGGGCTGAATGCCCTTTTAAGGGCAGTGCCCATACAAATGCCCTTTTCAGGGCAATGGGTAGCTTAGGTTTTTCTTAGGTTTTTTTATTTTGGGGGGTTGATTGGGTGGTGGGTTTTACTGTTTGGGGGGGTCTTTGTATTTTTTCAGGGAATATAGCTGATTTATTTAGGGCAATGCCCTACAAAAGGCCCTTTTAAGGGCTATTGGTAGTTTATTGAAGGATAGAAGTTTATTTTATTTTGGGGGGCTTTTATATTTTTAAAAAGCTTTTTCATAATTTAGTGTTTGTTATTTTTTGTACTTTAGTATTTTTTTATTTTTTGTACTTTAGTATTTTTTATTTTTTGTAATTATAGATATAATTTTTTTTAGTAGTGTTAGGTTTTTTTAATGTGTAATTTAATTTATTTAATTGATAGTTATTTTAATTTTAGTATAATAACAATGTTAGTTTAATATATAGTTTAAACTTAAGTTTTTTTTAATTTCACAGGTAAGTTTTTATTTATTTTAAAGGGAGAGTCAACACCAGAATCTTTGTTGTTTAAAAAGAAAGCTAATCCCTTTATTACCCATTCCCAGTTTTGCATAACCAACACAGTTATAATAATACACATTTTACCTCTGTAATTTTCTTGTATCTAAGCTTCTGCTGCTGCCCTCTTATTTCAGTTCTTTTGACAGACTTGCATTTTAGCCAATCATTGCTCACTCCTAGGTCACTTCACGTGCATGAAACACATGAACTAATGCCCTCTAGTGGTCAAAATGCATTCAGATTAGAGGCAGTCTTCTGAAATGCTTGTGCAATGCTGCCGCCTGCTCACCGGTAGCCAATAGGCCGCTAGCAGGGGGTGTCAATCATCCCAATCGTATTGGATCGTGATGATTTAAGTCTGCCACCTAAAAGGTGAGGGAGAAGTTAAAGGGACAGTCAAATCCAAAAAAAACTTTCATGATTTAAATAGGGAATGTAATTTTAAACAACTTTCCAATTTACTTTTATCACCAATTTTGCTTTGTTCTCTTGGTATTCTTAGTTAAAAAGCTAAACCTAGGAAGTTCATATGCTAATTTCTTAGACTTTGAAGACTGCCTCTAATTTGAATGCATTTTGACCACTAGAGGGCATTAGTTCATGTGTTTCATATAGATAACATTGTGCTCATGCATGTGAAGTTACCCTGGAGTGAGCACTGATTGGCTAACATGCAAGTCTGTCAAAAGAACTGAAATAAGGTTGCAGTCTGCAGATGCTTAGATACAATGTAATCACAGAGGTAAAAAGTGTATTTCTATAACAGTGTTGGTTATGCAAAACTGAGGAATGGGTAATAAAGGGATTATCTTTCTTTTTATACAACAAAAATTCTGGTGTTGAATGTCCCTTTAAGGAGCATCGGTCTTACGACCAGAAACGATGGGGTATCTATGCAGCATCCGCTGCTTGATAAATATACCCCATAGAATGAATCAGATGTTTCCTCCCTACTATACATGGAATACAGCTGGCTAGAGAGCATGGGAAGAGTTATGCAGAGAGTAAACAATACTATAGTATTATACAGCTCATAACATGTAATGACAACACAGGGACGTTCAGTCTCAATTTTAACAACTTTATCTGCAAACATTTTAATACATATAATGCTAAAATGCTATTTAAAGATCCAAAAAAGTAAAAAAAAAGTACATGCTGTACATGTTTAACCCGCAAGGAGGTTAAGCACACAGTAGAAGTACCACTTGAGACCCAGCAGAGTACTGCAGGTCATGAGCAGGATCCGCTGCTTATCCAGTCAGCAGCACAAGTAACATATCTGAGTTGTGTGGCTAGTGCTGCTAATTTGATCATTGGTGGTTTTTGTTCAGGAACTGCAGTGCTCTGCAGGTCCTGATTTGTACTTCTATTATGTGTTTAACCCTTTGTGAGGCTTAAGCACAAAGCAGTGCATGGTCAATACATTACATGTTCTAATAAATTAGAGCATGTCATTTTTCTACTATTATGGTCCTTTAAGTCATTCTTTCTTTCTATTGTGCTCTGTTTTATGGCTACAGTGTCCCTTTAAATTATCCTCTGTGCCCATTGTTCCAATAAAAGCAAGTCAATATGGAATAGTGTTACTTAATCCTTAACAGCTCACAATTAATTGTGTTAAAGGATATAAAGAAGTGTCTGGTGCTGTCCAAAATTAGCTCCTATCAGAATCTGCACATATCATATCACTGAAAGCCAATCTGTGTGATCTGAAAGACACTAGGGAAAATGTGAACCCAGTGAGGCCCGTTTATCAAGCTCTGTATGGAAAAAAAGGCCGCTGCACCATAACCCTGTGGTTATCGCCACAATTCAACCCAATCGAGTACGATCGGGTTGATTGACAACCCCTGCTGGTGGCTGATTGGCCGTGAGTCTGCAGGGGGCGGCGTTGCACTAGCAGCTCTTGTGAGCTGCTGGTGCAATGCTGAATATGGAGAGCGTATTGCTCTCCGCATTCAGCGAGGTCTTGCGGACCTGATCTGCACTGTCGGATCAGGTCCGCAAGACCTTTGATAAATACGCCTCAGTGTGTTAAATGGAAAGGTTTTTAATGTCATTGTGGTCAGTTTACCTGAAATTTTTTATTATTAAAGACAGTTAGTAAAGCGGATATTAAAATGGTTGAACCTTATGGACTTTATATCTTTCTTAACTTCACTGGCTATGTTCCTATGTATGCTTAAAATGTTGCAATATGTTAGACCTGGCTCCTACCGTGCTATCTTAGAAAGTCACCCACCAAATAAGGCAATAATGATAGCATTACAGATAGACAGCTTCCTGTTACTCTGTGCTTGTAAAGATCTTTTGGAACCACCCAGTCAGTCATGCCAGCAGGTTTCTCAGACTTTACTCTCAGTATCTTTGCTCCTTTTCATGTCCTTCTTTGGTCATGTGACTGGTATGCTTTGGTTACACAATGTTCCTCTCCTACTCTTGGCTTGACTTAATCCAATTATGTAAGGACAGTAGACAGTCTGACCTTGATAATTATAAAATTTATTAATAGAGACTTTTATTAGAAATGTATTAGAAAAACAATAAGGTCATTAAGCTCCATAAGTTGGTTGCACCTCAGTGATACTAAAAATGTAGAGAACGTTGACTGTATTATCGTTCAATAACCCACAACATTTGTTTTAAATGAATTCTGTTTAACCTCAACATGTTTCAGCTCCAGCAAAGGCCATTATTAAGAGTCTAGCATCCTTACATGGTTTGACCGAGTATAAGAAACAATTGAAAGAAGCCCATTGTGGAACAGACAGATAACAACGATGTCATCAGAGAAGGAGTCAAACAGCAGCAGCTAAGATGCTGAACAGAGATTCTTAGACTTATACTAGAGTGAATAATTAGGTGATTCCACCAAACAACAAGAAGCTGCCTACCCGAAACACTATCATTATTGAGTATGCATTCCATCCATTGGGCTCCATTTATTAAGCAGTGGATGCTGCTTTGGAGATCCATTGTTTCAGGCTCGCCTAAAACGGCAGTTAAGAAGCAGCGGTCATTAGAACACTGCTCTTTAACTTGTCCGCCACCTTTTTGGTGGCAGATTGAAATCATCCAGATCGGATCCAATCAGGATCATTGACAGCCCCTGCTAGCGGCCGATTGGCCGCCAGTGAGCATGAGGCGGCATTGCACAAGCATTTCACTAGAAATGCTTGTGCAATGTTAAATGCAGACAGCGTATGCTGACGGCATTTAGGGAGGTTGAGCTACCACATGGCCGCTCAATCTACCACATTGAGTGTCTTTCCGAGGAATAATACAGCAGGGTCATTGTTCGAAATAAAGTACAAGTTTCTCTTGTCACATTCAGATCACACAGATTGGCTGTCAGTTATATGCCAATTTGAACTATATCTCAGTGGATCTTGAGATACGATGTGTCCTAGCCAGTTCAATCACATTCAATTAGGACAGTACCAAACAGTTATAAAAATCCTTTAACAAAGAATAATTGTAAGAGCAGAATGGGATTACATCAATCTGTTCCATGTTGACTTTCATGTTTGTTTTTGTTACAACTGTAGCCACAGGCAACTTTATGGTGTTTAAAGCATGCTTGGCTCTTTCTTACCAGTAACTAACCCTTTTGTACTGTTTTATACCTCTAGGGAAGCGGTAATCATTTTCAGATTAGTACTTAAAAAAACACATTGCTTTAGACTTGCATTTTAGCCAATCAGTACTGACTCATAGGTAACTTCACAGGAGTGAGCACAATGTTATCTATACGGCACACATTAACTAGCGCTCTCTAGCTGAGCAAAACTGTCAAAATTCAAGGGCTTACAAATTAGCATATGAGCCTATTTAGGTTTAGCTTTCAACAAAGAATACCAAGAGAACAAAGCAAATGTGATGATAAAAGAAAATTGGAAAGTTGTTTAACATTGCATGCCCTATCTCAATCATGAAAGTTTCATGTTTACTAGACCGTCCCTTTAAAAGCCTCAAACTATTCATGCCACCCCACAGAACAAAAATGTTAAATATGTCTTATTAAAGCTATCACTCACTTATTTTAGAACTTACATATGACATGTAACATTTTTACTATAAACGTCAGGAAACTGTTGAAGTTTGTCAATTTAATTAATGTATTTCATACAAATATTTCAAGAAAATTAAAATAATTATTGATTACTTTGTATTTATTTATGGAAATGTTCTTTTGAAATATTAAAAATGAAAAAAGCATTTTTCTCTACATAAAAAATCCAGTATAAAAAAATAATTTTTATGTTATAAACAAAACTCACTTAATAAAAGTCCAGAAACCTAGGGTGTTCTTATAGCTAAATTATATTACTTCTGTTCAGTAGCATACCTTTTTTTGTAAAAATATGCAAATTGTTTTCAAAGCAGATATGGCTTGATAAAATCATGTCCATTTAGTCTGTATAAAGACTAAATAGATATTGAGAATTTAATACTATTTCCACAGTAGGATAGGAAATAGCACATATACAAAGTAATTTAATAAGCAACGCCTTGGTTTATCATAAATATTGTAGCTAGTGTCTCTGCAAAAATGTGCTAGCATTTAAATTGGAATATTTTTTTTTATTTCTAAGATTTTACACCACAATGCAAATAAAAAAGTTGGAAAATTATTATTGTTAAAAACAGATTAATACTTAGGTTTCGGTTTCCCCACATAAGAAGAAAGCAAAACAATAAACACAGGTGACATGTTTTGGTAAACAAAGTGGGAAGCCTTCAGGACAATAATGTCACTCTGCCAGGCAGTCTGATCTACAAATTAAGCTTAATTTTATTTATATGCAGTATACATAATCTTATGTCTATGTATCTATCATCAATCTATCTCTCTATCAATCCAAAACATGAACATATGTTATGTTACAACAGTATGGTCAAAGCTATGGAAATTTTAGAATAATATATGAAGAGACTAGGGGGTATATTTATTATAGTGCGGATGGACATGATACGATGTAGCGTATCATGTCCGCCACACATCAATAAATGCTGACAGCATACGCTGTCCACATTTATCATTGCACCAGCAGTTCCTGTGAACTGCTGGTGCAACGCTGCCCCCCCCTAGCAGGGGGTGTCAATCAACCCGATCGTTTGGAGCAGCGATTTTTAGCCCGAAGGCTTCCCGGAAACACGGGGCATCAAGCTCTGTACGGAGCTTGATAAATTGACCCCTAGAGGTCCTTAGCATGATTCCTTAATTATGCATAATAAAGTAACAAACAATTAATGGGACAGTCTACACCAGAATTTTTATTGTTTTAAAAGATAGATAATCCCTTTATTACCCATTTCCCAGTTTTGCATAACTAACACAGTTATAATAATATACTTTTAACCTCTGTGATTATCTGGTATCTAAGCCTCTTCAAACTGCCCCTTTTTTCAGTTCTTTTGACAGACTTGCAGTCTAGCCAATCAGTGCCTGCTCCGAGATAACTTCTCGTGCACAAGCACAGTGTTATCTATATGAAATACATGAACTAACACCCTCTAGTGGTGAAAAACTGTTAAAATGCAATCTGAAAGAGGTGGGCTTCAAGGTCTAACAAATTAGCATATCAACCTCCAAGGTTAAGCTTTCAACTAAGAATACCAAGAGAACAAAGCAAAATTGGTGATAAAAGTAAATTGGAAAATTGTTTAAAATTACATGCTCTATCTGAATCATGAAAGTTTATTTTGGCCTAGACTGTCCCTTTAAGCTGCATAATAACATATATGGGGAGAAGCTCTCTATATTTTCTGGGTAGGAGTAGAACTATACAAGAACACTGCATAATTAAACATTATGGAGTAAATGTTAAATGTGCAAAAATGAATAGAGGAAATATGAGTCCATAAAGTCATGAGTTAATTTTCATCTTGAGTTGAAGGAGTTAGATAGATTTATGAATTTGACTTCTTAAATCTTTATTTCAATTTGTGTTCTGAAGTTTTCTTTAAGCATTCTTACTTTTAAACCCTTGAAGTTATGACTTTAAATTTGAAATAATTTACCCACAGAGGTCTGTTTGTTTGCTAAATCCTGGCAGTGAAGGGGTTAATCAATTAGCCTGTAAGGTTACTTTTTGATGCAGAGTAGAGATTACCCTCCCTCCTGACACCTCCCACTCAATGATCTCTACCTTATCCTTTACAAACTGTTCTCTTCCCTCCCTCCCCCCCCCCCCCCCCGCATTGGTCACCACTATCTTAAGTACTGGCAGAAGTTCTGCCAGTATGCAGTTTAGCTGTTTTTTTTATCAAACCTTTTCTATTTTTTTCCTCAAAGTGTGGTGATCCCTCCTCACCTCCCTGAACCCCCAAACAACTCTTTAACCCTCCTACTAGTGGTGGCCATTTACGGTACTGGGTACTGTCTGCTATTATTATTATCGGTTATTTGTAGAGCGCCAACAGATTCCACAGCGCTAGTACCCAGTGTATATGTTTTTTATTATTTATTTTATTTATTTATAAAAAAAAAATCTGTAGTGTAGTGGTGCCCCCCACCTCCCACCTCCCTGCGATCATTAATGATGGTTCCCACCTTCCAATTCACCTTTTACATAGTGTAGCTAGTTTCCGTCCCTCCCTCTCCTTTTAAAACATTTTCTGTAGAGTAGAGCCCCTCCACCTCAGTGCCACCCAACTGCCTCCCACCATCCCTCCCACACCTCTCGTACAGACAGTGACACACACACAGTATCATTGTCTGTAACGATCAGGCATCTGCCTTCATATGGAACTTGGCACCAATTATGCTCTTGCTCCATATGCAGATAGTTTCCTGGAGATCAGGAACTTCAGCTCTCGACTGTAACTTTACAGCCAAGACAGCTGGAGCCTCCTACAACTCAGACGTATATATATATATACGTTATGCGGTACAATGGGCAAAGTACCGCATGACGTATATATATCTCCTTTTTGGGTTAAAGGGCTAAAATTTTCATAAGCAAAAATTCATTTTTCACACTTTTTGTTGCCAGCTTCTTACACGTCATGATATATACATAAAATAATGGCACCATTTGAATCTGCTTGGTCTTCTGAAAAATATATTTAATATACGTGTCCCTATCAACCAGTGAGTAGTAATGCAGTTTTGCACAGACATGAATTTCCTGCCACTTTCAGTTTAACGTAAACAACTTTAACTTAATCATTTATATAATATATATATTAACACATTTTAAATCCATTACTACATGAATATTAAATGTTCTCCCCTGTAGGCTTTCTCTATAAATGTACAATTATATCCATTTTCATTTAAATAGTTCTATAAATGTGCAGAGATTATATTGGTTGCCATCAGTTTATTGTCATAGTTACAAAGTTATCTTCTTGAAACTTTAATGCTGGTTGCTATGGACATATGTTCAGGTTTATTGCACTGAGATTTCAACTTATGTCAGATATTCAATTGTAGCCATTGAATTCTATTCCTGTGTGAAAAATAGATTTGGTTGTGATAAACTATGTTGTTCTGTTAAGAATGTCAATAGTTTTGGAAGTTTGCTGTGAAATATTTCATAAATTATAGTTAGAAATCTATCACCTGACCCACATTTTAATTGAATTTCATATTTCTTTACTCTTGTTTAATTCTAGGGTGTCATCCAATCAATCATGCAATAAATGGAAAAATGTCCTGGTGGCAAAGTCCAAGCATCAGCAGTGGAATGCAATACCACTACGTGACCATTACACTAGACCTTCATCAGGTATTTAAGTTGTTTTGTTTGTTGCTTTACAAGAAATACCTCAATTAATAGAAAACCTTTTTGTATAGCGCTGCAGAATCTGTTGGGACTCTTTTTGCAAGGTCTCAAGTGAAATTTTTTTTTCTCCATTTAAGCCACTATTTATGTCATACAGGGCTCACTGCCAATTTGTTGAGAAACCGCGTGGAAAGGTTCTTAAAGGGACACTGAACCCAAATTTTTATTTTCGTGATTCAGATAGAGCATTACATTTTAAGCAACTTTCTAATTTACTCCTATTATCAATTTTTCTTCATTCTCTTGCTATCTTTAATTGAAAAAAAGAAGGCATCTAAGCTTTTTTTTTGGTTCAGCCTCTGGACTACACTTTTTTATTGGTGGATGAATTTATCCACCAATCAGCAAGAACAACCCAGGTTGTTCACCAAAAATGGGCCAACATCTAAACTTACATTCTTGCATAAACTTAAATTTTTGCATTTCAAATAAAGATATCAAGAGAATGAAGAAAATTTTATAATAGGAGTAAATTAGAAAGTTGCTTAAAATTTCATGCTCTATCTGAATCACAAAAGAAAAAAAAATTGGTTCAGTGTATCTTTAAGTTGAGAACCTTGTTCGCATGGCTCTTAGCAAATGGGGCCATATGAAAAAATGAATCCAAAGTAAAAAAAAAACTCATACAAATTAACTTTATTCACAAAATTAAAAGTCATAGAGGTACCATCCAAAAGGAAAAAGAGAAAAACGGTCTTACGCGTTTCGGCAAAGCATAGCTGTAATCATAGACCATGTGTTCATTCAGGTGTGATACAAATTTAAAAGACATACACAATTTCCATTGGTGTATAGAAAACACACACCCTTCTCACACTAATGGTGAAGTTGCTTCCTTGGAGTGGTGAGTCTGGCTCTTTATCTTTTATTCGCGCAGGATCTCTGAGTGGACCTTAAAGTGATCAGTACATTTGCATTTGGAATATTTACATTGATATGTGCACAAGTGACTTTGAATTTTTATTTTTAAATGGGGCCATATGTCTCTCAAAGATTCTCTGAGTACTTGTGACATAGCTCTTCATACATGCTAAGGAAGTAAATGCTTGAATACAGCCTATTGGACCAATTTGTCAAGGGCCGAATGGCCCCTGATGCTCCTGTTTTCGCACAAGCCTTCAGGCTCAACGGAAACGAGCTGCTGCTCCTTAACTAGTCCACCTGCCGACATGAATCCACCCAATCCTGTACAATCAGGTTGATTGACACCCCCTGCTAGCGGAATTGCACAAGCAGGGGGGGCATTGCACAAGCAGTTTACTAGAACTGCTTGTGCAATGTAAAATGCAGGCAGCATATGCTGTCGGCATTCAGCGATGTCTGGCGGACATGATATGCTACAGCTTTAATAAATCGGCCCCTATGTCTGCAGGTTGTGGCAAAATACATCTGGATATTGTGTGCTATGTATATGCCACCACCCATCTTAGCCATTGTAGAAGCTCTTTTTGTTACTGACTTTTTTGGGTGAATGCTTATCTACTGAATTAATTAATGAATTTAGATTTTCTCAAAATGGTTTCTTTTCCAAATACTTATATACAGATTTAATCTCACTTTGATTTATATTCCACAGCAACTGCTACAGTACAAGGTCCCTAAAATAGGCATTAATAATTATTTAATAAACTCACATAATTCTGCATTAAAGGGACAGTCTACTCAAATTACATTTTCATGATCCGGATAGGGCATACAATTTTAAACAACTTTACAATTAACTTTTATCATCAAATTTGCTTTTGGCTTGGTATTCTTTGCTGAAAGCTAAACCTCGGCAGGCTCATATGATCATTTCTAAGTCCTTGAAGGCTACTGCTTATCTCAGTGCATTTTGGCAGTTTTTTACAGCTGGACAGTACTAGTTCATGGGTGCCATATAGATAACATTGTGCTCACTCCCATGGATAATCACTCCAAAATTTTAGAAAACAGCACACCTGTCTTTATGGGGCACGGAATAAAAGAACCTCTGTTTCTCACTCCCATGGAGTCAGCACTGTTTGGCTAAAATGCAATTCTGTGAAAAGAAGTGAAATAAGGGGGCAGTCTGCAGAGGCTTATATAAAAGTTAATCACAGAGGTAAAAAGTATATTAATATAACTGTGTGGGTTATGCAAAACCAAGGAATGGGTAATAAAGGGATTATCTATATTTTCAGACAATACAAATTCTGGAGTAGGCTGTCCCTTTAACTATTTCATATGCTCAAGTTTTTTTTCTGCAGTGATTCTCATAAAGCTTATTCAGAGTTACATATGAATGCTACCTGCTCAATCAATTTAAGTAAAAAGAGAAAAAAACAATAAGGGGGCAGAGCCTGGCCATACAGGGAAATAGCTCTGAGATCCTTACCCTCAGATAAGGCTTATAGTGATAGCTTATTTCCCCTCTTCCTTCTCTAACCCTTACCCATGATGGATGCATCAAGAAGAAACAGCCCTAAAGAGTAGTTGCCACTCAGAGACCACTGGAGCAATGTGCTGCAGCATGACAGAGGCACATTTGGAGCGACCACTACACCACTAAAGCCACCTGTACTGTGGTCAAATTTGTTGAGTTTTTTATATCATGTATCGGGGTGTTGATAAAAGGCAGATCCATGGGATAACTATTTGTAATTGGGTATGTTGTTTATTAAATATATCAGAGTTTGTAAATTATTTTAGCCTGATGAAACAGTGCTAAGGCTCTGAGAAACACATCACTTTTGAAACTAATGTAGCAATAAATTGTTTTGCTTTACATCTGCTACTTCGTAGCCACTGTTTGTTTGCATGAGGTTACTTGCCTGCTGGTTATACTTTTTATACCTGTAGGTTGTTACTCTGAGCTGTGAGTCGACTTCAAAGTTTGCTCACAAGTTAGTACGTTGGAGAAAGTTGTGTTTCCTTCTACCGGAGGAGAGTCTGCTGGAAGACTCAGAGGATCCAGCATGCCTGATATGCACATTATAGTGCTCCCCCAAATTGTATTTCAATTACCTTCCTACTTTTTGTTCCCATCTTGTGTTGGTTGTCTAGGTTATGAGGCGCCTTCTTTCATTCATTTTTTAGGATTCCTACGTTTTTGGCCGGACATTCAAGAAGAGCTGCCTATTTTACATCTGATTATGGAGATCAGCAGAAACTGTAAATTATTAGAGGATTTTTACCACCATGTACTTTGTGTAGATTTTTTATGATTCATTTTATTTTTTATTGCTTTATTATCTTGTACTGTGGTTGGTTGTTCATTTGGCACTGATATATATATGTATATATATATATATATATATATATATATATATATATATATATATATATATATATATATATATATATATATATACTGCTAATTGTAGTCCTACATATTTAAGGGTCAAAGTTAACAGAATACTAGCTAACACTTTTCTGATTTCTAACAATACTCACCAGGGTTGCCCCCTCTCCCCATTTTTTCTTGGCACTATCGATTGAAATTCTAGAAAAAAAACATCAGATTGACCCCCAACATAGCAGAAATCAGAGTTGAGCTCACAGAATTAGCAATGTATGCCAACGATATTCTCTTTAAACTGACTAATATTGAAAGCTCCCTTCCAGCTCTACTTTCAGATATTCTAAATTTGGTAATGCTCTATCCTTCATTTAAATGTGGCCAAGTCTGAACTTCTGAATGTATCAATACCAGATGACGTTATGCCCAATGACAATACAACCCCATAGACTGAAATATTTGATTATATTCTTGACATCAGATTTGGGCACTCTATATGACTTCAATTATAAATCTCTACAGACATAAATTGTGAATTACTTATTAAAATGGGGAAATAAACCCCTGTCTTTGGTTGGGTAGGGTGAATATAATTAAAATGAACATACTGCCTAGAATTTTGTTTGTCTTGAAAACCCTCTCCATACTGCTGCCATACTCGTATATCTCCAAATTGCAAGCCATTATGAATCAGTTTATCTGTCTAAGAATGAAGCCAAGGATTAAAAAGCAAACTTTTTAACTACCTCCAGAGGGTAGGGGTTTGGGGGAGCCTGACGTTTCCTTATACATATAGGCTTGCATCCAGCAGAGAATAGTAGGATGGTGTCAAAAACTCTAGGAAAAAGGTTTGGGTGCAACTACACTGTGAGATCCTTTCCTTGGGAAATGTACCCTGGCATGGCTGGTGCTGAATAAGAGGCCTGTATTGGTGAAAGACTATCTTCTGTTGGTTGAGTTTTTTCTTTAATGAGATAGATTCCTTAAGACAAGTATGCATGTTTCCATGTGCTACTTCCCAATGACACCTTTCAAATTTAATCCAGATGTTCCTTTCTCTCAAAGTCAGCAGATAGATCATTACGTTCTCACACACATAATTGTGTAATACAAACTATTGCCACAGAAGGTAAACTCAAGTCCCACACTTCTTTACAGGAAACAGATGAGAAGACCTTCACTTCCTGGTATAGATATGCTCAGCTTTGCGCATTTCTTTAGCACACCTGCTCTGAAAACAGGACTGAACTATCTACTGACACCGTTTGAAGCACTATGCATGATGACCCTTCCACCTCGACATGTTGTCTCTACCATTTATAAACGCTTTCTTTCACAAGGGGGAGATTTTAAACCCTCTTACCTTCGTAAATGGAAAGCTGAGCTAAAGACACATATTGATTTTAAAACTTGGGGAAATATCTTAAGAGCACATAAATGGTTCTCAGTTTTTGCGAAGTCAAGGAGATGAACAACAAATTATTATCAAAATGGTATCTCACGCCTGCTAGGCTCAAGTGCATATATAAACATACTAATGGGAAGTGCTGAAAGGAGTGTGGGGAAGAAGCTACCTTCCTCCACATACAAGCCATGCTTAACATTTGAGTACTGCTGTGAAATCTGCCCCTGACATTGTACGTTTCCACTGCCAAAGATAAGAGATAAAATGAGACAGTCTTTGTTGTAGCTAATGCTTAATGGGAAAAAGACCCTGATTCCTCAGATATCCCCCAAAGTGCCAACCCTTAATGATTGGAAAACCCAAGTCGAGAAGCTATTGCAATTGCAGATAGAGATCGATGAATCTGAAATGTGGAAACGTATTGACTCGTAACTGATATATTAGTTATGGAAGGAAGATTGTTTGATAAATAGACATTTCTGCTGCTTTGGAATTTCTCATGTATATTCTGTCACTTTCCACTCCCCCCTTCCTTCTTTTCACTCGCCTTTGCTTCCCTGCATCCGTATTTTACCTCTAAATGACTCAAATTTAATTAGCAGGTTCACATTTTGGACTTTAAAAAAGCTAGTTCATTGTTTGAAAATGTTTTTAATTTTTTTCTTCTTTTTATTATGAGTTTTTTACTTTCACAAATGATTATACTTAAACTATGGTAAACTGATATCTCTGTTTACAAGTTTCTACACTATAAATGCTGATTACTGTACGTTTCTCATGTAAAATTAATTTTAAGGCTACTGTAATTTAATTTTAGTTGTTTATATAATTTTTCTTCTCTCCACAGGGTGAAAGCATCTTAAAGGGACAGTCTAGTCAAAATTAAACTTTCATAATTCAGATAGGGCATATAATTTTGAACAACTTTCCAATTTACTTTTATCATAAAATTTGCTTTGCTTTCTTTGTATTCTTTGTTGAAAGCTAAACCTAGGCAGGCTCATTGCTAAGCCCTTGAAGGCTGCCATTTATCTGAATGCATTTGACAGTTTTTCACAGCTAGAGGGCATTAGTTCATGTGTGCCATGTAAGTCTTTCAAAAGAACTGAAATAACAGGGCAGTCTGCAGAGGCTTCGATACAAGGCAATTACAAAGGTAAAAGGTATATTAATATAATTGTGTTGGTTGTGCAAAACTGGGGAATGGGTAATAAAGGGATTATCTATATTTTTAAACAATAAAAATTCTGGAGTAGACTGTCCCTTTAACATTCAGAAATTACTTTTATACTCAGATTACCATCAGATATGGACTTTGTCATTGCTATACAGTTAATAACCTTCCATATTTGTTGACTAATGTCATAATTTCAGCACTTACCTTACTCTCTGACAAACCTTTCTTGTTAGTATCCTTGCACCATGTCTTTAGTTACCGCCCATAAACTTTTACATAAAAGGTTTTCATCCACTTCCTATGTTGCTTGGTAATCTTTTCACGTTTACTCAGCCGTTTGCCTATTGCATTGAGTTTACCTCTGACAGTTACGTGTCTGTTCCAGCTGATTCTCCTCTCAGCGTGAATTCTACAGCGGTGACGTCACATGCCATCGGGCCGCATGCTAACACGGAAGTAACAGCAATCACAGGGTGCAGCTGCACCCTTTGATTGCAGTTACTTCATTCAATTTCTAACACAAAATCTGCAGTTGTGGATCCATTACTAAGAAATACCATTCCTTTCTTTTAGGAAGTGTTAATTTTGACAGTATTACCAAGCCTACAACTATGGACCCAGCATATTTAATTAATCATGTTTAGGCCCTAACACAAACTGTTAACAGCCTTACTAAGGGACTTACCTCTCTTCAACAAGAGAATACATCCTTAATTAACAATAAGATAGAATCTCTTAGACAGTCATATAGCAATCCTGAGCCACAGCCCAGTCCGCCAGAAAAATTTAATGGTGACAGAAATGAGTTTAGAGAGTTTAAAAATTCCTTTTATTTATATTATACCCTAAAACCTAAAACCTATCCTAATGATCACATAAAGGTATTGACAACTATCTCTTACCTCAGAGGAAACCCCGCACTTGGGCCAATTCGTATTTCAAAACTAATGACCCCATACTACACTCATTAGAACAATTCTTTAAGGCCATGGCACAATTATAAGATGACCCATATAAACAGCTATCAGCAGAAACAGCAATGAGATCCTTAAAACAAAATAAAAGAGCTGTAGAGGATTATATTACTGATTTTAAAAAGTGGTCAAAAGATTCCCTTTGGAATGATCTCTCTTACGCAATCAATTTTCATCTTGGGCTTTTAGACCCCCTTAAGGATGAATTGGCCAGACACTCTTGAAGATTTGATTAATTTAAGCATCACCCTAGACAGAAGACTTAGGGAAAGGAGGTTAGAAAAATATCAGTCTGAATTCCCCACAAAAGGTTACAGACCCCACCACCTGCAACCTATCCTCCTAAGCCGTTTACTAAAACCACCTCCAAGCCTATGGAAGTTGGTTTCATGAGGGGTCCTCTTTCTCACCAAGAGAAACTAAGAAGAAGGACAAACAATCTCTGTATGTACTGTGGTGGTCAAGACCATTCCAATAAAGATTGTGCTCTGCTATGCCAAAGGAAGGGTAAGCTATACAATAGTAACTATTGTTTATCAGCCGAGGTACAACAACCCACTCACTGCTCTCTGTCAATTATTTTACAGTGGGAACACCATCGCATCAATACCCAAGCGATCCTTGATTCTGGTGCCAGTCACAATTATATTGATGTTGATTTCATGTGTGCCAATAAAATTCCACTGATTAAAAAAAGGAAACCTAGTCTTTTGCGTTTTATTGATGGGAAAGAAATCTCATCAGGACCAATATGTTATCACACTGTTCCTCTTCACATTACTACCAATAATTTTCACACTGAGTGTGTTACCTTCTATGTGATTCGCTCACCACTATATCCTATAATTTTAGGAATCAATTGTTTTACCTTACATGATCCAAAGATTACTTGGTCTACATCTCAAGTGGAATTCAACTCTGACTATTGTACAACTGCTTGCATGATTCATAATCAGTTATTGCTTACTACCCCTACTACTATACCTAAATAATACTCACATTTCTCTGATGTATTTGATAAAAAAGAGTCTGAGAACCTACCCCCGCATAGGAAATACAATTGTCCTATTAACCTCTTACCAGGGGTAGATATTTCTTACAGGCATGTATTTCCAAGATGGCGTCCCTCGAATTCCGGTAGGAAAAATCTGATTGGCTGATTGAATCAGCCAATCAGATTCAAGTTCATTCGGATTGGCTGATTGGATCAGCCAATCAGATTGAGCTCGCATTCTGTTGGCTGATCGGAACAATCAGCCAATCGGAATTCGAGGGACGCCATCTTGGATGACGTCATTTAAAGGAACCTTCATTCGTCGTTAGTCCGTCGGTGAGGAAGGATGACTCTGCATCGGCTGCTTCAAGATGGACCCTCTCCGCTCCGGATGGAAGAAGATAGAAGATGCCGCCTGGATGAAGACTTCGGACCCTCTGGAGGACCTCTTCTGGCCGGATAGGATGAAGACTCTGGACCCTCTTCTGGACGGATCGGTGATACCCGGCTGGGTGAAGACAAGGTAGGGAGATCTTCAGGGGCTTAGTGTTTTTTTAAGGGGGGTTTGGGTTAGATTAGGGGTATGTGGGTGGTGGGTTGTAATGTTGGGGGGGGGGGCAAAAGAGCTGATTTCTTTGGGGCATGCCCCGCAAAAGGCCCTTTTAAGGGCTGGTAAGGTAATAGAGCTGTTAACTTTTTATATTAGAATAAGGTAGGGCATTTTTTTATTTTGGGGGGCTTTGTTATTTTTTAGGGGGCTTAGAGTAGGTGTAATTAGTTTAAAATTCTTGTAATCTTTTTTTTTTTGTAATTTAGTGTTTATTTGTTTTTGTAATTTAGTTAAGTTTATTTAATTGTAGGTAATTGTAATTAATTGATTTAATTTATTTATTGCTAGTGTAGTGTTAGGTTTAATTGTAACTTAGGTTAGGATTTATTTTACAGGTAATTTTGAAATTATTTTAACTAGGTAGCTATTAAATAGTTAATAACTATTTAATAGCTATTGTACCTAGTTAAAATAAATACAAAGTTGCCTGTAAAATAAATATAAATCCTAAAATAGCTACAATATAATTATTTGTTATATTGTAGCTATATTAGGGTTTATTTTACAGGTAAGTATTTAGCTTTAAATAGGATTAATTTATTTAATAAGAAATAATTTATTTAGTTAGATTAAAATTATATTTAATTTAGGGGGGTGTTAGGGTTAGACTTAGCTTTAGGGGTTAATACATTTATTAGAGTAGCAGCGAGGTCCGGTCGGCAGATTAGGGGTTAATACTTGAAGTTAGGTGTCGGCGATGTTAGGGAGGGCAGATTAGGGGTTAATACTATTTATTATAGGGTTTGCGAGGCGGGAGTGAGGCGGTTTAGGGGTTCATACATTTATTATAGTGGCGGCGAGGTCCGGTCAGCAGATTAGGGGTTAATAAATGTAGGTAGGTAGCAGCGACGTTGGGGGGGGCAGATTAGGGGTTAATAAATATAATATAGGGGTCGGCGGTGTTAGGGGCAGCAGATTAGGGGTACATAGGTATAATGTAGGTGGCGGCGGTGTCCGGAGCGGCAGATTAGGGGTTAATAATAATATGCAGGGGTTAGCGATAGCGGGGGCGGCAGATTAGGGGTTAATAAGTGTAAGGTTAGGGGTGTTTAGACTCGGGGTTCATGTTAGGGTGTTAGGTGCAGACTTAGGAAGTGTTTCCCCATAGGAAACAATGGGGCTGCGTTAGGAGCTGAACGCTGCTTTTTTGCAGGTGTTAGATTTTTTTGCAGCTCAAACTGCCCCATTGTTTCCTATGGGGGAATCGTGCACAAGCACGTTTTTGAAGCTGGCCGCGTCCGTAAGCAACGCTGGTATTGAGAGTTGAAGTGGCGGTAAATATGCCTCTGCGCTCCCTTTTTGGAGCCTAACACAGCCCTTCAGAGAACTCTCAATACCAGCGTTATTTAAAAGGTGTGGGTGAAAAAAACATGCGTAGCTAACGCACCCCTTTGGCCACAAAACTCTAAATCAAGCCGATAGTATTTAGGATTGCTTCTCTAATCTTTACTCTTTCTTTGACACTAAAATGCCCACCCCTCTCAGCTCAAGATTTTGCCAGCCACTTCCACAACAAAATTTACTCCATCAAAAATGAAATCATCTCTCAACCCACTTCAGTTTCTAGCAACCCCATCCAAAAGCCACAAAGCCAAAAATTTAGCACTTTTGCCCTGTTACTGATAAGGAAGTTTATGCCCTTAAATCTTCCTCTCACCTCAGTACCTCTGCCTTTGATCCTATCCCCTCACAACTACTGCCCTTCCTCTCTTCTACTCTTCATACATATTTTAAATCTCTCCCTTAGTACTGGTATATTTTCCTAATCCCTTAAACATGCAGTATATACACCTATCCTCAAAAAACCTTCTCTTGATCTAACCTCTAAATCCAAGTACCACCCTATTTCCCTACTCTCTCTTGCCTTTAAACTTCTGAAAAGGCTAGTTTATATACATTTATCACAACTTCCTCACATTAAACTCCCTTCTTGATTCATTGCAATCTGAATTTCCCCCTCAACACTCCACAGAGACAGCAATTATTAAGGTGACTTACATACAACAAAATCAAAAGGCCACTTCTCTCTGTTAATACTTCTCAATCTGTCTGCAGCCTTCGATACTGTTAATGGTTCTCTCTCTAAAACCCAAAATCCTTCAGTAATTGTGACACAGCCCTCTCGTGGTTCTCCTCCTACCTGTCCAACCGTACCTTTAGTGTAGCCTTCTCTGGTGCATCCTCTGTCCTATATCCCCTTCTCATATCAATCTATACATCTTCCTTAGGATCCATAATAAAGTCCCCTGGGTTACAATATCATTTGTATGCTGATGACACCCATAATCTATCTTTCTGCACCAGGCATATTCCTTTTCCTGCTATCTCATGTCGCTTACTGTCTTTCTAATTTTTCATTCTGGATTTCCCTCACTACCTTAAGCTAAATCTCTCCAAAACTGAGCCCCTTTCCCCGCTTTTTCCAAAATATCTATCCCCCATTTTTCTTTAACTGTTGATAGTAATATAATTACCCTAACCCCACATGCCCAATGTCTTGGGGTTACACTTGAATCAGATCTTTCTTTTCTTCATCTCATCCAGTCTTTGACCAGTTCCTGCAATTTCCTCCGTAAAAACATCTAAAACAAATCCACAAACAAGACACAACTAAGATTTTAATTCACTCTCTCATCATTTCCTGCCTTGACTATTGCAACTCTGTCCTCTCTGGTGTTCCTAGCTGCTATCTGTCTTTTTTACAATCCATAATTAATTTCTCTGCCAGGCTGATCTTCCTTACATTTCACTCCTCTTCTGCTGCACCTCTCTACCAATCCCTACCGTGGCTTCCTCTAGCATCCAGAATAAAACACAAAATCCTTACAATGACATTAAAGGCCCTCAATAACACTGAAGCACCCTATATCTCAGACCTCATCTCCAGATACTCTTCCTCCTGTCCCCTTTGCTCTGCTCATGACCTCCTTCTCTCCTCTTCTCATGTTATCTTCTCACATTTCCATCTACAGGATTTCTCCAGAATGGGCCCTATTTGGGAACTCTCTGCCTCACTCCACAAAACTCTACCCTAGTTTTTATAGTTTCAAGTGCTCATTAAAGAATGCATACAACATAAAAGCTTTCTTAGCTCAGTTTCTCTTCTCATTTGTCATCCCCCTGTATGTCTTAGCATATAAACTTACAAGCCCAGATGTTTTGTAGATCACATTCATGAGAGGTGATTTACAACAGTGTAACTTTTGGCAGGGCCCTCTATGCATGTGTCTCCGATAAATGCTACCTTTGCATATTATGTTTATAGCGCTGCGGAATCTGTTGGCATTTTACAAATAACTGATGATAATAATAATTATAGTTATTTTTTGGATTATGGGATTGGAAGATAACAATTTTGTGTTGTTTTAAGTATGTAACGATTTTGAGATTCAACCCAAGTGTATTACCAGAAGACATCTTTTGGGATTGTGATCATTGGAGAAGCACATTGATAGAATCTGTCAAAGTAGCAAAAACAAGAGCAAGATTGTGATAAACGTTCAAGTTTCTTTTGTGTGTACATTCAGTTAATTGTTGGTAGATACTGTATTTTCTGTTGATTTGTATTTTGGTAAAATATGCAGGCACATATAACAAAAAAATCAAAGGTGTATGCCTTTTGTATACTGTAACCAAAGCTGATTTTTAAATCACAACACAAGTGTTTTTTTAAATTAATATTTTCAAAACAAACAACAAACAAAGTGCATCAAAATATACAAGATACCACATATATTTACTTGAATAAAATAGACTAAAATAGAAAATTACAACATCCTTTAAAGCTTTTCTCATGCAGTTTTTTTCATAGATGAACAGAGCATTGTTTTACTTTGGAATACTGTACTCAACTGTCTATTAAGGATGCATTGGCATCAACGCTAAGAATGTAAAGAGTTTCTGGAATGCATTTTAGCATACAGTATTTTTCTTTGTCTTTTCTCTGTGATGAGCTGTGTGCACAAGGAAAACGTTGAGATATATGTTCTACCATGCTGAACACAATAATTTAAAGATAATACACAGAATCCCTTTTATGGGGAATTATGTACGCTTTCTGGTCTTTGTTTCAAGTGACATTTTCAGCCACACAATGTTTCCTAATTACCATATTGTTAGAAAAAAATGAAAAACTATTGTGTGTGTTTTTATGAATTTTTCTTGATTTCAAGAAAATGTCAGTGCTTTATGCAAGACTTTAAATGGGCATTCTGGTAACAATTGAAATCCACATTCATATATATATATATATATATATATATATATATATATATACTGGCAAAAATGCTTCTAGTAAAAGTTATCACTTTTTTAGATTGAACCTTTTTTATTTGCACATACATGTGAAGCATATCTAGATATTCTCAGTGCAGCAGCATTTTAAATACTGCAGCTGCTCAGAGAGCGAGTGGGGCTTGTATCATGTCAGCAATTAACTAATTGAGTCATTACCTGATGGTACAAGCACTTTCCACTTTCTGACCAAGTACTGTGTTTAAAATGCTGGTTGTAGAGTATACTTAAAGGAGCAGTAAACACAGTAGATTTGCATAATCAATAAATGCAAGAAAACAAGAAAATGCAAATGCACTTAGTCTGAACTTTAAATGAGTACTAGATTTTTTTTCTGACAATTTTAAAAGTTATGTCTATTTCCACTACCCTTGTACAATGTGACAGCCATCAGCCAATCACAAATGCATACACGTACCATGTGACAGCCATCAGCAAATCATAAATGCATATACGTTTATTCTGTGAATTCTTGCGCATGCTCAGTTGGAGCTGGTGATTCAAAAAGTTTAAATATAAAAAGAATGTGCACATTTTGTTAATGGAAGTAAATTGGAAAGTTGTTTAAAATTGCATGCTCTATCTGAATAAGAAAAGTTTAATTTTGACTTGAGTATCCCTTTAAGTATACTCATGAAAAAGCTATAACTTTATTAGAAGCATTTTTTGTTAATACATGTATATTGCAAAAATATAAGTGTATTTATTCATAAATGGTAAATGAAATGATATTGCATGTTGCATGATATTTGACTAGTAAGGACTCAAAATTGTATGTAAATATCTATCTATCTATCTATCTATATATATACACACATGTATATATTTGTATATATGTGTATTAAATGTATGTGCACACATACATAGACTAAAAATATACACATAAACACATATATACACATGTTTAAATATATAGGACATGTATATATAGACACACACATAAATTTAGACATATATATGCACTTTACAATATACAATATCTTTTTTTTTTAATTTGTTATTCAAAATTGTGTATAGGAATGTAATAGTTTATTTTAATATTAAAAACAATAGAATATAACATTACAAATACTAATGTCCTTCAAGCGCAAAGTCCCACCAAAGACATCCACAGACGGTACTCACAAAAAGAGTTGCACTATCAAGGAAAATTCAAGCAGGCTGATCAAACTGGAGCTGTCCAGCAAGCTCTCATTCTGGCCAGATCGTTCCAGTAACGCTCGCAATGGGCTGGATTCTATCTGAATATTCCCAATTAGACTTTAAGGGTAAAACACCAGGACCCAAAAATGTGCAGATACAGAACTAGTTCCTAGTATAAAAATCTGGACTGTCATAAGTAAATAATAACCTTGACTTTTAATAGTTGTTAAAAGCACAATAAAAGTTCACAGAAATTCACAACGCATTTCTCAGATTATATATATTTTGATCAGGTGAATAAGTATACAAAGTTACAGACCAGAATTTATACATACTTCTCAGGTTTCCTTAGAAACCAATGTGCATGCACATGCCCCCAACGATCTCGTGGTGAGGTTTCATCTGCATCAGCCATTCATCATACGGCTTAGGACTTACAGTCTTACATGTCAGCATTGTGGGGAAATGCTAATGTGCATCAAGTCAAGAAGTAACACACTTACAACTACTTATTATTGTTACTTGTATCATAGCAGGACTTTTTAACTCTATATATTTTAAATAGCACAGTTTCGGCTTTCACTTGAGCGCAAACTATAACTTTTAACATGTATGAGTGCAAGTAGTGCGTTTTACGTTTATCAATTGAAAGTATAGGCTGCACTAGAGAGATGTTGGCTGTGCTAACACTTCTCTGGTAAATGCTATTTACCATAGACTTATGGGGGTCAATTTATCATGCTCTGTATGGAGCTTGATGCCCCGTGTTACCGGCCAGCCTGAAGCAGAAGTTATAAAGAATTTATAAAGCTCTGAGGCGGCGGACAGAAATCATTGATTGACACCCCCTGCTAGTGGCCGATTGGCAGTGACTCTGCAAGGGGCAGCATTGCACCAGCAGTTCACAAGAACTGCTGGTGCAATGATAAATGCCGGTATCGTATCATGTCCGCTCGCACATTAATAAACTCAAGTCACACCCAATGTTTGCACAGTCCATCGATATTGCGTATCATGAGCCAAGCTATCATTAGTGGGATACTTGTCATCTTGCCCAAAATGTTTTATACTGATTTAAAAATGTTCTAATGAATGCATTTTATTTATTTTGCTCTCTTTCCTGTAATTGCAAGTTTTTCCTCTACTCCAGAGTGGCTAGAATGCTACTGGTAGAATTCATTACCCTGAAACTCCTATATGCTGCAAATTGTATTGATTATGGTATGTGCAGGAACTTGTTTATATATGTCCCTAGTTTACCACAGCAAAGGAAGTAAGATACATAACATTAAAGAGACTTTTCAAGAAGAGTGTCCCAGGACTGTGCAGCAAGACATTTTTTTAACTAAATAATTATTTTTAATGCTTTTAAAAACGTTATTTTGTTTGCAGATCTTCTATAGATAATAATTTTTAGGCACAAAAAACATCTCCTTTAATGTTCCTTTAAAGGGACAGTCTACTCCAGATTTTTTACTGTTTGAAAAGATAGATAATCCCTTTTTTATGTATTTGGAAGTTTAGTATAACCAACACGGTTATATTAATACACTTTTTATCTCTGTGATTACCTTGTAACTAAGCCTCTGCAGACTTCCCCCTTATCTCAATGCTTTTGACAAACTTGCATTTTAGCCAATGAGTGGTCACTCATAAACAACCCCAGAGGAGTGAGCACAATGTCATCTATATAACACACATGAACTAGCACAGTCTATGTGTTAAAAACTGTCAAAATGCTTTGAGAAAAGAGGCAGTCTTTAAGGGCTTAAAAAATAGCATATGAGCCTACCTAAGTTTAGCTTTCAACAAAGAATACCAAAGAAACAAAGCAAATTTGATGATAAAAGTAAATTGTAAAGTTGTTTAAAATTGCATACCCTTAATAATGCAAGTTAAATTTTGACTAGATTGTCCCTTTAATCTAAACTTATAATACTGATAGTCTTTTCCTATCTAGTGAAACACAGAATTTGACAGTAGGTAAGAACCAAAAAGGCCCAGCAAGTCTACCCATATTACTTATGCAGTGTAAACTTACTTATTTCGTAGGATAGCTTTATGCGTGTCACAGGTAATTTTAAATGATTTTTTTCAGTCCTTGTGTTTACCACATATAAGAAAGGCATACATAGCACCAGCCATTGTTATCTTATGTAAGCCCTTAAATATAGACCTATTTGAATTAGTAAATGCATGCTTTATTTGGAAACATAAATTAAGTGAACATATCAAATATGAGAACTAATGTATGGTATAGATTAGCAAGCTTCAGTCTCATCAACCTCAGTAAGCTTTGTTTACTAACGTTTCTTTGGTGTGTGAGCTTCTCTGGTAAGGTATGCTGAGTCCGGTGTTTAGTGGAACTATTAGAAGAAAAATGTACCACTCATATGTTGAATTCTAAGAGACACTGGTTATATGTGTGGATAATAGGGAGAGAGTAAAACAATACCATATAGGATGTTACACATTTTACAAGATTCTGACACTTTACATAGCAATTAAAACAAATTAAAATATTTTTTTTAATTTAAATTTATATTGCTACCTACACAGCTATACATACACTTAAAAAGAGCCTACACTAAATAAAAACAAAAGGCCTCATTGATATGGGTGTTTTTAAAATTAAAATAAAAAAACAAAAAAACATTTTTAATTCACATTGTTTACTATGGGGTCTATTTATCATGATGTGAGTGGGCATGATCCAATATTGCGGATAATGTCCGCTGCAAATCGATAAATGCCGACAGCATATGCTCTCTGCATTTATCATTGCATCAGCAGTTCTTGTGAACTGCTGGTGCAATACCGCCCCCTGCAGATTTGCGGCCAATCGGCCGCTAGCAGGGGGTGTCAATCAACCTGATCATATTCGATCAAGTTGATTTCCGTCGATGTCTGTCCTCCTCCTCAAATCAGGCAGACAAGTTATGGAGCAGCGATCTTTAAGACTCACCAGAAACACGAGGCATCAAGCTTGATAATTCAGCCCCTATGTAACAACATCACTATTTACAAAATACAAAATGTAAATTGACTAAAAAGAACAACAAATAAACCACCTCATGTTACTTTATCATAATAAATGAAATAATTTTAGGATCTATACTTTTTTCATTAAAGGGACACTGAACCCAAATTTTTTATTTCGTGATTCAGATAGAGCATTACATTTTAAGCAACTTTCTAATTTACTCCTATTATCAATTTTCTTCATTCTCTTGCTATCTTTATTTGAAAAAGAAGGCATCTAAACTTTTTTTTATTCCGAACTCTGGACAGCACTTTTTTATTGGTGGATGAATTTATCCACTAATCAGCAAGGACAACCCAGGTTGTTCACCAAAAAAAGGCCGGCATCTAAACTTACATTCTTGCATTTAAAATAAAGATACCAAGAGAATGAAGAAAAATTGATAATAGGAGTAAATTAGAAAGTTGCTTAAAATTTCATGCTCTATCTGAATCACAAAAGGAACATTTTGGGTTCAGTGTCCCTTTAATAGTTACAAATAAAACATTAAATATAAACACATTAGAATCCATGTTTCTTGTTTTGACTAAAAAGGTACCTGCTTAAAGTTTTCTCACAGCTTTCAAAATGCAGAACTTACTTATCTTTGTACAGTTTCTTTGTTATACCATTGGCCTAGATTCACAGACACTCATTGCTTTGCCAAGAAGCCGCATTGTAAAGGTGAGATCTTGTTTGAAATTTATTGAGCAGCGCTTCACTTAATATTTCTACAGATTTGTTACTGGACATTTTTGCCATTAACATCTGTAACTGAGTTAAGTAGCCAATATATGAAATCTTACACAGATATGGCCGATGGTCAAAAACTCACATAAAATCTACAGGATTCATTTTAGACCTTATATTGTATTTTTGTTTATGATTCAGATAGACTATGCAATTTTAAGCAGCTTTCTAATTTACTCCTATTATCAAATTTTCTTATTCTCTTGCTATCTTCATTTGAAAAGCAGGAATGTAACCTTAGGAGCCAACCTATTTTTAGTTCAGAACACTGGGTAGCACTTGCTGATTGGTGGATCCTATTATCAAAATTTCTTTGTTCTTTTGGTATCTTTATTTGAAAAGCAGGAATGTAAGCGTAGGAGCTGTTCAATTTGTTTTGTTTAGCACTCTGGATGGGCTGGCTCCTAAGCTCACATTCCTGCTTTTCAAATAAAGATACCAAGAGAACAAAGAAAATTTGATAATAGGAGTAAATTAGAAAGTTGCTTAAAATTGCATGCTCTATCTGAATCATAAAAGAAAGCATTTGGGTGTAATGTCCCTTTAAGTAAAAAGTCCAATAAATCTTTTTTTTTTTCTCTTGTTAAATACTTAAAAGGCATTTAAAAAAATACATCTTACAACAATGTGTACATCCACATGCAGGTTTTTATGATGAATTTTAGCAACTGGAAACTCTAACATAATTAAGGTTAGGTTATACAATTGTAAGCAGCTATTAAAATTGAATCATCTCTCAAAATGTGCGATATTTGTGACAAAATAAGAGGGCAGATAAATTAGAAATGTATTTACCATACACCACAAATAATTAAATCTAGAAAAGTATATCTGGAAAAGTGATGTGCAGATAAATGAAATGTCTGACTTGATTTTTGCAACTTTTGTATTTTTTTTTCTACAATAGGAATATACCATCTCATATATATATATACTCCCCTTTAGTTAAAATTAATATGAAACATCTCTGAAGTGAAAAGATACAGTTTGGACTAATTCCTTACTTTTGCCCCCCTTCATTTTGTTTTAAATGGATTCAACTTCAGATACAATTAAATATATATATTTTGTGTTTACCTGGATCTACTCTAAATGGAATTTAGAAAACAATTGCTATTTTTTTCCAGACAGCTTCTTCTTAACTGAAAGTTGCTTGCAGACATTTTAGTTTTCCAGGTTCAAAAATATATTTCTGTTTTATTTTGTTTAACTTTATGCTTGTGACCTGCAATAATATAAATAAATAAAAAACACCTCTCTTTCTTGAGCTTGGAGGATAAAGAAAATATCTTAGCAGCTCATAGTGCTGAATATCAGGGAATTTCAAAGGTTTTGAGCAAAACAAAATTGTTCTAAAAAAAGAGAAAGAAACCATTTATTTGATCTGAAACACTATTTTCAGCTTAGTGATTTAACTATGATGCCGTGAACATCATAAAGGTTAAGAAGTCATAGTGCTGCTGTTGTAAAATACATGGCAACCTTCAATATTACTACAGTTTGTAATAAACCATGCTGCTATCCTTCTGCTAACAAAATTAAAAAAAAAGACATCCTTGGGGTTGGTGACCACCAAATGATACATGGTTTGTAATCAGTAATTTGCAACTAAATAATAATGATGGCAACTAACAAAGGAGCATTCTTCTAGTTAATGCATTTTTATTTTTATTTAAATAAAAAGTCAAATGTGTTTTATAACTAATTGAGATGTAGGTGTTTAAATGGGTTGTATATGCTTTTTTGGTCTTTAATTGTTCATTTCGATACAAGAATACTTTCTATCGTTGTGACACCAAATGCTTTGAATATTGCTGAAATATTGAATGCTAATTTAACTCCTTGTAGATTTAGTTGCAGAGAACTTGCTTATGATAGAGTGCTGGTAGTTCTGAAAGTTATTCTAGTGCCTGGGTCTCTGTGCAGGACATTAGAGTGTGTCAGATCAATCTTGAATTTTGTGAACCATTTTATTGGCAAGCAGTGTCTGTGACAAATAAAAAATGCAAGCCATGCAACAGTTGTTTTATCTGGTTCATTAGCAACCTTACAGCAGCATTCAGCACCATCAGAAGATAGTATAGTTGTTGTTTTGTATGACCTTGATAATGCCTTACTATAATCCAGACATTATGTCACAAGTACATGCAAGAGTGTAGAAAGATCTCTGAGGGGAGTCAAGTGCGTAATGTTGGATGCATGTCAAAGGTATAATATGGATGACATCTTATGGTTAACGGAAAGCTTGCAATCAAATATCACACCAAGGGGCCGAATTATCAAGCTCTGAATGGAGCTTGATGCCCCTGTTTTTGTGCTGCTCCATAACTGGTCCGCTGCCTCTGAGGCTGCGGTCTGCAATCTGCCTGATCCTATATGATCAGGCTGATTGACACCCCCTGCTAGCGGCCGATTGGCTGTGAATCTGCAGTGGGCGGCATTGCACAAGCAGTTCTGGTGAACTGCTTGTGCAATGTTAAATGACGACAGAGTATGCTGTCAGCATTCAGCTATGTCTGTCAGACATGATACGTTACAGCGTATCATGTAGGATAGACATTGATAAATTGTCCCCCAAGTATTCATCTTAATGTTTGCATTTCAAGGCTTCTATACCTAAGTGTTACCACTTAAAAATACAGACATGCATGCATCCCAAATTACCAATGAATGATTATGATAATAACAATAGCAGTAACAATAATATTAAGAAGAAATAGAATCACCTAGACAAGGTTACCTAAGGTAAAGCAAGATTAAACACTGAGGGACTTCACACACTGGGTAAAAGGTGCATATTCTTGTATACTTGAGGAAAATGATCTATAAGGCAACAATAATTTCAACTAAGGACTGCACTATCCAAAATACAATATTTTTTTGTTTGGCCAATTAAAATCCCACAATCATATATTTCAGATACTCTACCATTGAACATGAACTTGTATATCTAGCTACCAATAGATAATTTTGTACACTTATTAGAGTTTCTTCACAATATGGAACTTATAAACAGAAGAGTTAGACAAAAATGTTTTTTGTTGTTGTTTGTTTTTGTTTTTTTAAAGGCACCGGGGACATAATGCCTTGTTGTTAATCTACTTCTAATGAATTTATACTCACAACTACTAAATATTTTATATTTCTATTTGCTGCATATTGAGCTAACTGCAGGGTTGAAGAACATTTATAAGTAGTTGCTTAAGCATCTGTTAATGTTATATCGTATAAAACTTGGGATGACCACCAGAAATGCTTGCAGAAGCTATTTTAAATAGGTGTGGCTGGGCATTACTGTTTTCTACAGGGGCTGAACTGCCATCTTTGCAGCAGGTACAGTAGCCCCATGGCCCATGTGCTGGAGAGGGCCCATAACAGCCAGTCTATACATAGGCGTGTGCAGAATTTGTACAATCCTGATGCAGGGGAACCTTTTATTAGTGCAGATCTATCTATGTATCTATCCTAAAAATCATTATACAAGGCAATATTTATATTATTATTGCTTATAACTGATAAATCAAAAAAGATGGTCGGATCTCTCTTCAGATAGTAAAACTAAACAGCTTTATTGAAACAAAGTTAAAAATTCCAGAACCACCAGCACAAAAATACAGAGAACAGCTGGTCTAACTAGTTTCGGCTTCTTGCCGTAATCATAGACCTGCTAGGTACTTGGAAATTGCAGTCTTAAAAGTACACCCTTACACAGTCATTGGTTAAACAGAGAATCCAAAGTCCTTCCATATTAATATGGTTCTGGAATTTTTAACTTTGTTTCAATAAAGCTGTTTTGTTTTACTATCTGAAGAGAGATCCGACCATCTTAATTTATTTATTTATTTGCTATGGGATTACAAGGAGTCCTTTTTTCTGGGATCTCATTTACCTCACCTGATGCATTTAAGCCCATTACCAAGAGTGCTACCCCTGTCGTGTGTTGTATGGAGTAGACAACCAACAGAGCTAGCAACGGGAGCGGATTGGAGCTTACCCTCACACCCCCCCTACGTGACGTCACACACCATGCTCAGGATATGGATACTGATACTGGAAGTAACCGCATGGAACCAAGGTTCACAAAGTGAATAATTCCACACCGGAGCTGTGGTTCACGCATCACACCTGGATTCCTGAATGGCATGGTTCAAGTTTTAACGGTTCCGAGAACATTGGCGAGTTCAGCCGGAGCGGGGTAATAGTGTGCAAGATTTCTATAGCTCTTTACCGTTAAGCTCCTTTTCTGTGTGGACACACCTTTATTATTGGAAGTTTCACTCTAGAGACTTTTATGTGACGTGGACTTTCATAACTGAATAACACTTTTCAGCAACAATTAAAGGGACAGTCTACTCCTGAATTGTTTAAAAAGATAGATAATCCCTTTATTACCCATTCCCCAGCTTTGCATAACAATGTTTTAATATACGTTTTAACTCTGTCATTACCTTGTATCTTAGCCTCTGCAGACTGCACCCTTATTTCAGTTCTTTTGACAGACTTGCATATTAGTCAATCAATGCCCTCTCATAAGTAACTCCACGTGCATGAGCACAATGTTATCTATATGGCACACACAAAAACACCCTTTAGCTGTGAAAAACTGTTAAATGCATTCAGATAAGAGGCGGCCTTCAAGGACTTAGAAATTAGCATATGAGCCTACCTAGGCTTAACTTTCAACTAAGAATACCAAGAGAACAAAGCAAATTTGATGATAAAAGTAAATTGTAAAGTTGTTTAAAATTACATACCGTATCTGAATGATGAATGTCACATATTTGTAAATATTTTATTTTATCTTTTCATGTGACAACACTAAAGAAATGACACTTTGCTACAATGTAAAGTAGGGAGTGTACAGCCTGTATAACAGTGTACATTTGCTATCCCCTCAAAATAACTCAACTCAAAGCCATTAATGTCTAAACCATTAGCAACAAAATTGAGTACACCCCTAAGTGGAAATGTCCAAATTGGGCCAAAGTGTCAATATTTTGTGTAGCCATAATTATTTTCCAGCACTGCCTTAAAGGGCCATAAAACCCAAAATTTTTCTTTCATGATTCAGATAGAGAATACAATTTTAAACAACTTTCTAATTTACTTCTATTATCTAATGTGCTGCAATCTTTAGATATCCTTTGTTAAAGAAATAGCAATGCACATTGGTGAGCCAATCACATGAGGCATCTATGTGCAGCCACCAATCAGAAGCTACTGAGCCTATCTAGATATGCTTTTCAGGAAAGAATATGAAGAGATTGAAGCAAATTAGACAATAGAAGTAAATTACAAAGTTGTTTAAAATGGTATTCTCTATCTGAATCATGAAAGAAAAAAAGTGGGTTTAATGTCCCTTTAACCCTCTTGAGCATGGAGTTCACCAGAGCTTCATCATGGAGCTGGTGGATGTTAGAGACCTTGCGCTCCCCCACCTTCCATTTGAAGATGCCCCACAGATGCTCAATAGGGTTTTAGTATTTTTATTTTTAGTATTACTCAATATTACAATACTTTTATCAGATAATTTATATGATTTGTTGTGAAGCATTACATTTTTCCATTAAAAAACATGAATAGAATAAATATTGAAGGGTGCATAGACTTTATAATTTTGCCCTCTTGTTTAAGTACCTTATGGTGAAAACTCTTTGTTTGTTTATCTATAAAAAATCAATAAGGTGAGTTTCCACAAAGATAAAAAAAAAATAATAGTATGACATTTTTAAAGTTTATGACAGGACTTGTTAAATTTAATTTGTACCCTGCTGATGAATAGGCTCTTTTGAAATGATTAATGGACTACCATGGTAAGCCAAAAAGTGTGTTACATTTTAGATCGATAAAGTATAATCAATACATATAAAACTATCACAGTACTTGAGCCATTTATTGCTAAATCCATCAACACAGCTTAAATAAGATGATGCTATAAACATATCATCACCTGTATGTTAAAATATATTTTTGTCTATGGATAAATAATTCCAGTTAACTCTGAGATAAATATAAATGGAAAAAAAACATCAATAGAAATATATTTAACAGAATCTTTAAAAGTGATTCTTTTAAATTACTTATTGATATACCATTTATAAATCTAATGGCAAGCTTGTTATCCCTGACTTAAAGGGACACTCAAGTCGAAATAAACTTTTATGATTCTGACAGAGCATGCAGTTTTAAGACACTTTCCAATTTACTTCCAATATCACATTGTGTGCAGTCTTTTTGTATTCACACTTTTTGAGGAACAAGATCCTATTGAGCATGTGCATAAGCTCACAGGGTATATGTATACAAGTCTGTGATTGGCTGATGTATGTCATATGATACAGGGGGACTGAAAATGGGAGAACAAATGAATTTGTCAGAAAAAATCTACTGCTTATTTGAATTTCAGAGAAGCTGTTAAATCATTGTCTTTTTATTATGCATTTGTTAATTATGTAATTCTACTGCACTGAGTAGTCCTTTAAGGATATATAAATGTTATCACAGACCTCCTTGTAGATTGAGGTCAGACATATAGAATCTTTTATATGCAAGGTATACATTTATCAAAGGGCATGGTAATGAATGATGAGGAGGCAATTAGGCATTTCTCAACTACCCAAGAAGATTGTTAACGAGGATTGCAAAAAAATAATAATAACCCCCCCCCCCAAAAAAAAAAAAAAATTAGAATTATTTTTCTGTTTTCCAATACAATTTTATAAATGAAATTAAAGGATACATTTTTATTTTCTTTCATGTAATTGTCAAGAGTCCATGAGCTAGTGATGTATGGGATATACATTCCTACCAGGAGGGGCAAAGTTTCCCAAACCTTAAAATGCCTATAAATACACCCCTCACCACACCCACAATTCAGTTTTTACAAACTTTGTGGTGAAGTAAGTTTGTGCTAGATTCTACGTTGATATGCGCTTTGCAGCAGGCTGAAGCCCGGTTTTCCTCTCAGAGTGCAGTGAATGTCAGAGGGATGTGAAGAGAGTATTGCCTATTTGAATACAATGGTCCTCTTCTAGGGGATCTATTTCATAGGTTCTCTGTTATCGGTCATAGAGATTAATCTCTTACCTCCCTTTTCAGATCGACGATATACTCTTATATACCATTACCTCTACTGATTCTCGTTTCAGTACTGGTTTGGCTATCTACTATATGTAGATGAGTGTCTTAGGGTAAGTAAGTCTTATTTTTATTTATGACACTCAAAGTTATGGTTGGCACTTTATATGTAAAGTTCTAAATATATGTGTTTAAACTTATATTTGCCATGATTCAGGATATTCAGTATTCCTTCATTCAGACTGTCAGTTTCATTTTTTTGGGAAAATGCAAATGAATTAAATATTTTTCTTACCTAAATTTTCAATTGACTTTTTTCCTTTAAATTGCGGGCTGTTAGGCTCGCGGGTGCAAAATATGCTAGAATTTATTGCGTCATTTGTGGCGCGAGACTTTTTTGGAGCGAGATTGACGTTTGTCTGATGTCAACTATGACGCCGGAAGTTTTCACGTAGTTGCGTCATTTTTTGCTCTCGTGTTTGTTGCAGACGTTTTTGGCACCAAAAAAAATTTGTGTGCGTCATTCTTGGCGCCAGATTTTTAACATTATTTAAGTCTCATTTTTTAGTTGCTTCTGGTTTCTAGAGGCCTGTTCTGTTTGCATTTTTTTCCCATTCCTGAAACTGTCATTTAAGGAATTTGATAATTTTGCTTTATATGTTGTTTTTTTTCTACTACATATTGCAAGATATTCCAAAAACTGTTCCTGTTTCAGAAAATACTGAGGGATTCCTGATGACTGATAAGCTAAGTTCATTTATTTTAATGTTATGAATGTTTATCTTTAGCTATGGTTTGTAATAAGTTATTATGATAAACTTTTACATGCAGAGTCCATTAGTATTTATGCATTATCTATTGCTATTCTTTTTACATCTTTTGTACAAGATATACTTAGGAATTTATAAGAATATTTTTCTGATTCTATTCTAAAGGCTTTGTCTGCCATCCCGCCTTCTAATAAAATTTTTAGGTATTTTTTAAACTTCTCATTTAGTTGATGAAGTTTCAAATGACCAACAACATACTGAGTTATCCTTCTCTGATGGTGTTTTTTCTCATTCAGAATATTCTTCATCAGATATTGACACTAACAAATCTACTTTTTTATTTTTAAATAGAGTACATTCGTTCTTTGTTGAAAAGGTGTTGATTATTTTGGATATTGAAGTAACTAGTTCTTTTGATTTTAAGACTAGCTAACATTTAAATTCTGCTTATTAACCTTCTGTGGTTTCTTCAGATGTTTTTTTCCAGTTCCTGATACTAGGGAATGGAATAGGCCGGGAATTTCTTTTATTCCTTTTTTAAGGTTTTTAAATTGTATCCTTTGCCGGCAGGTAGTTTTCAGTTTTTGAGGAAAGATCCCCCAAGTTAATGGGGCTATCTCTACTCTTGCAAAACATACTACTATTCCTATAGCAAATAGTATTTATTTTTTTTCCTTCAGATGGGAAACTTGTATCTTATTTAAGGAAAATTATTTATTTTCAGGTACTTTTCTTAGACCTGTAATTTATTTGGCTGATGTTGCAACTGCTTCAACTTTCTGGTTGGATACTTTGGTGCAACAAGTATCGGATTATGATTTGTTTAGCATTGTTAAGTTGATCAACATACTAATAATTTGTGTCGTCATTTTTTTGATATTTTCGCAAATGAGGTTTAATCTATGTCTTTAGCTATTTTAGCTAGAAGATCTTTGTGACTTCAATCTTGGAATGCTAATTTGATTTCTAAATTCCATATTTCTTTTTTTCCAAGGTAATCAATTATTTGGTTCACAATTGGATTCAATTCTTCTACTGTTACTCATGGCCTCAAGATTGAGTTCTAAGACTAAATCTTAAACTTATTAGTTTTTGTTCTTACTAAGGAACGGAATCCTAATTATTCCCCAAGTAACATGTTTATAATTGGAAGTTTTCTTCATTCAATTTAAGCCATTTAAAAGATCAAAATCAGCTCCCCAAATTTGCATGTAGGTGCGGTTCTTATTCCAGCTTAGCTGGTAAGGGGCAGGTTAAGACTTTTTTAAAATTTGTTTGGTTCAATTCGGTCCAAACTTCTTAGATTTGGGTACAGAATAGGATTCAGAGTAAAACCGCCGGTGAGAAGTCTTTTTTTTTTTCCCTCTAACATATTCCAGCTATTCCAGTAAGGCTCACACTTTCCTGAAGTGTGTTTCAGACCTGTATTTATTGGGTACTTGTGAAGCGCGGCTGGTCACCCAGTGGGGCTCAAGGCGCTGCTCAGACCTGGAGTTTCTGGGGTATTTATACCAGTTCCATTTTAGGAACATGGTTTGGGGGTTTTATTCAAAATTATTCATTGTCCCAAAGATAGAAAATCTTTTTGAATTGTCATATAAGTGTACCATCTTTTAGAATGCTGTTTATATGGTCTATTCTGCCTTTTGGTCAGTGAGGGCATTATTTGTTTACAATAGATATAATAGATGCATGTCTTCATTTTCTGTTTTCATTCAGATTATTTTCATTTTCTGAGATTCTCTTTTTATTTGACAAGAATTACCAATTTGTTGCTTTTCCTTCTGGTTTAGCGACAGCTCTAAGAATCTTTTCAAAGTTCTCAGTGTTTCCTTATTTGGACGGTCTTGTGGTACTGGCTCAGTCTTTTCATTCTGCGGAATCTCATACAACTCAACTTTTGTTGTTTCTTCAAGACATGGTTAGAGGATCTTTTTATCAAAAGCTCCTTGATTCCTCAGACAAGGGTCACCTTTTTTAGGTTTCCAGATAGATTGTGTCAATGTCTTTGTCTCTAACAGACAAGTGACAATTTTATTGGGTTCCGTTTGTCGGAACCTTCAGTCTCTATTATTTTCTTCAGTTGCTATATGCATGGAAGTTTTAGGTTTCATGGCTGCAGCATTGGATTTGATTCCCTTTGCTCATTTTCATAGGAAACCTTTCCAGTTTTTTATGCTGAATTAATGGTACAGGGATTCTAGGATATCACTTTTTATTTCTTTGAATCCCAATGTTCAACTATCTTTGACTTGGTGGTTAGATCACCATCATATAGTTCTACGGGTCTCTTCGGTTCATTTAACCTGGACCATGATCACTACAGATGCAAGTCTTTTAGGTTGGGAGGCTATCTGGGGATCTCTGTCAGCACAAGGGGTTTGGAATTCTCAGGAGGCGAGATTACCATTCGATATTTTTGGAACTCCATGCATTTCTTAGAGTTCTTCAGTTTTGGCTTCTTTTTAAAGAAAGAGACATTTATTGTTTTTCAGACAGACAATGTCACAACTGTGGCATATGTCAATCATCAGGGTGGGACTCTCAGTCTTTAGGCTGTGAAAGAAGTATCTCGGATACTTGCTTGGGCTAAATCCAGCTCCTGTCTAATTTCTGCGGTCCATTTCCCAGGTATAGAAAATTGGGAAGCGGATTATATCTGTCAATCAAGCTTTACATCCGGGAGAATGGTCTCTTTACCCAGATGTGTTTTTTTCAAATTGTTCAGATGTGAGGGCTTCCAGAAATAGATCTGATGGTATCTCATCTAAACAAGGAACTTCCCAGGGGCCTATTCAGGTCCGGGGATCCTCAGGCGGAAGCAGTGTATGCATTGACACTTCCTTGGAGTTATCAATCTGCCTATATTTTTTCGCCTCTGGTTCTTCTTTTTAGAGTGATTTTTCAAAATCATCAGGGAGCAATCTTTTGTGTTGTTGGTGGCTCCAGCATGGCCGCACAGGTTTTGGTATATGGTTCTTGTTCGGATGTCCAGTTGCCAATCTTGGTCACTTCCATTAAGGCCAGACTTTATATCTTAACATTCGTTTTTTCCATCAGGAACTCAAATGATTAATTTGATGGTATGGAAATTTAACACTTAATACTTAGTCATAGAAGTTTCTCTGACTCAGTGATTAATACTATGTTGCAGGCTCGTAAATCTGTGTCTAGTAAGATTTATTATTGAGTTTGGAAGATTTACATCTCATGATGCTCTTCTCATAAATTCTCTTGGCATTCTTTTAGAATTCCTAGGATTTTATAGTTTCTTCAGGATGGTTTGGATAAGGGTTTTTTGTCTGCAAGTTCCTTGAAAGGACAAATCTCTGCTTTTTCTGTACTGTTTTCACAGAAAAATTTGCTTATCTTTCTGTTATTCATTGCTTTGTTCAGGCTTTGGTTCGTATCAAGCCTGTCATTAAGCCAATTTCTCCTCTTTGGAGAGTTATTTTGGTTCTGAGGGCTTTTCAGGCTCTTCCGTTTGAGCATATGCATTTCTTGGAAATTAAATTACTTTCATGGAAAGTATTGTTCCTTTTGGCCATCTCTTCTGCTAGAACAGTTTTTGAATTATCTGCTCTTTCTTGTGAGTCTCCTTTTTCTGATTTTTCATCAGGATAAGGTGGTTTGCTGTCTTCATTTAAATTTTTACCTAAAGTTGTGAATTCTAACAACATTAGTAGAGGAATTATTGTCCCTTCCTTGTGTCCTAATCCTAAGAATTCTTTGGAAAGATTCTTACATTCTTGGATGTGGTAAGAGTTTTGAAATATGTTGAAGCTACTCAGATTTCAGAAAGACTTCTAGTCTATTTGTTATCTTTTCTGGGTTTAGGAAAGGTCAGAAGGCTTCTGCCATTTCTTTGGCATCTTGGTTAAAGCTTTTGATTCATCATGCTTATTTGGAGTCGGGTTAATCCCCGCCTCAGAGGATTACGGCTCATTCTACTAGGTCAGTTTCTACTTCCTGGGCTTTTAAGAATGAAGCTTCTGTTGTTCAGATTTGCAAAGAAACGACTTGGTCTTCTTTGCATACTTTTACTAAATTCTACCATTTTGATGTTTTCTCTTCTTCAGAAGCAGTTTTTGGTAGCATAGTACTTCAGGCAGCTGTTTCAGTTTGATTCTTCTGCTTATAATTTCAGGGGTTTTTTCATTATAAAAATTGAAACTTTTGATTTGGGTTGTGGATTAATTTTTCAGCGGAATTGGCTGTCTTTATTTTATCCCTCTCTCTCTAGTGACTCTTGCGTGGAAGTTCCACATCTTGGGTATCTGCTATCCCATACGTCACTAGCTCATGGACTCTTGCTAATTACATGAAAGAAAACATAATTTATGTAAGAACTTACCTGATAAATTAATTTATTTCATATTAGCAAGAGTCCATGAGGCCCACCCTTTTTGTGGTGGTTATGATTTTTTTTGTATAAAGCACAATTATTCCAATTCCTTATTTGGGATGCTTTCGCTCCTTTCTTTTCACCCCACTTTTTGGCTATTCGTTAAACTGAATTGTGGGTGTGGTGAGGGGTGTATTTATAGGCATTTTAAGGTTTGGGAAACTTTGCCCCTCCTGGTAGGAATGTATATCCCATACATCACTAGCTCATGGACTCTTGCTAATATGAAAGAAATTAATTTATCAGGTAAGTTCTTACATAAATTATGTTTTTCATCACTTAACCCCATCTGGCACTTTAAGCAGAAAATGAGAAGGCTGCTAGGCATGAAATATCCAGCCATACACTGGGATCTATTCCAACACATTGCAAGAACTGTGTGCTTTGCTGTGCTTTGCCTGTTTTTTTCTGGAGTTTTCAAATTTAAGACCAGTCCACTGCGAAGGAAAGCCAATCATTGGGTTGGAAAACCTGGCTACAGTATTTCTAGAGGTTTTTCACAATGTAAGCAACAGTACTTTGCTTTGATCAACAGAAAACACTTTTTCAGCACATTTTTGAATGATTTTTGGATTTTTTTATTTTAACAGCTTTGACTTCTTAAAGCACCATGTTTGCCAGTTTTACATACCATATCTATGTTATGGGTTTTGTTCATGTTTAATTGGAATGTTCACATATTCACCATGGTGATCACCTCTAACCTTGAGGAAATTGACCTTGAAAAGACTGGCCTTCTGTATTTCAAATAAGGGATTATGTTAGTTGCACAAGTGACGGTGTATATGCCCCTTTCACCTCATCTCGTGGTTCATAATGCAATTTGTTGCAGTTTTTATTATGATGGCAACCAATGCAATGCAATGAGAATTTGTATGTGATGATGGGCATTTCCCACTACCTATGGGGGCCAATCTATCACGGCCCGAATGGGGCTGTATACCCCTGTTTCCACTGCAGCCTTCAGGCTTCTTCGGAAACATGAGTTAAGAAGCAGCCGTCTTAAGACCGCTGCTACTTAACTCGTATGCCTACTCTGAGGCGGCAAAGAGCAATCCGCCCGATCAAATATAAATTAGTTGATTGACACCCCCTGCTAGCGGCCGATTGGCCGTGAATCTGCAGGGGGCAGCATTGCACAAGCAATTCACCAGAACTGCTTGTGCAATGATAAATGCCGACAGCGTATGCTGTCGGCATTGATCGATGTCTGGCGGACATGATCGCTATAGCGGATCATGTCCGCCAGACACTTAATAAATCGGCCCCATGACATAATTGCATACATACCAAATGATGTCACCACATGGCTCTGGTACCAGATGACATATAAATGAAAGGAACATTGTTCCTTTCTCTGTATACTCATAAAGTAATAAGCAACAACAAATTAAAGGATGCAGATAGATTTTCTTCCACATTGCAAGTAAAAGAAAACTCATGCGTCCTTTAAAGAAGTATAATTTAAGATAAGTTGAATGAACATGAAATTAAAAAAATCGTTCATAGATAGTGCATGCAATTATAAACAACTTTGTAATTTACTTCTATTATCAAATTGTATTTGTTCTCTTTGCATCTTTTGATAAAAAGCAGGGAATTAAGCTCAGGAGCGTGCACGTGTCTAGAGCACTATATGGCAGCAGTTTTGCAAGAATGTTATCCATCTGCAAGAGCACTCAATGGCAGCCATTTAGGCTTACAGAAACCTACCTAGGTATCTTTTCAATAAAGAATAACATGGGAACAAAGCAAATTTGAAAATAGAAGTAAATTGTTTTTAAAATTATATTCTCTGTCTGATAAACACATTTTGTAGGGGAGGTTCATATCCCTTTAACTTTATTTATATTATATAGCATTACGAATTTTGCTTTTTAGTTGCAGTAGATATTGTGTGGCATTGCTGTATTTTTTATAGCCGCACCTCTTACTCTTATCTGCATCCAGTGTAATTTTCTAGATTTGTTTAGATAGCAAGGCAAAGATCCAGTCAATTGCTTTTCTGCATTGAATGTTGTTGGGTGAGCTGATATCAGAGCATTGCCAATATTACTTTGTTTAGCAACTATTCACATCAGCCTACTGAGCTGCCTGTTCTGCTGAATCTGTCCCTTAGTGGATATTTGTCTAAACCTTCCTCTATAACTATAGTCTGAAGACTGTTTATCTAGTTATCTTGTATTACTAGAGCATGAAACTGCTCATATTGATTTGACCAAACATTCTTCTGAAGCTTGAAGCTGCACAAGTACACCATCTGACTGTTAAGGGAAAACACAAGAGGCCCCACTGGAAAACCTCTATGTGACTGTAGAAAACAATTATAGGTATGCTAAAAATATAATAAATCGTATAAATAATTATAAATGATAAAAAAAAAATGTATGGCTAAAAGCTACGTTGTTGCAGAGTAAATGTGGACAGCAAGCTTTGCTTGCACATGCATTAAATAAATGCTTTCATATAAAAAAAACAAGGCAGCGGTTAAAAAAAAAAATGGTTATATGGGGCATTATACTCAGATCTCCAAACTGTAGGAATAGCTTTTAGGAAAATTGTTCCTAACAAAAGGGAATCACAGGTCAGGAAGAAATTACAGCAACATTGCAAGGAACAAAGCCTGGCTACGGTGAAGAAAGATAGAAAGATGCAGAGTTGAAAGGATTATGGGTAATGCAGCATTAACATTTTGAAATGAAGAAAAAGTGGACAAAATGTGTTTTTGAAAACAATTCTCAAATGGCATAGTATTTTTTATTTTTTTTTACAGCTGCATGTTCCATATATAAAATAAAATATTGTGTAAAACTTTATTTTTGCCAATGTCTGAAATGAGTTTCTCATCTTACATTATGTTACTTTTGTGCAACCAATCATAAAGCGACAAAGGCATTTCAAATGAACATTACAACAGTTCATTGATCTCATAATAACAGTTTACAGTAGATTATTATGCAAAATAATTATCTGAAACCTTTAAGGTAATTTTCTTTTTCTCTTTTTTATTAAACAATGTTGTAAATCAAGGATTTTTTTTTTCTTTCTTCTAATTGTTTTGTTTTGTCTTTTTTCAAATCTTTCTCCGAATTGTTTGGTTAAACTGCTAAAAAATGTTCATTATGTAAACAAAATGCATTTGCATTCCATTCTGTGAAGTTTAAGCAATCAACGTCAAATGAAAATGGAGAATGGAAAAACAAACAATATCGTCATTTTTGCTGTTAAGTATTTCCAGTCTCCTTAGAGAAGACATTTTGGGTAGGAGGAAAAGTGCCAGAGAATCCAAACAAGTTACATAGATATTTAATATTTTATGATCAAATATTTTAGCTACAATAATGAAGTTTTTGTCTTATTGAATGCAGTCAATTGCAACACACATTTGTTATGTCATTACAATGCGTCTGAAAGACTCATTAAATACTTTAGAAAATCTCTGGAATTTTGTCAAAACGTTTAAAATATTGGTTAAGTTGTTTTGCAGAAAAAGAGAAAAATAAAGAGCTCTGTATATTCTATATTCTGTATTGTTGGAAATTGTTTTGGAGCGTAGTAATTTGTTAATATGGTATTTTAAATATTTTTTTTCATTTTTGGATATCTATGCTCAGGGATATTACTGAGGGAGAGGGCAATATAGGTAGGTTGAAGCTCACAGTGTTGCCAAGTATAGTAACAAATAGTTTTAGAGATGTATTAGATAACTTCAATTCAAGTCAAGTTAGTTTTATTTTATTGGTTCTGCCTAAAGCCCTCCTGTTGCCTATTGCTGATATTCTTTGCTTCTTAATTTTATGATGTATTGGTGTCCACAACAATTTGTAAAGAAAAAAACAAAAACAATTCATCAATCAGTCAATAGTGTGAGTCATATGTAAATTATGTGTATGCAATTGGTTGGGATAGAGTATATTTAATCAAATGTATTAACATTTTAAAGTATAACATCAAAAAAAAATTAAAGAATGGGAACTTTGTCCGTTCAGAGATTTATAAAAGGGCCTCAATAGGTAAAGTACCTTAAAATAAAAAGGCTTTGAGCAGGGACAGTACCAGACCTCACTGGGTATCAGGGTAAAGGCCCTTACAAAGCACCACTAACTCTTAATAGTTTTTTTGTACCATTTACTATATACTTATTCTGATACATGAATAATAATATACTATATTCCAACTTTTTTTTTTATTTAGGACTAAATGGATGGGCCCAATCTCAGTTGTGGTAGCAAAGGCAACAAACAGTTCTGTTAAAACATATTTTTATTTTTTGTTTTTCCAACAATTAAACAATAAAACGTATTTCTACAACTTCAGATTTTTTTTAGATAAGTTTTATACATTTGCATAAATCGAATAATCCAAACTAAATGTATAAAAAAAATATGCATTAAAGCTAATAAAATTAAATTTCATCTGACGTTTTTTAAAAATCCTTCTAGTTTTTTTTACCAACCCATAAACATGATAATGAAGATATGATACTTACAGTAAGCAGGCATATAAAGAGAAATTAAATTACCTGAACATAATATAGATTACTGTAGAGAGGAAAAAATATCAGCATGAACCAAAATCTAAAGCTAGTATAGTCATTTAACTTCATCCTTGTACTCCCACGTTCCTGTATCTTCATTCAGACACACATTTTATAAGTAAACAATGTTAACTGTAGCTATGCGGTAAAGCATATTTATGTTTTATGAACTAAGTAATAAAGATTGATTAAATTGCACATATAAATCATCAAATACTTTCCTTTATATCAAGTAGACAAACATTACTAAAGTATGTTTAAAGTGATGGTAAATCCTAGCGTTTGTGAAACGCTAGGATTTACCAGTTTAGCCAATAGCCATGCGGGCCAGCTGGCACCAAGCCGGATAGCCCGCATGGCTATTGGCTAAGATGTGAAAAATGTCACCTCTCAGCAAAATAGCATTCTGCCGTGGGCTGCCTGAGGGGCTCAGCGCAGTGAACACCAGACAAATAAAGAAACTTTCAGCATGAAGTATTTTATACTTCATGACTGAAAGTCCCCTTTATTTGTTCCACTGGTAAATCCTAGCATTTCACAAACGCTAGGCTTTACCATCACTTTAAGCAGCAAATGTTGTTTGTATACGCTGCATATTTTTAATTGAAGATATTTCAGGAGCGTGTTACACTGTGTGCTCCTGTCTCATGTGGCAACAATTGTTTCTGTTTTAGAAGAATGAGGATCATGCTATTCAGGAGCAATTAAATGTTTCCTGTAATGTATCCTGCCTGTTAAAGCATGGATGTTTAAGGAACTGTTTGCTGAACTTTATTAATGAGGGCTTTGAGCGTTGTTTTACACTTATGTGCTCCATGTTTTGCCCTGTGATTTCCTTTCTCATTTATGGAGTCATTTAGATTGTATTCCAGGCCTGGACGTATGCTTTATTTTGGTATACACACTGTTTTGTGGGGTGTAGTTGAAGAAGTGTGAAGGGGTATAAATAAATGGGTTTTTTTATTATTTGGGAACCAGTGTGCAGCCCTGTCATTCTTTAATATTCACCTACTGTATATTGTGGCAATTTTTCTCTTTTTATTTTTTTTTAATAATAGTTTATGACTATTTGGTTCTATATATAATATGGTTGAGAGCACACATTTTTTTAATATATTACTAAAGAGTAGGAGGTATTTAAAGAGGAACGGGACAAGGGAATTATTATTTCAGATTATTTCAAATTTGGTACACAATGCGGCAGTACAGCTAGTCTAGGTCAGTCAGATACTTGGTTGCATTGGGAGAGGTATCAGTAGCACAAATTGCAAAGATCTTCTGCCACTTTACAGATCATAAGTTAGGCCTCATCTGGAATACTGTGTACAGTTGTGGAGACCATATCTCCAGAAGGATATAAATACAGTTGAAACTGTCCAAAGGAGGACTACTAAAATGGTGCATAGTCTAAAATATAAAACATACAAAGAAAGACTCTATGATCTAAATATGTATAGTTTAGAGGAGAGAAAGGAAAGAGGTGACATGATAGAAACTTTCAAATATATGAAGGGACTTAATAAAGTGGAATCTGAAAGAATTTTCCACAAAAAAGGAATGGCAAGCACTAACAGTCTCTCTTACCCCTTGAGTCTCACCAATTCATTTCTTTCACAAAACAATGATATAAGATGTAATGTGTAAGTTCTTCAGAATATTATAGGAATTGGAAAGACCAGGGAGATGTTATAACCTGTAGAGTACATTAGGCAGTTTAGTCCACTGGCAAAATTCTATAAGATGATACTTTACATTTTTGGCATCACCATCTATGGCCTAGGTTACAACTGGAACCCAAAACTATTAGCACTATTGAGCACTAACACTGTGCAAGTTAAATCAATAGCACTCCCTATTATTGCGCTCGTATTACAAGTTTAAAGCAGGAAGTTGAATAGCCCGATTGCTCTAACTCCCTTTCCCACTAGAGTTTTAAGGGGCCCGCAATAAAAGCCTGCTCTGGCTTTCACTTGCATGCTAACCCGCGCTAACTTTTTAAGAATGGTTGGTTATGTGTTGCACTCATTGGCAATACATATTTTTCAATTTGTAATATGAGTGATATTTAGTGTGGTTGTAATATCCATTGAAAGGGTATATAGGGTATACTAAAGTGAAGTTGGCCACACTAAACTTTCTTTGGTAATGCTATTTTACCATGGACTTGTAATATCAATTTGAATGCTAATTTTAGGGTGGTCCAGTGATATTGATAGCGCACCCTGGGATATCAATAGTATTCCAGTTGTAATCTAGACTTATATCTTCCTCTCCACCTTCATCAGTTCCCTTTTATAAAATTTTCAGCTAATTCACTAAAGTACACTAATATCAATTCTTTAATAAATGTAAATTAGTCAATTTTAGGAACAGGGGAAACTGAAGAGACTAGAGGTACATAGTAGCACATTTACATAGATATGGAAATATTAGGTGGCTATACATTTTAATATTGACAGCAGGCATTTAATATCCTTAAATTACATTAACATCTTTTTCTATTAATAATTCAGATTATATAAAATAAATTGTTAATATCATAATAAGCATGCTTAATGTGAACCAGCTATCATAATATTAGCAAGTGTTTTTAAATTAATCTACTGAAGTTTAGTATGGCTTAATTGCATTCTAGTATACCTAACAGTTAATGAAACCAATATATCTTGGTGATATGAAAGTCAAATATGAAATGCACAACATTTCCAAAAATGCTTCTTTTAAAATCACTGCTTCGTTGATCACTTTTAAAACACATAACCTGCTGGCAAAATGGGAATAGCTTAGATACACAAGTATTTTCCTCTCACACATACACAAATGACATCACTATAACATTATCACTTATGAAAATATAAATTGAAAATAAGAATTTTTAAATAGCAAATATGTTGCAAATATTCTTCAAATAAAAAAAATAAAAATGTTGCTCTCCCCAAACATTACAACACTGGTGCACCTAGCTAGGATCCTGCCCAGTACCAACCTAACTGCTAACCTTCTTATTGATAATCCCCATATAACAACAATCCCTGTTATAATAAACTTGCCCTAATACATGTTACCTTATGTCCTTTAAATGGTTATCCAAAAGTCAATACGTTCCCCTACATAAATATTCTTCACAACACTATCCCCTAACACAATCCCCTCTACAATCTAAATCCCCACACAAACTCCTTTCCTATTGGTACAACCCCAAGACCTAACAACCTTAAAGGGACAGTCTACACCAGAATATTTATTGTTTTAAAAGATAGATAATCCCTTTTCTTACTCATTCCCTAGTTTTGCATAACCAACACAATTATATTAACACACTTTTTACCTCTGTGATTATCTTGTATCTAAGCCTCTGCAAACTGCCTCTTATTTCAGTTCTTTTGACAGACTTGCATTTTAGCCAATTAGTGCGGGCTCCTAGGAACTCCACTGGTGTGAGCACAGTGTTTTCTATATGAAACACATGAACTAGCACCCTCTAGTGGTGAAAAACTGTCAAAATGACCTGAGCTAAGAGGCGGCCTTTAAGGGTTTAAAAATTAGCATATGAACCTCCTAGATTTAGCTTTCAACTAAGAGAACCAAGAGAACAAAGCAACATTGGTGATAGAAGTAAATTGGAAAATTGTTTAAAATTATATGCCCTATCTGAATCATGAAAGTTTGTTTTTGGACTAGACTGTCCCTTTAAAGATGAATTCAGATGAAGCATGCCCTTTTAAACAACTTTCTAGTTAACTTCTATTATATTTTTTCTTCATGCTCTTGATATCTTTTGTTGTAAAACATGGACGTATGCTTAGGAGCCTGCCTATTTCTAGAGCACTATATGGCAGCAGTTTTGCAAGAATGTAATTCATTTGCAAGAGCACAAGATGAAAGCACTATTTCCTGCTATGTAGTACTCTAGTTTCCTACCTAGGTATCTCTTCAACACAGAATATAATTGGAACAAAGCAAATTTGATAATAGAAGTAAATTTGATCTATTTCAAAATTGTATGCTCTAACTGATTCACAAAATATTTTTTTGGGGTTTCAAAACCGTTTAACATATACATTTCCCAATAAATAAATAAATAATAATTATAATAAAAAAAAACAAAAAAACGAGTGCCTTTTTATGTAGTATCTTCTGTCAGCCTTGTCTGGACACAAAAAGAAAGGCAGGCAACAGTACATTGCATGCATGCCATGAATTAAGTTTATTAGGAAACATAAAGAATATAAACCTTGATGAATAATTAAATTCTTATGACGTGGCTTGCATTAGATAAAGTAACTCTAGTCTAGTATATTGTCAAAGTACTAATTATCTTCTGTGACCTGACCAATGCTAACTTGCCCCTAGACAGAGCTATCTAGAAGTCACTAGGACTAAAGAAGAATGTGCAAGATGAAACTTTCATCATTATATCAAATTCTATTATTCCTTAAGTTCACAATGAAAACTCATTAAACACACTGAGACCATAAAGCTTTATAAAAGCTGCAGCACATGATCATGGAACTCTATCTGCAGTTATGGGCTTAAAGGGACAATAAACAGTCTGAGATTTCAATATAAAATATTTAGTTATGTGTAGTAAAACCGCTTTGCAATGTGCAATCACTATTTTTAAAGGGACAGTTTACCCATTTTTTTTTCTCCAATTTAATTTGTTTCCAATGATCCATTTTAACTGTTGTTTATTAAATAGTTTACAAATAGCTCCTTTTACTTTATTTTGGCATTTAAAATATTTAATTTTTCCTGAGGTATCCCTACCTTTTCTGAAAGTTTCTATACCTAAGTATAGTTTAAAGAAAACCTGTGTAAACATTTAAAGCAGAAGGAATTATGCTCCCCTAACCCTGCAACATATATTTTTCTTTTTTTAGCTGATAACAGCTGCAAAAGAAGGCATATCATACTAATAAAATGACTGTGACTAGGCCTGTTGTTTGCAGATTCAAGCTTGGATCGGCTTCTCCAAATAATGTGGTGGGTGGAGTTTGGCTATTAATAAAACAATTGCAGCAAACAGTGTGTTCTTAAAGGGAGATGAAACCCAATTTTTTTCTTTTGTGATTTAGAAAGAACATGCAATTTTAAACAACTTTCCAATTTACTCTTATTATCTAATTTGCTTCATTCTCTTGATATCCTTTGTTGAAAATCATATCTAAATAAGCTTGGTAGCTTCTTGGCTGCACATAGATGCCTCGTGTGATTGGCTCACCCATGTGCATTGCTATTTCTTCAACAGGGATATCTAAAGAATAAAGCAAATTAGATAATAGAAGTAAATTGGAGTAAATTGGAATATTGTTTAAAATTGTATTCTCTATCTGAATCAGGAAAGATACATTGGGATTCATGTCCCTTTAAGATCACAAACTTCAGATTTACAATACAAGCATCATTTTGCTCTAAAAGGTATATCAATTAGAAACATGTTTAGTGAATTTAAGCCACTGACAGACACATACGGCTAGATTACGAGTTGTGTGTTAAGAGGTCCTAACACTGCTTTTTTACGCCCGCTGCTATTACGAGTCTTGAAGGTTTAGGGTCACCGCACACTTCTTTGACCTTACCGCCAAACGACTTACATAAACTTTGTAAAGTCTTTTTTCTATGGGACTTCCATAGCGCCGGTATTACGAGTCTGTCCTGGGAGGCCAAAAAGTGAGCAAAAACTAAAATAAAAATATTAACGCTTAATCTGCCGCTCCGGACACCACCGCCGCCTACATTATAGTTATGAACCCCTAATCTGCTGACCCCAACATCTGCGACACCTACATTATATTTATTTACCCCTAATCTGCCGCCCCAATGTCACTGCCAATATAACACTGCCAATATAATAAACATATCAACCCCTAAACCGCCGCACTCCCACCTCACAAACATTAGTTAAATATTTAGAAAGGTAGATAGTGGTTAAAGAGATAACCACTAAAAAGAGTACACTTATAGCACTCAAGAGCTATATACATATAATAGATTGTGCTTGGGTGTTGGATAAGACTGATTATTAGGTTCTGGAGTATCACAGATCTCTAAATATTCTATTACCTAACTAAAATTAAAACTTAACTTTATTAATTAAACAGAGCTAAAAATTTGCGGAAAAGAAAGTGTGATTTAAAAACACAAATTAAATTGGTGTAGCTATCTCAAATAAATCGAGTAACAGGCTAGCGGGATCGTTTGGGGGGTCTTTTGTGGGATCGCACCTGAATAGAAGTCGTGAGTTATAATGTTAAATGTAGTCAATTTAGTGGAGTAAGGGTATTGACTTTAGTGGTTGTTTATGCCTACGGTAAGTAATGTTCAACTGTGGGTGTATTAATAACCAATTATGCCAGGTAGATTAGCAAAATTGGGTTACCATATACACTCTGGGTAATAAGGAATGTCTTGGCCCTTCGTGATTACCAAGTGTGGGCTATTCTGAAAGAGTGTTGCTCAAATCCTATGTTCGTGTAGTATAATCTGTGTGGAGTTAGCTAAGTCCTAACTTAATTATCCAGTTAGTTGACTGATTCTATCACATTTATTCCTTGCAGTTTTATACTATAAATAGTTAAAATGTATAGATGGTAAGTAAATGTGGGAAAAGGTTGTATCCTTTATTAAATTAGTACTGCATCAGAGGAAAATCATAGCTTATGTTGTGTAGGATTGAGTTTTTCACAACGACTGAGTATTTTAACTTAACAATAAATGAAGGTACATATAAATAAATGTTATTATATAAGACTCAGATTATCTTTATTGTTATGTATTTTCCTGGGCTTGAAGCACCATTCCCAGGGCCAGGTAACATTGGTAGTACTTGTAATTGTGTGTTAAAGGGATAGATTGGTAATGTTGTAATTGTTTGTATAATCTTAATACATTGTAGCAAACACCCTTCCTTTATATCATGGTATATGTATTTCCACACTTCTTTGACTAAATTCTGGCACACTGATTAGTAATGTAACCACTCATTCGGATACAATATTATAGTTTTGTATGCGTTTGTGCAGTAAGGAATTAGGTTATATACCGTTGCTCATTTATTCACAACAGATTGGTATAAATTGTTCATCTTTCACACACACACAGTAATTGGACTTATCCAATATTTCGTGACATAAACTCTGAATTTTTTTCAAGGGCGTTTGAGCATATGTTAACCGTAAGTAACGCGACCTCTCAGTTTAACACTGAGTAGTGCTTGTGATTGTTAGTTTAGTTTAATACATTGTAACAAACATCCTTACTTAGTAACAAAGTACTGGTTTAACACCACCGTTTAACTAAATTCAGGCACACCAATTATTAATGTAACCTCTCATTCAGTTACAATATTGTAGTGTTATATGTGCTAAAGTAGTAAAAAGTTTTTTGATTATGTGTCGTTGCTCATTTATCTACAGCAGGTTGATATGAATTACTAATCTCACACATACACACAGTAGCTAGAGTTATCCTGTATTGTGTTACGTAAATTCCGGTATTTTGCAAGGGTGTTTGTGCACTTTAAGACATAGGTAACACAACCTTTCAGTATGTAACTGATAGTTAATTAACAACAAAATAGTAAATAAATATGGTTGTCCTTATAATGGTGTAGCCTCAGGTAATCCCCTCAATATACACTAATAGTATTAACCAACCACTGAAGTAGAATATAAGGTAATACCCGGTGCCTGATAAAAGTAGTTTGGCGCATAAATTATCAAGCTGACTAACCGCTAAGGCAATATAGCTTGCAAGCGGTAGTTAGATCCATCATTGCACCTGATTGATTTCTGCTTCAGAGGTTACAAGTTATGCTAGAAGTAATACCCCATAACGAAAGTACATTTAAGTAAAGTATAGCCTGTTTGTATAAAGAGTCATTATATTCCACCAATTAAAGTAAGCAACTAAAATACAGGAGCTCGCAACGACTCCTTACCAATTCCCTAAGTCCTTGGAATGGGACTTCAAGCCCAGGAAAAACATAACAATAAAGATAATCTGAGTCTTATATAATAACATTTATTTATATGTACCTTCATTTATTGTTAAGTTAAAATACTCAGTCGTTGTGAAAAACTCAATCCTACACAACATAAGCTATGATTTTCCTCTGATGCAGTACTAATTTAATAAAGGATACAACCTTTGCCCACATTTACTTACCATCTATACATTTTAACTATTTATAGTATAAAACTGCAAGGAATAAATGTGATAGAATCAGTCAACTAACTGGATAATTAAGTTAGGACTTAGCTAACTCCACACAGATTATACTACACGAACATAGGATTTGAGCAACACTCTTTCAGAATAGCCCACACTTGGTAATCACGAAGGGCCAAGACATTCCTTATTACCCAGAGTGTATATGGTAACCCAATTTTGCTAATCTACCTGGCATAATTGGTTATTAATACACCCACACTTGAACATTACTTACCGTAGGAATAAACAACCACTAAAGTCAATACCCTTACTCCACTAAATTGACTACATTTAACATTATAACTCACGACTTCTATTCAGGTGCGATCCCACAACAGACCCCCCAAACGATCCCACTAGCCTGTTACTCGATTTATTTGAGATAGCTACACCAATTTTAGTTTGTGTTTTTAAATCACACTTTCTTTTCCGCAAATTTTTAGCTCTGTTTAATTAATAAAGTTAAGTTTTAATTTTAGTTAGGTAATAGAATATTTAGAGATCTGTGATACTCCAGAACCTAATAATCAGTCTTATCCAACACCCAAGCACAATCTATTATATGTATATAGCTCTTGAGTGCTATAAGTGTACTCTTTTTAGTGGTTATCTCTTTAACCACTATCTACCTTTCTAAGTTCATAAATAGTAAACAGCACCACTGACTCCAATGCTAGATATATAGTGATCTGGCACATATCACGGATCACCCTATACAGAGAGATCTAGAGCTTTTTCTTAACATAGAAGTAGTGCCATTGTTTCTCCTTTTTCTTTTTTCAAATTAGTTAAATATTATTAACCCCTAATCTGCCAGCCCTAACATCGCCGCCACCTACCTACATTTATTAACCCCTAATCTGCCGCCCCCAACGCCGCCGCCACTATATTAAAGTTATTAACCCCTAAACCTAAGTCTAACCCTAAACCTAACACCCACTAACTTAAATATAATTTAAATAAATCTAAATAAATATTCCTATCATTAATAAAATTATTCCTATTTAAAACTAAATACTTACCTGTAAAATAAACCCTTCGATAGCTACAATATAACTAATAGTTACATTGCAGCTAGCTTAGAATTTATTTTTATTTTACAGGCAAGTTTGTATTTATTTTAACTAGGTAGAATAGTTATTAAATAGTTATTAACTATTTAATAAATACTTAGCTAAAATAAAGACACATTTACCTGTAAAATAAAACCTAACCTAAGTTACACTAACACCTAACACTACACTATAATTAAATAAATTAACTAAATTAAATACAATTACTATACAATTACCTAAATTAAATTAAATAAGCTAAAGTACATCTGTAGGGGTTAATATGTTTATTATAGTTTCAGCGACATTGGGGACAGCAGATTAGGGGTTAATAAGTGTAGGTAGGTGGCGGCGACATTGGGGGCGACAGATTAGAGGTTAATAAGTGTAAGATTAGGGGTGTTTAGACTCGGGGTTCGTGTTAGGTGAAGACATACATTTTATTTCCCCATAGGAATCAATGGGGCTCCATTAAGGAGTTTTACGCAGCTTTTTTGCAGGTGTTAGACTTTTTTTCAGCCGGCTCTTCCCGTTGATTCCTATGGGGAAATCGTGCACGAGCACGTAGACCAGCTCACTGCGGTGAGGGAAAACTGCTTGTTAGCACTGCATAGCCTCTAACGCAAAACTCGTAATCTGGGCCATAGTTTTATGATTCATATCAGTTATAAAAAAAAACAATTGGCACACCATTTATAGAGGAAAAACTCACATAACAAATAAACTAACATTTCTACAGGTCCATCTCTAATGATTCATTGTAAGTGAAAAGGGGATATTAAACTAAAAAATATATATCATGCACATCAAAATTAAAAATGTTAAAATATCTTCTGCATGGAAAACATAAATGTAAAACTGTCCCTTTAACATCTTTGGTGCATAGGATGCAGGGGTGTTGCTCTCCACTTTACCTCCATAGTGAGGAGAACTAACTTCCTATGCAATGGGGCCTAATTATCATAGTGGGAGCGGACATGATCCGATATTGTGGATCATGTCGGCTGCATATATATAGGGGCAATAGGTATCTTACGTGTTTTTAGTGTTAGTTTTTTTTTGGGGGGGGTGCGGTTTGTGGGTTTACTGTTAGGGGTTAATTTGTATTTTTTAGGTAAAAGAGCTGTTGAACTTAGGGCAATGCCCTACAAAAGGCCCTTTTAAGGGCTATCGGTATCTTAGTGTTAGATTATGGGGTATTTTATTTTGGGGGGGCTTTTTTATTTTGATAGGGGTATTAGATTAGGTTTAATTTTTTGTTTTTGATAATTTGGTTTATGTTTTTCTATAATTTTAGACTTTTTATTTTTTGTAATTTTAGATTTATTTATTTTAATTTAATCTTAGGTTTTTTTAAGTAATGTTAGGATTTTTATTTTAATTTTAACTTAGTATTTTATTATTTAATGTAATTGGGGTGCATTTAGGGTGTGTTAGGTTAGGGGGCTTAGTGATTAAATTAGTTATTTGCATTGTGGGGGGATGGCGGTTTAGGGGTTAATAGTTTAATTAGGTTTTTTGCATTGTGGGGGATAGCGGTTTAGGGGTAAATAGGTTTATATTATTAGTAGCGATGGGGGGGGGCGGCAGTTTAGGGGTTAATAGGTTTATTATAGTAGTAGCGATGCTACATTTCTGTTTCACAAAATCCATAACTACTGGTCTCAGATAGCGGAATGGATTGCTAGCCTTATAGCCGGACCGCACAACCTTTATTACAGGCATAATAAAAATCCTGCACTCAAAAGTTATTTTTTTAGTGGGGAATGGAGAGTTGCGTACAGACTTTAATGCTAGTGGTAGCCCTACCACCACGACTTGTAATACGGGAGACCTGCATATTCCGCGCGCAATGGCCAATTTTTCAGCGGTATAGCCGTACCGCACAACTTGTAATTTTGCTGAATGTTTTTTGGCCCCAGGGAGCTATTAATTAAGTTAGCATAGGACTCTTTTAGGGTTCTTATCACCTCCTATGAACCACACAGAGATCGGCACTATACCATTTTTTGGAGGAAAAAAAAAGCTACTCCCCTCTTTTAACCCTTTGAGTGCTAATGACGGCTCTGAGCCGTCACAAAGTTTCTCACTCTGGTGCTAATGACGGCTCAGAGATGTCATGAGCACTCTCCCACCTTGAGGGAGATCTGGGGGCTCCTAACAGCTCCTACCCCGGCGATCGTTGCCTGTAGAGTGACAGGCATCGCCGGGGCTTCACGTGATGCACGGTGACATCATACGCAATAATGTGATGACTTCACCGATGCACCGTGCAACTTTATTTATACTTAACAATGTTAAGTATAGGAGGAGGGGGCATGCTGCTTAGAAGCCTGTATCTCAGGCATCTAAGCAGCTACAGACCCCCAAGACCCACTGTTGGAAAGGGAATCGCCTAACCTTTCCAACAGTGTAAGTCTTGAGGGTCTGTTTTTTCAAAAATTAAATAAATTAAAAAAACCTTAGAAAATGTTAGCACCCAGGTGGGAAAGTGCTTAGCACTCAAAGGGTTAAAGATTGAATGCCCTTTACATTAGTATGTAATTTCCATAACTAATCCAATTTTTTATTTATTTATGTTTTTATTTATTGAGGGTAAGAGCTCCAGAAAAAAGAAAAAAAAAATGTTGTAAACACTACATTTACCACAGAACGTATACTTGCTACTCTACTAGGTGACATATACACTGTTCTGAGCCCTAAAAGAGTAAAGTAGACCAAACTGTAAGCTTAGCTAAAAATTCAACTAACCTCATAATGTATAAATGTCAAATAATTATATTAGTTAATTTTTAGGATTGTGATTGACAATCAAATCTGTCTATTTCTCTATATTTCTCTTCATCTCTCTCTCTCTCTCTCTCTCTCTTTCTCTCTCTCTTTACCATCTCAAAATGGTTTCCTAATAATTCTTCATTTCAGATGTCGTTTATAAAAACTAGGAATATCTCTTTTCCATTTAGATATCTGGTATTCCATATTTCATCATGTAAATCAGATAAGAGGTTGGAAAAACAATTTAATTTAAAATGTATTTCTTGTGTTTACAGTAAGGATCAATAAATATGTAATTATATTATTTCATAACCCATGCTTCTGACTGGCATAGATACTGTAATAGGGAAACCAAATATACAAACACTATCATTTATGCAGACAATATGGCTCACTGTAGGAATGCATATCTTTCTTTAATGATTACTTAAGAAATACGTCCTTATGCTCATATTTCATATTATACAATTATGTCTAAAAATCATTAAACATATATTGTAGTGCATTTCATGTACTTGCTTTTGCATTTATATTGTCATTTTAAATCACTGTTGTTGTCCCTGTTTAAAGGGACCTTCAAATATGCTTTCTTAAAAGGCATTATGTTATAACTTTTAACCTCTTTGCACTTGCATGCACATTTGAACAAGAACATTTACTTTGGAAATACCATGGAAAAAGTAATGTTACACCCTCACCAAAAAATATTACAGCCAAGAAGGCCTAAAACCTGGGGGGGGGGCAGCAGAATTTTGAGTGCCTAGGGCAGCACAAAACCTAAATACGCCCCTGGTTATCTGGTAAGGGTAATAGTATTGTAGTGTAAGGATTACCCTCTCACCTAACACCTCCCACCTCCCTGATCCCTCCCAAACAGCTGCCCCCCCACACATTCTTCACACCACCATCCTAGATACTAACAGACAGTCTGCCAGTATGCCGTTTAGGATTTTTTTCTCTTTTGTAATGTTTTGTATATGTTTTTTTCTGTAGTGTATGGACCCCTCCTTAACTCTTCCACCTTCCTGATCCCTCTAAAAAATTTCTCTAACCCTCCCCCCCTCTAGTGGCAGCCATCTTATGCACTGATCATGCACCGTTACCATATGAAGACAAATGGCTGAAGCCCACCAACAGCAAGTCTAGCTTGTCACTTGACAACACGACTGCATGGGCTGCCTGAAGTTTGGACGTAGATTTACGTTATGTGGTACAATCGGCTATGTACTGCATGATGTAGATAGGGCCTTTGTTTTTTCTATTATTTAGTTATGCAAATTATATTGATATTTAAATTAGACATCCCAAGGAATTGATCTAAGGAGGCCCACCCAGGTATGTTTGATGCAATCATATAAAAAAATATTTTTTTGCAAACTTTGGGTTTCTCACTGAAATTATTTACACATATACTATAACAGTCATTAGACACATGGTTGTAAAACAATCTCTGGGGTATCCTTTGTTCAGAAACAAGAGACATGCATGGCTTTGCAATTAGTTTCTGGCAATTAGAAGGCTGGTAACTGCAGCTGTGCACCACACTTAAAATTCCTTGCAGTGAAGGGATTAATTAGTTAGCTTGAAAGTTTAATTTTTCCTGCAGTGCAGAGATTGCCCACCTTGTTCCCATCACCACCTGATAGCTACATGATCCCTCCCAAACAGCTCTCTTCCCTCCTCCACCCCCTACTGGTTACCACCATCTTAGATACTGGCAGATACTCTGCCAATATGTAGTTTAGGACTTTTGTATATATATATATATATATATATATATATATAGATATATATAGTGAAGGGGTCCATCCTCACCCTCCCAACCCCTGATCACCCCCAACAGCTCTCTTACCTTTCTCCCTCCCATTGCCTGCCGACATATTTGTTACTGGTAGCTAGTCTGTGTCATAATGTAGGGCCCCATCCTTTCCTTTCCCGCACCTCACATTTTTTCTGTAGTGTAGAGAACTCTACCCCATCCCTCCCACCACCCACGATCACCACCCACCAGCCTCAATCACCCACCAACTGCTCCAATTCCAGACCTCCACCCACAGCAGTAGACATAGCTTATATTGGCTCTGCTTTAATATGGTAATGGAGCATGATCAGTGCTCCCTTACCATGTGAAGGCAGATGCCTTGTGTTCCTGAGGTTGTGGCTCCCAATGTCAAAGCTGACAGTTAGGTTGCAACTTGTGCCAGAGTGTTAGACATAGGTAATACGTCAACACAGTACTGTGGGCAAAGAACTGTGTAACGTAGTACCTATGTCCATTTGGGCAAGATATTAATGGCACTCACCTGTTGCCGATATGGTTATTGCAATTATGCACTATGCTTTGTATGTAAATATACATGAATGTAACCTACAGCAATTTTGTCATTATTTTATATACATTATACATATTAAAGGGACATTCAACACCAGAATTTATGTTGTTTTGAAAGATAGATAATACCTTAATTACCCATTCCCCAGTTTTGCATAACCAACACAGTTATAATAATACACATTTTACCTCTGTAATTACCCTGTATCTAAACCTCTGCAGACTGCCCCCTTATTTCAGTTCTATTGACAGACTTTCATTTTAGCCAATCAGTGCTCACTCCTCGGTAATTTCACGTGTATGAGCTCAATGTTATCTATATGAAACACATGAACTAACGCCCTCTAGTGGTAAAAACTGTCAAAATGCATTTAGATTAGAGGCGGCCTTTAAGAAATTAGCATATGAACCTCCTAGGTTTAGCTTTCAACTAAGAAGACCAAGAGAACAAAACAAAATTGGTGATAAAAGTAAATTGGAAAGTTGTTTAAAATTACATGCCCCTTTTTAATCATGAAAGGTTTTTTTTTAACTTGTCTGTCCCTTTATGTTTTTCCCCTCTTCATAACCATGGCTTATTGGCACAAGCTTATATTCATTCTAAGGGTTAATGTTTTTCATTACCTTGCCATACTGGCATTATATTAAATGCATACTATGGGTTAAAACTCTTCATAACATACTATATTGGCATTAGATTATACGTGTACTAAGGGTTACAACTCTTCATAACCATGTCATATAGGCATTAGATTATATGCTTACTAAGGGTTACAACTCTTCATAACCATGTCATATTGGCATTAGATTATATGCATACTAAGGGTTAATACTGTTCAAAACCATCCAATATTGATATTAGGTAATATGGGTACTAAGGGTTATCACTCTGCATAACACTCAACAGAAGCAGTTTTTCTAAAAAATATATATAATTTAGTTTGCTTTCTTTCAATGTAATAACACCCTATAGGACTAGATTCATAGATGCTCATGAGGTTATAGATGGGCCTCATTATAAAGGTGAGATCATATTTGAAATTCATTGAGAATCACATATTTTCTACAGATTTGTTAGTGAGTTTTTTCTTTCCATTAACATCTATAGTTGCATAAGGTAATACTGGCATCTTGCACATGAAATAAAAAACCTATTGTGAAATGGTTAAATCAGTTACAACCTCAACAACTTCTGAAACACACTCGAAACATGGTAAAAAAGTGAATGTTTGTTAGTGTAAGTTATTTCCATGTCCATTATACAAAAGTAGTCTCACTAGATAGAGACCTCACAGACAGACAGGAGGGGCTGACACTGGGCAATCTCCAGTTTCATCTCATGCCCATGTCTTGTTCTTTCAAAGCAGACAATGTTGTGCTCTTTTCTTTTTTTTCAAGTTTTCTGTACATGATAGAGAGCAATGTACTATTGAGAGAGTTTTTTGGTCCCATTTTAATTAGTTTGTGATGTTAATTAGTTGATTAGTTTTGTGATGCTGCTATCATTTACATTGGAGGTGAACAGTTCTTTAATATAAATTGTTCAGAGCTTTATAGCCCTAATTCTAAAATTTTTTGTTTCTAGTAACTCAGGGTCAAGGGGGTCAATTTATTATTGTGCGGACGGACATGATACAATATAGCGTATCATGTACGCTGCACATCTTGTGAACTGCTGGTGCAATACCACCCCTTGCAATTCGATCGGGCTGATTGCTGTCCGCCACCTCTTAGGATCGCTGCTTCTTAACTTCCGCTTCAGGCGGAACTGAAGTGGAGTGGGTCGGAAGCAGCATCCACTGCCTCATAAATCGACCCCTAAACGTCTGTTATTTTTTTCTGTGTGTTTATAAACTATGTTTCATTTTGGCTAGGTCACTTTAAAATGGAAAAAAAACCTCAAGCACAATCATTTATTATCTGTAAACATGCATCCAATATTTTTATTGCTTTTTTATTCTTCTCTCCATGGGATGAGATATGTTGTATATTAAAATGGCAGTTAAAGGAGCAAATTATTTAAGTTCTTTCATTAATTTTTGGTCTACAAATTAATCTGGCTACCTGTTATAGTTTAGGTGTTGCATATTTGTGTTGACTTAGTAACATTTCTTAAAAATAGATTTTTGTTCCTACATTGTTGCCAAAAAAGCATTACAAATACATTGGAAATTTCCAATTAAGCTAAAAGTATGACGCCACATAGGTCACCATTCACAAGAGTATTCTGTTTTCATTTGGGGAAAACATGAGCTGATATGTTTTAAAGTCTTTCAAGATCACCTTTATTATTGGCAGCTGAAAAAGTAAACTTTTAAAGGTGAAACAAACATAAATATTTTGGCTAGTATATAATTTACTAGCTAACTGGAAAATATTTATTTTAAATCTTTTAAATCATTAGCATAGAATGTTTGTAATTAATATTCCTTTGAGATTCCTTAGTATTACTAATAACATATTCTTCCAATGTTGTTGGCAGTATTGCCAACAGGTTTTTCAATATGATTTCCCTGCACCACCACAATCTCTCCCTCATCCCACATTTCTTCTAACCTTCAGCATAAAATATATTGTTTAGCTTATTCTGTATTTTTAATGTAAACCATAGACTTGAACATATGTGTAATGTGTGTGTTTCAAAATCTTTCTTATCTTCTAAACCCTGGTTTCTCTAAAGCCGGGCCATGTCCCAGTACTGTGCTGTGACAGCCCCACTTGTGGGCTGCGACCCAACATGTCCCCACTGCCTGCTCTGACAGGCCCGCCGCTTCACACATAAGGAATAACAGACAGGCCTGTCAGAGTGCCAGTGCGCATGTGCTTGTGCGCATGTAACAGCAGTACAGTGGGTGGAAAACACAGCACAGTTGGGAGACGGGACTGGACCTAGAAAATGCAGGTAAGTAAGTTAATGATACCAGCCCGCTGACACCAATGCATTATATATATATATATATATATATATATATAAAAAAATACACACACACATATAATGATAAAAAAGTCTTTGGTTCTTTCAAGAAAAGATAAAAAATAAAAAAATAATAATATAATAAAAAACATTAAAGAAAATAAATATTCCATATATCAAATACCCAAAAGCTGGTTTAAGTCAAAAGACTAGGTATTGATAATGTTGTCCTATAATCTAAAAAACGCATTAAGTAGTTGATTTAAAGGTAATGATTTATGATTCTTGTAAAGCTATGAGGATTTTATACCTACTGAGTAACAATGTTTTAGAAAACATATTTTGGGGAATAATATTATCAATAAGGTCAATATATTAAGGAAAGAGTTAGTCTATGTAAAGATCCACATCATTTCTCTTATCTCTCATAAGACCCCTAGGGGACTTAGTATCCAATGTGAAGAGCCAGTAAGCTTCCCTCTTAAGGAGTTTTGATAATCTATTCCCTCTTCTTAAACCTTTATTAATGTGTTCTATGTCTACAAAAGAGAATAGATTTTTTATTTTATCACCATGTGTATGGAAGTGTTTGGTCACCAGAGTTTTCAGTATGTCCTCATCCAATGAAAACAAATGATGTCTAATTCTCTCTTTTATTCCAAGTTCTTTTTTATTGAGAAAGATTTTCTTTTTTCCATAAATCACAATGTCAGCACTAATTAAATAGTATAAACCGCGAACATCATAAAGTAATACAAATGATTAGAGACAAACAACTGTTCTCTTATTTGTGCATAAATGCAAAGAGAAAATAACCTAAATGGAGAGAAAAAAAAAACAGAAAGAAAAAGGGGGGGAAAATAAATATGGAGGATGCAGTCTGGGGAAGAATGATAACCCCCAATTCCCTCTCCCAGGATTCTATGGAGCAAGGTAAGTTGCCCGGGGGGGTTGAGATAAGATTAAATACATTTTGGACAGGGTGTGTTTAAGTGGGCTCGTGGAGGTTAGCAGTTTATCCAAGTTGGTCAGGGGTCTCAGCAAATTATGTTGTTGTTTATGGGTTGTTATGTAGTGATGTACTCTTCTATAATTAAACCAGTTGTGAGCCCAGTTATATCCAAGCTCTTGAAGTTTCGTGTGGGGGCGCACATGCTCGTTTTCCGAGATATGGTAAACAGTCATGTCGGGGAAAGGATCTAAATCATTGGGGTGAATCCTTAGGTCAGTCAGGGAGAACTCGAAGTTATAAATCAGAGAGGTGAGTGGAAACGGTCTGGAGGAAAGGAATGGGTTTGTCTTGTTAGCTATTTCCCATTGAGTCATAGTTTCCCTAGTGATCGGGTTTTCTATGTCTTTTATTAATTTTTCAGAATGAGGAGGCCAACAAAAGGCTTGCAAATAAATATCTTTATTTAAATGTTCCTCCAAGTGAATCCACCTTTTCTGGGCTTTATGTATACTCCAATTGAGGATTCTCTGAATGAAAATTGCGTGTCTGTAAAATTCTACATTGGGGACCCCTAGCCCACCATATACCCGAGGGTCCATCATTATTTTCCTATTTATTCTTGGATGTCTACATTTCCATATAAAGGATCTGAATATCTGTTGTAGTTTCATGGGGTATCAAGGGGGGAGGGGGATGGGAAGGGCTTGCAGGATATACAAAAGTCTGGGGAAAGCCGTCATTTTGACCGCATTGATCCTACCTATCAATGTATGATTTTTAGCATGCCAGGAGGAAAGATCATGTTCCAGTGTCCTTTTGATAGGAACATAGTTTAAGTTATATATTGACTCCATGTCGTCAGCAAGATGGATACCTAAGTATTTTAAATAATTTTTACATCGACGAAAAGGGAAAATTGACATAATTTGTTGAACCATGTTGGGTGTCAGGGAGACCCCCAAGATCTCTGATTTGGAGTGATTAATGAGCAAATTTGTCAACTTGTCAAAAAGTGACAATTCCTCAAGGAGGAGGGGGATCGACTTGATAGGATTAGTAAGTGTGAACAGCACATCGTCGGCTTTGTTCGGTTTTGGAATTACGGTTATGTGGGCTTGGAGTGTTTGGGGAGTGAAGGAATTATTATTGTCTATGTCTAAGAAATGGGCAAGGAGATGGGGGGAGATGATGTCTATAAACTTAGAGTAATATGCATGACCAAAGCCATCTGGGCCTGGGGTCCTTCCTGGAGGAAAAAAAGGATAGCCTTCTGGAGTTCCTTTAGAGTGAAAGGGGCTTCTAATTCAGACTTCAAGTGTGCAGTAAGGGAGGAAAGTTGTAGTTTGGCAAGGTTGCTAGTGATATCAGAGGGTGAAGGCGGAATGTTTTTCCTGTCTAAATTATATAGGTCCTCATAAGAGCTTCTGAATTTGTTTGCAATATCTAAAGATGTATACCAAACCGTCCCTTTCTTATCTTTTATGGACATAATATAACTTCTAGAGGATCTGTTTCGTAGTAACCTGGCTAACATTTTACCTTGCTTATTTCCCCCCTCATAAAATCTTCTCTTAAGAAAAAGGGCCCTACGTTTAGCTTCAGCTCCTAGAAGGAGGTTAAGCTGATTTTGTTTATGTTGAATGTGTGCTAGCAATGAATGGGCTTTGTGGAACCTCTTACGCGTGTCCTGAAGTTTGTCTAATTCCTCTAGTAAGCTTTTTAATGCTAGTGATTTCTGTTTGTTCTTAGCTGCCTTGATAGCTATTAGCTCCCCTTGTGCTTTCCAGATGTGAAGTGGAGCTACGTCTGGGGTGTCATTTATTGCAAAGTATGACTCTAATAGTTTGCGTATTTGAAGGTTAGTTAAAGGGTCTGTTAGTAAGGTCTCGTCTAATTTCCAGGTACGGTCTTGTCTTTGGGATGTAAGCCAATTGATGGAGCAGCTGATTATAGTTATGGGGGATATTTCAGTGGACTGAACTAGAACCAGACTAGTGACATCTATGAGAAGATAGTCAATGCAAGAGTAATTTGGATGGGGGTGAAAGTAGAACGAATAATCCTTTACCTGTGGATGGTAAAGCTTCCAAGCATCATGCACATTCAACTTTGACAATTGTAACTTAATTTGTTTTAAAGTTTTATGGGGGACTGAGGATGTTCTAGAAGAACAATCCAACTCTGGATCTAGTGCCAGGTTAAGTTCTCCCCCCACTATGAAACTACCCTTGGTAAGTTCAGAAATTGTGTTACAGGATTGGAGAAAAAACTGCGTAGGATGAGAATTGGGGGCATTAATATTGGCAATAGTTACCACCTTATTATAAAGTCACCCGGTTATGATCACCAATCTACCTTCCTTGTCTCTAAAAACGTTTGAGAGATGGAATGGGACATGGTTCTTAATTAATATGCCCACCCCATTGTGCTTCGTAGTGTGGGAGGCTAGGTAAACCTGACCAAATTTCCTAAGGGACTGCAAAGGTTCTCGCCCTTTCTTAAAATAAGTTTCCTGCAGGAGGATAATATTGCATTTAAGTCTGTTATAGTCTCTCAATGCCCTGGACTTTTTCTGAGGAATATTGAGTCCCTTGACATTGTGCGAGAGTATTTTAATGGCCATGGGGTCATTAGCCATAGTTCATGAAGGTGGAGAAAGATAGAATTGTGTAGGAAGAAGGGCGTTGTGGGTATGGGGACCTGTCAAATGGGAAGTCAAGTCTGGGTGTGGTAGTCAGAAAGAATTGGGAGGCACTGTGAGTAATCAAACATATGGACAGATTTTTAAGCATATTATAATAACCTATCAAGCAAACATGTCTTACGGAACAATCAGAAAAATTCTTACGACCTGTGGATGCAACCATTGATAAAACATTTGAACTGCTTGAGAAACTGGAACAAGTAGAACCTTTATTGTCAGCTACAAGTGTGGCACCTGTAATGGGAATAAAAAGTGTAGATAACAGGAAAAAAACTAAATAAATAGAAATACAACAACAAGTGGTGTATGAGAGTATCCTAATATACAGGGAGTGCAGAATTATTAGGCAAGTTGTATTTTTGAGGATTAATTTTATTATTGAACAACAACCATGTTCTCAATGAACCCCAAAAACTCTTTAATATCAAAGCTGAATAGTTTTGGAAGTAGTTTTTAGTTTGTTTTTAGTTATAGCTATTTTAGGGGGATATCTGTGTGTGCAGGTGACTATTACTGTGCATAATTATTAGGCAACTTAACAAAAAACAAATATATACCCATTTCAATTATTTATTTTTAACAGTGAAACCAATATAACATCTCAACATTCACAAATATACATTTCTGACATTCAAAAACAAAACAAAAACAAATCAGTGACCAATATAGCCACCTTTCTTTACAAGGACACTCAAAAGCCTGCCATCCATGGATTCTGTCAGTGTTTTGATCTGTTCACCATCAGCATTGCGTGCAGCAGCAACCACAGCCTCCCAGACACTGTTCAGAGAGGTGTACTGTTTTCCCTCCTTGTAAATCTCACATTTGATGATGGACCACAGGTTCTCAATGGGGTTCAGATCAGGTGAACAAGGAGGCCATGTCATTAGATATTCTTCTTTTATACCCTTTCTTGCCAGCCACGCTGTGGAGTACTTGGACGCGTGTGATGGAGCATTGTCCTGCATGAAAATCATGTTTTTCGTGAAGGATGCAGACTTCTTCCTGTACCACTGCTTGAAGAAGGTGTCTTCCAGAAACTGGCAGTAGGACTGGGAGTTGAGCTTGACTCCATCCTCAACCCGAAAAGGCCCCACAAGCTCATCTTTGATGATACCAGCCCAAACCAGTACTCCACCTCCACCTTGCTGGCATCTGAGTCGGACTGGAGCTCTCTGCCCTTTACCAATCCAGCCACGGGCCCATCCATCTGGCCCATCAAGACTCACTCTCATTTAATCAGTCCATAAAACCTTAGAAAAATCAGTCTTGAGATATTTCTTGGCCCAGTCTTGACGTTTCAGCTTGTGTGTCTTGTTCAGTGGTGGTCGTCTTTCAGCCTTTCTTACCTTGGCCATGTCTCTGAGTATTGCACACCTTGTGCTTTTGGGCACTCCAGTGATGTTGCAGCTCTGAAATATGGCCAAACTGGTGGCAAGTGGCATCTTGGCAGCTGCACGCTTGACTTTTCTCAGTTCATGGGCAGTTATTTTGTGCCTTGGTTTTTCCACACGCTTCTTGCGACCCTGTTGACTATTTTGAATGAATCGCTTGATTGTTCGATGATCACGCTTCAGAATTTTAAGAGTGCTGCATCCCTCTGCAAGATATCTCACTATTTTTGACTTTTCTGAGCCTGTCAAGTCCTTCTTTTGACCCATTTTGCCAAAGGAAAGGAAGTTGCCTAATAATTATGCACACCTGATATAGGGTGTTGATGTCATTAGACCACACCCCTTCTCATTACAGAGATGCACATCACCTAATATGCTTAATTGGTAGTAGGCTTTCGAGCCTATACAGCTTGGAGTAAGACAACATGCATAAAGAGGATGATGTGGTCAAAATACTCATTTGCCTAATAATTCTGCACGCCCTGTACACCATTCAAGGGGGGTGGAATGATATCAGTTAACCCTCTAGGGTGATCTAAGGTAATAGTGCCTACAAAAGGTGGCATGTTTCCAACAGGATATAAGACTTAACTGGGAATATATAGGGAAGGGAGAAAAGGGAAACAACTGTCTCTTTGGGACTCTGCAGTTGGGGGCAGCTAGAGAAGTATCTCACTCCCACACCCAAAGGGTAGCGAGATATAAGCCCCCTCTCTGGACTGCTGGGTATAACTATAAAGGAAAAAACTGCAAATGGAGACCTTGTCTATACTATACCCCAGTTGCCATCTCAACAAGAGTCCATCTCTGAAAGATTAGTCCAGAAAGAGCATCCCTAATCCAGCAAATGGAGGCAAAAGCCCATACAACGGAGGCTGGAGAGAGAATTAAGCTACTACCGTCAAAGAAGAATTACTTCCATCCTCAGGCTTCAGCGGAAGAGGGGGAAGGTCCCATCTTGTGCCTCTTCGAGGCAACTCTGTGCCAATTGGATCTCTGATCTTTCGGGGGAATCTCCATCTGAGTTTTCTACTCGTGGGGGTATTTCTAAAATCTTTTCAGGTGGAGGTTCAAAAGAAAGATTCAGTCTCTTGGAGATCATGTCAAGATCAGAGAAGCTTTTGTAAATTATCTGGCCACCATTATGAGAAATGATTAAGCTGAAGGGGAAGCCCCATCTGTATCATATGTTGTTTTCTTCGAGTGTTTTGGTAATAAAACGAACCTCCTTTCTTCGTTGGACTGTTTGAGGGCAGAGGTCCTGGTACACTTGTAGGCTGTGGCTCTGGAATTGTATCGTATGCCTGGTCCTCGCCACCTGCCAGATCTTATCTTTAGTGGTATATTTTAGCATCTTGAGAATGACATCTCTAGGAGGAGCTGGCGGTTTGGCTGAAGGTCTCAAGGCTCTATGCACCCTCTCAATTTCATCGTTCTGCGTAGGTGGTGCCTGTGGGAGCAGATGATGGAAGAACTCTCTGACATATGCTCCAAGTTGATCCTGGGTGATCTCTTCTGGTATTCCCCTAATTCGCAAATTATTTCTCCTTCCTCGATTATCAAGGTCTTCTATTTTGTCTTGCATACTTTGAATCATGGAGTCCTGGGTGGACAGCTGTTGTGTGTTGGAGCTGATTAAATTGTTTAGGTGTTTCTGACCATCTTCGAGATATTCCATTCTGGAGCCCAGATCGTTGAGATCTTTCTTAAGGTCTCTGATTTCCTCTGTGATAAATGACTTTAGAGACTCTATATCAGTCTTGGACGGAAGGCCAGCTATTTGGGTTTGGATGAATTTCTGTGAGTCTTGAGGGTTGTCTGTGGCAATCGGGTCATGGTAGGTGGTGTTGGCTCCTGGGACTGTATCGTGTCTGATCCTACAGATTCTTGTAGATGAAAGAAGGTGGAGACTGATGGGGCCAGGGATGGAGGTTTTAGCTGTTTATCAGGCCTATTCCCTTTTCTGGCTGCCATTTCCGAGTAGTGACTAGTATGCAAATGATGCTTGAAAAGAGTAGGAGCACCGTCTCTTAAAGTTAGGATCAAAACCTAAGGAGGACTCTGAAAGTTTAGTAAGTCAAATGAGATTTAAAACAGCTGCCTCCTGTCCAACAGGATCCCGCCTCCAAGCGATTGAGCGTATGAGAATGTGGTCTAGTGGGTTGTGTCACTATCCAACACCAATTTTAAGGACCTATAATTACCATAAAGTGACAGTAGGGTTTAAGCAAGTGTTTTATAATGTGCCTTGGATAGGGAAATTATTTTTAATGTATGGATTAGGCAGCCTATCAAATCCCTAAGTTGCCATCAAGTGCCATTTACCTCCCTTTAGGACTTCTGAAAACACCCCAGAGTATTTATATACAGTAATGAGTCGGATCAGGTCAGGAGCAAGTCACGAGTAGTTTAAAATAGCTATTTACTGCTCCCTATGGCAACTGAAAATTTGTGCAAAAAGTGACTGACAGGCTGCTACTAGACTTTAATAATGACGCAGGTAGAGCGCCTTAGATAGGGATAAAAGACTTATGTAATTGAGTCAGGCAGTCTCTTAAATTTCTGAGTTGTATTTAAGTGTGTTAGCGTTCACTCACGTGGCGGTATGTCCTCAGCCAGCTCCTAACCATTATCTCCCATGTACTGCGGTCTTCAGACTCCAAACGCTGTAAATGTTAGCATCAAGGAGGCATGTCAGCAGCAGGAGACAGCGGGGAATGTAGGGTATACCTCAGAGCCGCACCATCACTGTCTTAGGAATAACTGCATGGGTGTTCTCAGGTCTGAATTACATCGGCAAGATGACAACGGCACTCCCGGCCTTACTGAGACTTACTGTCTTCGCGGTCAATCTTGCTTCACCTACCTAGGCTGTAAAAAGTATGCAGGGATGGCCAGATGGAATAGAACAGTTATAGATGGCACTATTATAATTATTTGCCCAGTAGAGCAGCCGTTATTATAGCCTAGAGGGTCTGACAACTCCGGAGCTTTCTCAATGAGCGTCCATGCTCCAGCATGGCGTAGCCCCGCCCCCCTAATTCTCTCATTTAATGGACATATCATGATCCTTACATATTGGAAAAAAACATTTTTGGCATGTGATCAAATAGACTACATAACTACTGGTGCAGTCCATTCTCTTATTGATCCAGAACATTTTACCACTAAATGAGGAACTGAAAGACGTGTTTTTTTTTTGTGCAATTGCAACTTTTGGATGGCATTTTGCCACATTTGAAAAACCTTTCATGCTATCTAACCATTAAGTCAAGTTTTTTTTGTTTCCTTTTTCATGAAAATGTTGCTTAATCTTTTCAACTTATTGTTGGTGCTCTTTTGGCTACACATTTAATTACTTGATCAACTATTTTTTTTCAGTTGTGGATCAGCATGTAGGATAGGCAAGTACTTTCTTACAATATTACAAATCTTGTAATATTGTCTGCTATATTTAGTGAAAAAAATTACTTGTTCCTTTCTCTGCTTGCTGTGATCTCTACTCTTGAAAAGCGTTGCTCTTGATGGTTTATTAAACAAGCCACTGAGCAAAAAAGAATAAGGTCCCACTTGTCCTTTTTGTCTGTTTATATATCACAGTCCCAGAGAGCAGTGTTTGAACTGCCTGCTCTTTACATTTCCAGTGAATCAGTCCTAAGGATACTTGCTACTCATTGGGAATTCCTGTTTGGGCGAATCAACCAGTCCCCTGTAAACACCAGCATTGACGTCATTGCAGTAGACATACCTTCCATCCAAGGCACCGTTCGAGAGGCATAGTGAGATTACCAAGGCACTTCCTGGACCCACTGTGCCAGCGTGGTTGAGGATGCAGCAGAACTGGTAGCTGGAGGAATTGATACACCACCCCATTGAAGGAGCTGTCGGGCCCCATACAGCCGTGAGGAGAAGGTAGGCATTCCTGCTTCGGACACTTTTTTATACTGATGACTTATACTCTTGGTGAGCTACAACCACCGAGTCTAGTTATTGTCTGAAGATTTGCCCAGCTGAACTTTCCCTTTCCAAAGGACCATATATATACAGCACCAGTACTATATATATATATATATATATATATATATATATATATATATATATATATATATATGTGTGTGTGTGTGTGTGTTTGTGTGCTTGTGTGCTTGTGTATATATATATATATATATGTATATATATGTATATATATATATATATATATATATATATATATAAATATATATATATAAATATATATATATATATATATATATATATATATATATATTTACCGGGCCTTGAGATTACTTAGGTTGAGAACAACTGGTCTAAACCATGCAATGTATATTTTTCCTGCTGTCTATAACAGATGTGTGAAGCCTTTTGACGAAGCTCCAATATTTCACTGATTTAGACAACTAAAATTAGATCCTTTATTCGTTACTTGCAATGTATATTTTTCCTGCTGTCTATAACAGATGTGTGAAGCCTTTTGACGAAGCTCCAATATTTCACTGATTTAGACAACTAAAATTAGATCCTTTATTCGTTACTTTTGTTGTTTAAAATGGGTTGACGGTTTAAAAGAGATTAAAACAGTAATACAAGTATTTTCGTAATATTATTCCATTCATATCCTGTGGTTTCTTTTATATTGTTGATACTTTTATGCTGTCCACTAAGCATGCATGAACAGTCATTGAAATTGAAAATCCATAAAGCAATCATCAGAGTAGTTAGCAGGATATGTGTATGCTGTTCTATGTGCATTGAACATGCTCCACAGGTATTTTATTGTTTTTGCTCATTCATCTTATACCAAATTTTTCTTTAAACAATTTATTTGGCACACATAGAATCTAAATAGTAATTTGAATATTAAAGGGACATGGAACCAAACATGTTTCTTTCATTATTCATATCAATATAACAAGAGTATTGTAGTAGGCAGTAATACCTTGTTATTGGACTAAAATTACATAGTAAAAAAGCTGCAGGTCTGAAGCAATACTGATCAGGAAGGATGATAGAATTAGTCATTGATGTCTTGGAAAGAAAGGGGGTTATGGAGACAATATGTGGTATGAGTTATAAATAGCAGAAGATCAGTCTGATGTTGACAAACGCAATGGGGGGTTGAGATTGATCAAAAATACTGGCAGGGTAAATGCAGTTTAGACGTAAAACAGAGAATAGAATTCTGAGATATATTATATATACATAACATGTTCACATATAATGCACATAGCCCTCCTTCTTTTCAAGCCGTCAATGACCAATTCTATCATATAGTTCAGTATTGCTTCAGAACTGAGGAAGAGAGGACACTCTTGAAAGTTTGTCTTTAACTATGTAACTATGTCCAATAAAAAAGGTATTACTGTATATGGACATGATATTTAACTACTAGACTAATATGGCTACTCTAATCTACTTTCATGATTCACAAAGAGCATCCATTTTCTAAAAAGTTCTTGATTTAGCTCTATTTACAAAATGAATTTGTTTGTATTCTATTGGTACAGTAGCAGATTTGCAAGAAAGATTTGGAGTATTAGTTGAAAGCATTATTTTCACAATGTATAAAATTGTTAATAGCATTCTTGCAAAGCTGCTGCCAAATATTATTCCAGATATGTGCATCCTCCAAGACCTATCTGCCTGCTTTTCAACAATGGATACCAAGAAAAAAAAGTAAATTTGATAATAGTAAATTGAAAATTAAAATTGTACATATTGGGGACGATTTAACTAGGGCCAAATTGCCCCAGTTCCCCTTAAGACCGCTGCTCCTTAACTCATCCGCTTGCTTTGTGCCACAGACAGCAATCAACCCGATCAGATACGATCGGGTTAATTGACACCCCCGGCCGCGAATCTGCAGGGGGCTGCATTGCACGAGAAGGTCCCCAGAACTGCTTGTGCAATGCTAAATGCCGACAGCGTATGCTGTCGGCATTCAGCTATGTCTGTCGGACATGATCCACTGAGCGGATCATGTCAGACAGACATTTGTTAAATCGGCCCCATTATCTGAATGAAAGAAAAAGTGTAGATTTCATGTCACTTTGGTTTAGATTGAAAATATTTTACGTTATGCAACTGTTTTTACAGTTACTCTTTAGGAATGTGCCCTCCAGGTCTTCTCATTGGCACGGAAGTCAAAATTAAACTTTCATGATTCAGAGTTTGCAATTTACTTATTTATTGTCATATTTAAATATATGTAACATTGTAACAAACATTTTTGCACACACTGCTGCAGAGGGCATTATATGCTCAAGACATATACATATTCTAGAAGCTACTAAAGTATACTCTCATGGAAAGGAGCTATGTTTCAATAAAGGACAAGAGAAAGAGGTAAATGTGATAATATATACAAAATAGATTATATTTCAGATGAGAAAGTTTAAAAACATGTAAAATTGCTGATGTTAAACTATCTTTTAAGTAGAGATGTAAATATCCAAATGAATGCAGCAATGGAATTTAAAGAAAATTAAAAAATACTAATGAAATTCATTAGTATTAGTTAATTTTCTTTAAACTACCTTTAAGGGGTTAAATATTTACCTCTAGCAAGCTGGAGACCCACACTCACCCTAATCCTTCTTCTCAGAGCCCCTGTGCCATGCTAATAGGAGGTTTAACATGGTGGAATACAGAGACTACATAAAGGAGAAGGTACTTTAATGCAGGCCATTGGGATCTGCCACTCTAAGCCTCCTAATAACGTGGCCGTGGCTCTGAGAAGAAGGATTGGGGGAAGCTCGGCTCTCCAGTGCGCTAGAGGTAAGTATAATGCTACAAGTGAACTTTTTCATCTGAAGCAAAGGAAAATTTACATTGTTTTAATAAAAATGAATGTAAATGTTTAACAAATACTCAGTATTTTGGCAGAGGAATATTCAGGGAAATTGTACGTTTAAGTGTATGCAGCTTTTTATGAATGTTTGCAGCAACTTTCTAATTTACTCCTCTTATCAATTCTTATTGCTATCTTTATTTGAAAAAGCAGGAATCTAAGCTTAGGAGCTGGCCCATTGATATTAAATTCAATCATTAAACATTTCAGTAGTTTGAGGTCACCATTTATTTGATTAATAAGTTTGTTCTTTGGGGAAATGCTAACAGTATCTTTTGAAAATGATAAAACAAAATGTATGCTTACCTCTCTTTCTTGACACGGTGAGTCCACAGGATCATCATTTACTGTTGGGAATATCACTCCTGGCCAGCAGGAGGAGGCAAAGGGCAAGAGGTGCAGAGGTGCCTGAGGTTTACATAACAAAAACTGTCTGAAAAACAGGGAGGGCTGTGGACTCACTGCGTCAAGAAATAAATAAATTTATCAGGTAAGCATAAATTTAGTTTTTTTCTAATGACACGGTGAGTCCACGAGATCATCAATTACTGTTGAGAATCAATACCCAAGCTAGAGGACACAGATGATAAGGGAGGGCAAGACAGGTAACCTAAACAGAAGGCATCACTGCTTGAAGAACCTTTCTCCCAAAGGAAGCCTCTGCCGAGGCAAATGTGTCAAATCTATAGAATTTAGAATAAGTGTGCAAAGAAGACCAAGTCGCAGCCTTACAGATCTGATCAACAGAGGCCTCATTCTTGAAGGCCCAAGAGGAAGACACCACCCTGGTGGAATGAGCTGAAATTCTCTCAGGAGGCTGCTGTCCAGCAGTCTCATATGCAAAATGAATAATACTTCTCAACCAGAGAGACAGAGAAGTGGCAGTAGCTTACTGACCCTTACAGTTACCAGAAAAGCAAACAAACAAAGAAGAAGACTGATGGAAGACTTTAGTCATCTGCAAATAGAATTTAAGAGCACGCACAACGTCTAGATTGTGTAATAAATGTTCCTTATGAGAAGAAGGATTAGGACAGAGAGAAGGAACAACAATTTCCTGATTAATATTTTTGTATGAAACAACCTTAGGAAGAAAACCAAACTTGGTATGAAGAACTGCCTTATCCGAATGAAATGTCAGAAAAAAGGGAATCACACTGCAAGGCTGAAAGTTCAGAAACTCTCTGAGCAGAAGAAATATCAGTAAGAAACAAAACCTTCCAAGATAATAACTTAATATCTATGGAATGCATAGGCTCAAATTGAGCCTGTTGTAAAACTCTAAGAACAAGGTTAAGACTCCAAGTTGGAGCAACTGATTTAAACACAGGCCTTATTCTGACCAGGGCCTGACAAAAGTATTGGACATCCGGCACATCCGCCAGATGTTTATGCAGCAGAATGGATAGAGCAGAAATCTGATCCTTGAGGGTACTGACAGCTAATCTCTTCTCTAGACCTTCCTGGAGAAAAGACAAGATCCTTGGGATTCTGATCTTAGCCCAAGAATATCCTTTAGACTCACACCAATAAAGATATTTACGCCATATCTTATGATAAATATTTCTTGTAATAGGCTTACGAGCCTGCACCATGGTCTCAATGACCAATTTGGAAAAACCCTGCTTAGCTAAAATCAAGCGTTTAATCTCCAAGCAGTCAGCTTCAGAGAAGTGAGATTTGGATGAAGGAAGGGACCCTGAAATAGTAGGTCCTTCCTCAACAGAAGTTTCCATGGAGGCAGAGACGATATGTCAACTAGTTCTGCATACCAGATCCTGCGAGGCCACGCAGGAGCTATTAGAATCACTGACGCTCTCTCCTGCTTTATCCGGGCGATGATTCACGGAAGGAGAGCAAACGGAGGGAAGAGATATGCCAACCTGAAGTTCCAAGGAACTGCCAGAGCATCTATCAGAAAGGCTTGAGGATCTCTCAACCTCGAACCGTACTTTGGAAGCTTGGCATTCTGATGAGATGCCATCTGGTCCATCTCTGGTAACCCCCATTTGGTTGTTAACCTGGTGAACACCTCCGGATGGAGTTCCCAATCCCCGGGATGGAAAGTCTGTCTGCTCAGAAAATCCTCTTCCCAATTGTCCACTCCTGGAATGTGGATGGCAGATAGACAGCAATTGTGAGCCTCCGCCCACTGGATGATCTGTGCCACCTCCTTCATGGCTAAGGAACTCTGAGTTCCCCCTTGGTGGTTATTGTAGGCCACTGAGGTTATGTTGTCCATCTGAAATCTGATGAACCTTGCTAGGGCCAGTTGAGGCCAAGCCATCAATGCATTGAAAATCGCTCTCAACTCCAGAATGTTTATGGGGAGAGTTTATGGGGAGAGCAGATTCCCCCTGAGACCACAGTCCTTGTGCCTTCAGCGAGTTCCAGACTGCTCCCCAACCCAACAGGTTGGCATCCGTGGTCACAATTACTTAAGAAGGTCTTTGAAAACACGTCCCCTGGGACAGATGTACCTGAGACAGCCACCACGGTAGGGAGTCCTTTGCTGATTGGTTCAGAACTATTCTTTGAGATAGATCTGTATAGTCCCCATTCCACTGAGCAAGCATGCATAGCTGCAGAGGTCTCAAATGAAACTGAGCAAACAGAACCCTATGTCCATGGAAGCCACCATCAACCCTATTACCTCCATGCACTGGGCTACTGATTGTCGAGTCACTGACTGTAGGGACAGGCAAACAGACAAAAGCTTGCTTCTTCTGACCTCTGTCAGAAAAATTTTCATAGCTAGAGAATCTATAATGGTTCCTAAGATGGTCACTCTTGTAGTTGGAACCAAGGAGCTTTTTCCCATATTGATCTTCCAACCGTGGGAATGAAGAAAAGCCAGCAGAGTCTTTGTATGGGATCCTGCTAACTGAAAGGATGGCACCTGAACCAGAATGTTGTCTATATAAGGAGCCACAGCAATTCCCACAGCAATTCCCCGAGATTAAAACACTACCAATAGAGCAACCGGGACCTTTGAGAAAATTCAGGGAGCTGTGGTAAGGCCAAATTGAAGTGCTACAAATTTATTTATTTATAAAATATTTTACCAGGAAGGTTACATTGAGATTTCTCTCATTTTCAAGTATGTCCTGGGACCACAAAACATTGCATTAATACAATAGGGTACAATAAAATACAAAAACAATAATAATACACAATATATGCAAACTTTAACATAGAACAGGTAGGAAATATTTAATCAACCATGACAGGTGCATTCTGTTTTGAGATATGTAGAGAGAGATCTCTTAAAGGATATTAGGCTTGGGGAAGTTTTGAAAGTGTGCGGGAGGTCATTCAATAATTGTGGTACTCTGTAGGAAAAGGAGGATCTAGCTGCTTTCTTTTTGTATTGAGGCAAGCTAAATAATGTACTGTTATTGGATCGGAGGTTATAGGAGGTGGGAATAGCCGGGGAGAGCATTCTGCTCAGGTAGGGTGGGAGCTTCCCAGAAAGGCTCTTAAACACAAGGCAGGAAAGATGGAGGGTGCATCTGGATTCCAGCGACAGTCAGTTTAGTTCTTTTAGCATGTCACAATTGTGGGTCCTGTAGTTACATTGTAGCACAAAGCGGCAGAATGAGTTATACAATGTATTAAGTTTATTAAGGTGAGTTTGCGGTGCAGGTGCATATACTACATCCCCGTAATCCATAATAGGCATCAGCATTTGCTGTACAATCGTTTCCTTTACTGTAGGGCTGAGGCAGGATTTGTTTCTGTACAGGGTACCTAATTTTGAATAAAGTTTAGATGCAAGTTTTTCTAGGTGGAGGCCAAAAGATAGATTGGGGTCTAACAACATAAATAAGTATTTGAAAGAGTGGACTGCGGTCAGCGTGCAATTGGATTTTGTTTTGATGCGAAGATGGGAATTTTGTAATTTGTGTAATTTAGGTCCTGTTCCAAAGATCATTGTGACAGTTTTGTCAGTGTTTAGGAAGAGTTTGTTTTTTGAGATCCCCTTTTCTACCTCTGTGAACTGGTCTTGGAGCACTGCTTCAATCTGCGGCAGATCGTAATTGTTTGCATAGATTACCGTGTCATCTGCGTACATGTGTACAGTTGAGGATTTGCAGACATTAGCAGATCATTTATAAATAATGTGAATAGTAGGGGGCCGAGAATGGAACCTTGGGGAACACCACACGTGACTGGGAGAGGGAGGGAGTCACTGTCAGAAATGGAGACATATTGTGATCGATCCAATACATACAATCGAAACCAGGTTAATGGATGATCAGCAATACCAGAGTTTTTAGTTTGAGCAGTAGTATGTCGTGGTCTATTGTGTCAAAGGCCTTTGCAAAATCAAGGAAAATTGCTCTAGTTAGGTCTCCTTGTTCCATGCTAGTTTGGATGTCGTTGTAAACTTTTAGGAGGGCAGTTGTAGTGGAGTGATTCAGTCGAAAACCTGATTGATCAGGGGTCAGATAGTTAAATTGTTGGTAATACTCACATAGTTGCATATCAACGCATTTTTCTAATATTTTTGACAATACTGGGAGCAAAGATATAGGGCGATAATTAGAAACCAAGGTTAACTACCCACTTTTATGGATAGGCACTACTCTTGCAGTTTTCCAAAGTTTGGGTATGTATCCAGACACCAAGGATTCGTTAATTAGGGTTGTGACAGGTTTAGAAATTGCCGGCGCACTGAGCTTCAACAGCATTGCTGGGATTTGATCAGGTCCAGACTGGTTTTTAATTTTTAGATTATTAAGGTGTTTCTTAATGACATTGATGGGTACAGGTCTAAAATTGAACTTCTCTAAATTGGGTCTTTGCTGATTTAGTGGGGACTGATCCACATTTGTAGTTTCAGGATGTGTTTCATTTATTAGTTTGTCAATCAGGGTGGTGGAGCATCTGACAAAATAACTATTAAAGGCATTTGCTACTTCTAAGGGGAGTTGCAGGGTTTGGTTGTCCACATTGACAGTGGGGGGTTGGGAGTGGATTGGTGGATTTTGTAAGTTATTTATGAGTTTCCAAAACTTTCTAGGGTTTTATATGTTATTGTTCTGATTTTCACAGAAATATTGGGCCTTGGCCAATTTTGTTTGTTTAGTGCATATATTTTGCCATTGTCTATATACACAGTGATCGTTCATAGAGCCTGTATGCTTGAACTTTGACCACAATGAATCCCAAAACTGGTACATTTGAATGAGGTCAGCTGTGATCCAATTCAAGTGTGCTCCTTTTACTCTCACCTTACGCAGCGGGGCATGTAAATTCCAAACTTGTAGGAGTTCAGACTGAAAGAATTCAACTGAATTGAAAGTGTTTGTCTAGATAGGCAAACCTCAGATATTTGTGATGATCCCTGTATATGGGAATGTGTAGGTACGCATCCTTCAGATCTATGGTTGTCATCAATTGACCCTCTTGAATCAGAGGCAGAATGGAACGAATAGTCTCCATCTTGAAGGACGGTACTCTGAGGAACTTGTTTAGCAACTTTAGATCTAGAATGGGCCTGAAAGTTCCCTCCTTTTTGGGAACCACAAACAGGTTTGAGTTAAACCTGAGGCCCTGTTCCTGCAATGGGACAGGCACCACCACTCCCAAGAGGAAAAGATTGTGCACACAGTTCAATAATGCCTCTCTTTTTGTCTGGTCAACAGATAATCTTGAGAGATGGAACATTCCTCTGGGAGGAAAGGTCTTGAACTATAATTTGCATCCTTGAGAGACGATGTCCACTGCCCAAGGGTCTGGGACCTCCCGCCCCCAGGCTTGAGCAAAAAGTGAAAGACTGCCCCCTACTTGATCCGGTCCCAGATCGGGGGCCACCCCATCATGCTGACTTGGACTCAGCTGCAGGTTTTCTGGATTGCTTCTTATTCCAAAACTGACCAGGTTTCCATGAGGGCTTGGGCTGCTCCTGTTTGGTAGAGGCCTGAGCAGACTTACCTCTGAAGTTATGAAAGGAATGAAAATTATTCTGACATCCCTTAATCTTATCTTGGGGCAGAAAAGAGCTTTTACTGCCTGTGATATCGGAAATAATTTCTACTAACGCTGGCCTGAACAAATTCTTTCTCTTGTAAGGTATAGCCAAAATTTTAGACTTGGAAGAAACATAAGCAGACCAGGATTTAAGCCATAATATAGCGAAACCAGAAATTTTAGTTCCAACTTGATGACCTGTAAGGAAGCGTCAGTAATAAAAGAATTAGCTAACTTTAGAGCCTTTATTTTATCCTGAATCTCCTCCAAGGGAATTTCCATTTGTAATGAAGCAGACAAGGCGTCAAACCAGCAAGCTGCGGCACTGGTTACAGTAGCAATGCATACCGCTGGTTGCCATTGTAACCCTTGCTGAGTATACATCTTCTTTAGATATGCCTCCAGCTTTTTATCCATGGGATCTTTGAAAGAGCAACTATCCTCAATAGGAATTGTAGTTCTCTTCGCCAAGGTTGAAATCACCCCTTCCACTTTGGGACCGACTGCCAGAATACCTTGATAGAATCTGTGATTTTGGTGGCCTGGTCAGGAGCTGAGACATCAAAATAGCTATTTAATTTACTAGACCTTTTAGGATTGACTACGATAGGTGCCTCAGAGTCGTCCAAGGTAGCTAAAACCTCCATTAATAAGACACAGAGATGTTCAAGCTTGAACCTGAAGGAAACCTCTTCAGCATCAAAAGCAGGATTTACACTATCTGCATCTGAGAGTTCTCCCTCAGAGGCTACAGAAGTATCCTCCTCTTCCATATAAGAAGGAGCAACCTGAATAGCTTAGATGGATCAGATATCCTGCTGTCTGACTCAACAATCTTCCTCTTACACTTTCCTTGCAGCATAGGGATGGCTACTAAAGCCTCAGATACAACTGAGGAGACCTGGGCCGCAAAATATCTTTCAACACCATTCTTTCGAGCAAAAGAGAGAAAGCACAGGGCACTGAGTGAGATGCTGGAACAAATTGGGACATTTGCGGAGAAGACTTTGGCATAGGTTGAACAGCATCCACTTGAGAGAATAGTGGCTCAGAATCAAACAGTCTATCTTTATATAATTACTATACAAGAACTACAAAAAGGCAATGGGGGTTCCACTTGGGCATCTTGGCAAATTTTACATGTATCAGCAGAAATAGGCACTGACTTCATATTGCACAGAAACCAAAAAAAAAAGATTTTTTTTTTATTTTATTGGCAAAAAAAAACAAAAAACGGAGCTGTCTCTTTAAGACTCTGCCTCACTGCAATTTAGATCAATTAAGGGAGAAAAATTCAGACCGAAAAACCTTAACTTAAGCCTTTGAAAAAATTAACATTTATTGAAAGAAGTAAATTTTCCTAACGGCATCCCTACACCACAGCAATGTACTGTGGCGCCTACCTGACCGATAACTGACTTGCTAGAATGAAAGCCCTTGAGAAGCAGAAGCAGGATCCTTGAACAACGCAGTCATAATATTGACTGAGAGGACAAAAACGAGCCAAGAGAAAGCGCGCGTCGCACTAGGGAAAGAGGAGCCCACCCCTATGACGTCATTGTAGTGACTATGGCCGTCTAAGAAAAAACAGAATAAACCATTAATAAAAGTCCACAAAAAACATAAGGAGCCAAAAAATTAAATATAGCCCCCTCAACTGAGCCACCAACAAAACAGTTAATAAACTAAGTCTCTTATCCAAGTCTCACAGCACCCTGTTAGCCTGTTAAAAAATCTTCCTGCCTCAGGAAGATAGTATATCCCAGTTTAAGATGCTTTATTAATCTTAGCTTGGGTGCCAGGTTCTTAAACAAAGAATAAATGGCACTTACCTGCACCTTCTGTCCAACAGGAAGATAGCATCAGGAATGGGAGGAAGCCGCTCCTCACAGGCTCCTGTAAATGACATGACAGAGTAAGCTTACTCAGGCATCCAGCATAAAGGGCAGCAAAATGTTAGAAAAATGCAGTGAGGCCCCCCTCACAAGTTCCTAACTGCTTTAAAGCCACCACAGCCCTCCTTAAGAGACTAACGTGGAGTACAGCTATACCCAATTTGTGATGGAAGATCAGAGCAATCCTGCCCTGGTTTCAAAATAAAAAAATATTGATAGAAGAATCTTAATCAGGACACCTAATTACTTCACCACCCTCCATGCACTAGAGGCAAAGAGAATGACTGGGGTTTGTGGGAAGGGAAGTGGTACTTAACAGCTCTGCTGTGGTGCTCTTTGCCTCCTCCTGCTGGCCAGAAATGATATTCCCAACAGTAATTGATGATCACCATGTCATTAGAAAGGAATAAGACAAGTTACCTAGGCCCTTTTTATTAAATTGTGTGGGCAGACAAGGGTTTCAGCCAGAAAACCTATCTGCCTTTGTTAGGGCAAGAAAGTAGGACCTGCTGCAGGAATTCGTAATTACACAAACAATAAAATTGTGCACTTGTGAGAGAGTAAGACTTGTCAATCATCCTTGAAGAATGAGCCTCTGACGTGGTGGAAAGTTTAGAAGCAGCAGTCTAAAGACCACTACTTCTTAACGTGATTTCAGACTCCTATGAGCAATAATATAACGCATGGAGGTCATAGCCATCTAAGGGCTCGCTTCCATTGAGCCATTAAAAATGGAGCTGTAAGCTACCAAAGATCGACAGTTAAAAGTAAGTTAGGGCTCCATTTTAGTACCAGGTTTCCATTGAAAAAGTTTCCGCTTTGCATGCAGTCGCTCTTTTCGTGTGGGTGTAAGTTAGCGTTGTGTTAACGCTTCCACCCGATGCTGAATTTCTAAAACATTAATAGGTTACTATAGTAACCCGACCTTACACTACACTTGATCGCATATACAGCGCTGCATACAAGTGCGGCACGTATATTTTACTTGTCGCTCACTGGTAAAATAAAATCAAACACCTAATGCATGCACAATATCTACCTCTCAACTGAAACCCACCCACCGCAATAACTAATGTACTAACCCCTAATCTGCCAACCCCCAAATTGCAAAGTATCTATTTAAACTATTAACCCCTAATCCGCCATGCCCCCATATCGCAATTAACTTAATAAATCTATTAACCCCTAAACCGTCATATTGTAAAGTATCTATTTAAACTATTAACCCCTAAGCGCCCACAACGCAATCTAGCAATTTAAACTCTTAACCCCTAATCCCCCATTTACCCACATCACAATTAACCTAATAAATCTATTAACCCCTAATCCACCATTCACCCACATTGCAATTAACCTAATCAATCTATTAACCCCTAAACCGCCATTAACCCACATCACAATTAACCTAATAATTCTATGAACCCCTAAACTGCCATTAACCCACATAACAATTAACCTAATAAATCTATTAACCCCTAAACCACCAAACCCCACACAAATAACTAATCACTAAGCCTCCTAACCTAACAACCCCTAAATTAACCCCATTACATAAATTAAAATAAAAAGACATTACTTTAAAAATAAAAAAAACTAAGTTTAAATTTAACTAAAATTACAAAAATAAAAAAGTCTAACATTACATAAAATAATAAACCAAATTATCAAAAATAGAAAAAATTAAACCTAATCCCTATGAAAATAAAAAAGTCTCCCCAAAATAAAAAAAACCCTAATCTAAAACTAAACAACCAATAGCCCTTAAAATTACCTTTTGCAGGGCATTGCCCTAAATTAAACAGCTCTTTTACCAATAAAAACACTAAGTCCCCCCTCTAACAGTAAAACCCCCCCACCCACCAAACTCCCCAAAATAAAAAAAAACTAACACTAAAAAATCCTAAACTACCCTTTGCCCTTAAAGGGGCATTTGTATGGGCATGGCCCTTAAAAGATCATTCAGCTCTTTTATTGCCCTTAAAAGGCATTCAGCTCTTTTACAATGCCCAAAATCCCCATTCTAAAAAAAAAAAAAATCTAATCCCCAAATAGGTACTCACTGTTCCTGAAGATTGGCTGAGAAAGTCCTCTTCAAGGCGTCGGTGAAGTCTTCTTGGAGATGGCGACATCTTCCACCTTCATCCAGGACCAAGCCGGCGTGGAGCATAGATGACCGCGGAACTGAAGACCGATGACCGTGGAACTGAAGATCGGCGACCGAGGAACTGAAGACCGGCAACCGCGGAGCCAAGGAGTGTGGAGGATCCTCTTCGTATGATCACCACCGTAAACTGAATATTAAATGCAAGTTACGCGTTTAAATATGATGTCCCTTGCATTCCTGTTGGCTGATTTGATTCTTCAAATTCAAATCAGTCAACATGATGAGAGCTAATAAAATCTTATTGGCTGATTTGCACAGCCAATAGGATTTCAGTAGCTCTCATTCTATTGGCTGATTTGAATTTGAAGAATCAAATCAGCCAATAGGAATGCAAGTGACGCCATATTTAAACACGTAACTTGCATTCAATATTCAGTGTACGGCGGTGATCGTACGAAGAGGAGCCTTCACACTTCAGTTACACAATCATCGGTCTTCAGTTCTGCTGTTATCTCCTCTCCGTGCCGGCTTGGTCCTGGATGAAGATGGAAGATGTCGCCGGCTAAAGAAGACTTCACCGCCGCCTGGAAGAGGACTTTCCCTGCCGGACTTCAGGAACGGTGAGTACCTATTTGGGGGTTAGAGTTAGGATTTTTTTTATTTTTTTAGAATAGGGATTTTGGGCAGTGTAAAAGAGCTGAATGCCCTTTTAAGGGCAGTAAAAGAGCTGAATGCCCATTTTAGTTTAATTTAAATTTAGTTTTTTTTTTAAATTTAATGTAGGATTATTTTAATTTATGTAATGGGGTTAACTTAGAGGGTGTTAGGTTAGGGGGCTTAGTGATTAGTTTTTTGCGTTGTGGGGTTAATAGATTTATTAGGTTAATATCGATGTGGGTTAATGGCGGTTTAGGGGTTAATAGATGTATTAGGTTAATTGTGATGTCGGTGAATGGCTTATTAGAGGGTTAATAGATTTATTAGGTTAATTGCGATGTGGGTGAATGGCAGATTATGGGTTAATGGTTTAAATAGATACTTTGCGATATGGGGGCATGGCAGATTAAGGGTTAATAGTTTAAATAGCTAGTTTGCATGGTGGGGCATGGCAGATTAGGGGCTAATAGGTTTATTATAAATTGCGATATGGGGGATGGCAGATAGAGGGGTTTTGACATGTCTGCTTAGATTTCAATGGAAAAAAGGTCTCAAAGAGCACCTTTTTCCTGTTTTACACCTAGTTGAGCAGGGTGTAATTTTTGTTACTGTATCTGCAGCCTCCGACAGTGTAGTAATGGTTTGCACGGACATTGGAAACCGGGTATTATTTAAAGATTAGCGGCTTCTGATACTTTGTATGGGATACGATAATGTTTTAAGTTTTGTACTTCCCACCAATAATCACTGAGAGCTTCCCTGCTTTACTTGTGGATAGGGACATACTGTACTTCTGCAAATGTTTCAAGAAAATGTTGTTTTATTCATGACTGAAATGTGAATTTATTTATTTTTAAACACAAAAACTGAATTATACCTAAAGCAAACAAAGCTGATTAGATTTTACCTTTTTATCCTTAGTAAATTATGTTATTATATATTATAAGCATATTAAAATGTATATATTTTTTAGATGCTATAATCATTACTAAAATAATTGTGTAGGATAATTCTTCATATATCCCCTCATAAAAACCTAGTCCTAATAATTCTATTATACCTAAAATTTATGAAAAACAATTTGAAAAAAAAAACATTCTTCTACTGATAACCAGAAATAGTCATCTTGTTAATTATTTCATGCAGGCAAAATATAAAGCCGCACAAAAAGTCAATTTATCAAAGTGCGAGCGGACATGATACAATGTAGCGTATCATGTCCGTATCATGAAACGCTGTCGGCATTTATCATTACACAAGCAGTTCTTGTGAACTGCTTGTGCAATGCCGCCCCCTGCAGATTTGGCCGCTAGCAGGGGGTGTCAATCAGCCCGATCATATAGGATCGGGCGGATTGATGTCCGCGGCCTCAGAGCAGGCGGACAAGTTATGGAGCTGCGGTCTTTATACCGCTGCTTCATAATTTCTGTTTCCAGTGAGCCAGAAGGCTCGCGAGGAAACGGGCATCAAGCTCCATTCAGAACTTGATAATTCTGCCCCATACTCTGAACTGAATTGATATATAGGTTAATAAAAGAAAAAGAAATGGGAAAATGCAATTTTGGGAAGAGTGTAATAACAAAATGTAAGTGCTTTAAACAATAGCTGAGATTTTCTTACCATACACTTTTAGTGAATAAATATCCTAGGGCTGCTATGAACACTGGATGGATGTGGTTGCTTTGTTAAATAAACTGCAAAAGCTTATCAGTAAAACAAGTCTTATTCCACAGAGGAATGCTTCATTAAAGAAACCAGTTCTTTTCATCTTATTCACTGAACATTGGGGTACTCTTGTATCTTTTCAATTGCCTGTTACAAGCTAAAGGCAATTCAGATGCAATTAAATTCAAACAGTTGTTTACGGCTTCTAGTTATATTGTCAGGTTCTCAAACTGCCCATAAAAAAAAAAACTCAACTCACCGCTTCTTTGAGCTGATGTGAAACTGCCAGCTGGGCACCACACGCAAAAAAAAAAGCCGATCAAAGAGAAATAATTATTGTAACTTCCCTGTAGTCAAAACACAAGCAAGAAGAACGGATTAGTAGTTTTATCTCTGTAATTTAAACAACCTGATGGAAACCACAAAATGTGATTGATGTAATTACTGAAATGTCATGGCATTTTGCCTGTAACTTAGAAGAATGCTATTCAATGCAAACCGCTGCCATAAATTGGTGTTTTAAAACAGTCATTTCTTTTTACTAGTAAAATAGTGTCAGAATTCTTCCCAATAAAGATTTGGAAGGTTTATCAATGTTATCTGTTCTAATGTGGTTAAATATGTTTTATAATTATTTATAGACTGTAAGCTCTTGGGAACAGAGCACTCCTCCTACTCCTGTGTGAATTAGTTGATCAACTTGATTAAAACACTAAATATATGTGTACTGTATTGTGTAACTCCTTGGTCATGTTATCAGTGCCACAAAATTAAAATACATGATAATAATAATAGTGATAATAATTAGTAATATTTAAGTACATTAACAATTATATTAAGTTCAGTTTTCAACAATCATTACCTTATACAAGACTTGGTTATGCAAAAATGGCAAGACATCCAAAATTATAATGCATGAAATTTGACTGCATTTTTTTCAAAATGCTTGTATACAAGGTGTTTAGTTTTAGTTTTTTGTATTAATAATCACAGGTATTAGGAGATATGCTTGTATGTTTTGGAGATTTGGATGGTATAGGCTATTGTTTCTCAACCACGGTCCTCAAGTACCACCAACAGGCCAGACTTTCATTATAGCTGAAAAGTGCATAGGTGAAATAATCAGCTGATGGATGAAAGCAGGTTAGAAATCATGGTGTTACTGATCAGCTGATTACTTTACTTGTGCACGGCTTCAGCTATAATGAAAACCTGCAAAGGAAGAAACAGGCAGCACACTTTGTATCTGCAACAAATACGGATCTTTAATCCAGGACGATCATGGTCAATACACAGACACGTAACAATGGAGGAGGTAGGGGGCATAGCCTTACGTGTTTCGTGCCGTGCGACACTTAGTCATAGGATCCTATGTCTAAGTGCCGCATGGCACAAAACACGCAAGGATACGCACCCTACCTCCTCCATTGTTACGTGTCTGTGTATTGACCATGATCGTCCTGGATTAAAGATCCATTTTTTTTGCAAGATACAAAGGGGCATATTTATCATGCTCCAAATGGAGCTTGATGCCCCGTGTTTCTGGCAAGCCTGCAAGCTTGCCAGAAACACAAGTTATGAAGCAGCAGTCACAAAGACCGCTGCTCCATAACCTGTCCACCTGCTCTGAGCAGGCGGACAGACATCGCTGGAAATCAACCCGATCGAGTACGATTGGGTTGATTGACACCCCCTGCTGGTGGCCCATTGGCCGCGAGTCTGCAGGGGGCGGCGTTGCACCAACAGCTCTTGTGAGCTGCTGGTGCAATGCTGAATACGGCAAGCGTATTGCTCGCTGTATTCAGCGAGGTCTGGCGGACCTGATCCACACTGTCGGATCAGGTCCACCAGACCTTGATAAATAGGCCTCAAAGTGTGCTGCCTCTTTCTTCCTTTTGCTTATTACGGGATTGCTTAGTCCCCTATTTGTGCCTGCACCTTTCACTTCACCGTACGCTCTCGTTGAGCTGAACTTTTTCGGTGACCAATGACTGTACATTGATCCTCGTTGGATTACCTGGAGCCACACCCCCTTCTTTCTCATAATGAAAACCTGGCCTGTTGCGGGTACTTGAGGACCTCGGTTGAGAAACACTGGTATTGACAACTATTTTGACGTTTCTTAACTTTCTTAAGAAATTAAGAATAAAAATAGTGTAAACGCTTCAGGTTCTTATCTGTGATTCTGCACAGAAAACAATATATCTATGGTTGTAATCTCACAGGCACATACTCATGGACACAAAGTGACAACAGAAATGTACACAAATCAAAGCCTTAAATGGACAGTAAACACCAGAATGTTTGTTGTTTAAAAAGGTAGATAATCCCTTTATTACCCATTCCCCAATTTTGCATAGCCAACACAGTTATAATAATATACTTTTTACCTCTGTGATTACCTTGTATCTATGCCTCTGCAAACTGCCCCCTTATTTCAGTTCTTTTGACAGACATGCATTTTTAGCCAATCAATGCTTGCTCTTAAGAGCTTCACGTGCCGGAGCTCAATGTTATCTATATGAAACACATGAACTAACGCCCTCTAGTGGTGAAAAACTGTCAAAATGCTTTCTGATTAGAGGCAGTCTTCAAGGTATAAGAAATTAGCACATGAACCTCCTAGATTTAGCTTTCAACTAAGAATACCAAGAGAACAAAGCAAAATTGGTAATAAAAGTAAATTGGAAAGTTGTTTAAAATTACATGCCCTATTTAAATCATGAAATATTTTTTTTTACTTTACTGTCCCTTTAAACATATACTAGACCAATAATTCTTCCTATTAAAATGGCTAATTTTCACAATTTCATCAGTCTCTGCTGCTACTGGGATTGTATATTCAAAGTCTGCTCCTGTGACAATACAACTGTGAGATAGGGGTCACCAGTCTCGTGGTCAGATACCACAGATATACTTAGGTATGCCTTCTTCTGGCTGCAGCCTTGTGGGGACTGTTAAAAATTATATTTTTCAAAAGTCATCCAAAGAACAGTCTGGGGCTACCTAACCCATTGTTTAAATGATCATTACACAGTATGACTAGGAAATACTACACAAAAACACCAAAAAATTTTCAAGAGTAAAAGGTTAAGCACAAATAGAGGAGCCACACATATCTTAGGACTGTTTTTTACTCTTGGTTTAGACATTGTTACACCCTAAGGGCTAACAAACTGCTCTCATCTTTAAGTTTTTTGTGCACGTCAGATATGGTTGAAAGTAAAAACATGTTTGCTTGTGCTAACCCAACGCACGCAAAAAGCCAAAGTCACAATATTGCAATTGCGTATATGTATTCCCCAATAGACTTCAATAGAGCGTGAAAAGTGGAAAAAAACACATTATATTCCCCTATGTGAAGAACATTGAAATGTGAAATATTAACAGTAAATACACAAACACTTATTTACCCCTTGAGATTTTTGGATGTACCATTACTTCACGAAAATACCGGGTCTTACGGACCCTTTTGACATAAAGGTACGTCCTCCCTTTTGTGCAATATTGTAATGGAATAGCCAGCTTCTCCCTCCCTTTACTGTGATCATTTGTAATCAGGCCGGAGTTTTTAAAATTTATTTATTTACTTTTTTAAAATTGAATAATTAATTGAGGTTATTTTGAGGGGTTTTATTAGTGTTAATCCTGATTGCAGCCCGTCATAGCCCTAAGAACTTTAGGGCTGCTGTAAGGGTTTGGGTTTTACGGGGGTTTGGATTAGAGTTATGGTTAAAGGTTTGTTGAAAGGGAGAACATCTCTTAACAAAAAAAAATGTACATATTTACATTTAGGAAGAGTAAAAATAAAGTTTTGACAGTTAAAACTACATATTTCTATAATGCTGAGGAGGCTTACAGAATACTTGCTGAGTCAGACAGTGAAACTGCCGATCCGTCTGATGAAACGCTGTCTGCCTCTTATATTGATGTGGATGACTCATCCAGCCTCTCTGATGCCTCTGTAGCCTCTCAAGAGCTTGTATCAGAGGAATCAGTGCATGTACCTCCTAATTTAGAAGTTCCTGATGTGGCCCATTTTATAGTAAAACCTGACACCACCTGTGACATGCCTTCTACTGAGCCAAATGATTATCTGACAATGTTTCTGCTAGACAGCTTCTTTGAAAATATTGCAGAGCAAACAAACCTTTATACCCACTAATTCTTAGAAACTAAGCCAGAATCCACCAATGCCAAAAGTAATCTATGGCACAGCACTGACATGGCAGAGATAAAGAGATTTTGGGCACTGTTGCATGTTATAGGCAATATAAAAAAAAACTGCCATCAAAATATATTGGAGCAAAAACTCCATTCTGACTAACCCCTTTTCCAAGTTATCATGTCTAGAATCATACACCAGATGCTTCTCTGGGTTTTTACATTTTAATGACAACAGTGTGCACTCCAAAAAAGTGTTTCAAATTATGACAAGCTTGTCAAAATACGGCTCCTTTTAACATATTTGTCTAAAAGATTTTCCGAAGTGTATTTTCCCAAGCAACAAAATTCTATCAATGAGTCACTAATGCAATTTAAGGAGAGGCCTCTGTTCAAGCATAACATACCCCAAAAAGGGCTCAATTTGGGGTGAAATTTTACAAACTGTGTGAAAGTACAACAGGATATACTTGTGCATTTAGAATATGTACAGGAAGAGACAGCATGTTAGATCCCCCAGGTTGTCCAGAATCTATAAGCACAAGTGAAAAGATAGTATGGGACCTTATCCTTCCATACCTTAACAAAGGCTACCATTTATACCTGGACAATTTTTATAAAAGTATTGAGTTATTTTAAAAAAAAATATTTGACACTTGTGCTTGTGGCACAATCCAAAAAAAGGAGAGGATTTCTCTAACAGCTGGTGCGGCCCAAGCAAAAGCGTGGTAACACATCTGCTTTGCGTCAGGGTGAACTTTTGGCGCTCAGATTTACGGACAAGAAATTTCCATTTCTTATCCACAATGCACACTGAAGCCACTGAGCCAGTAACAGAAAGAGTAGGGCACAAGCTAATCAATAAACCAAAGTGTGTCCTTGACTACAATAAATATATGGGAATCGACCTGGCTGACTAGTGTTTGAAGTCATACCTAGAACAATACAAAACCACCATGTGGTATAAAAAGTTGCCATATACCTCACACAAATGACAGTCTTCAACTCAAAAGTCACAAATATTTTATTTGAGCAAAATCTCCAAACCCCCAGTGTTTTCAAACCAGAAAACATCATCAGACTTTCTTTCCAAGTAGGATTCCTCCCACTGCATGAAAACGAGCCCCCAAAAGCGCTGCTGAGTCTGCAGCAAATAAAAGGTGTCAGAAGGGACTTAGTCTATCACTGTTGTACCTGTCCTTCTTTGCCTGGTCTCTGTATTAATAATTGTTTCAGAGACTACCACACCCTTGTCAACTTCTCAGAGCAAAACTAGAATATCCGAGTAAAAAAATAAAATAAAAAAAATGAAAGCTTCCATAAGGTTTTTTTATTATTTCAAATACTCCAATATTAGACACAAAACCATTAAATTACCAGGGAGCCATAAAAAGTACTACCTATTAAAATTGTCTAGGAATTGCAGAATGTGAAAGAAACAGATGAAGAAAATGAACTCCATTTAAATAAGTCATTATTGTTGTGGGTGTACTTGGTCTTTCTGAGCTGCTATAACACATATTAAGGAATTTGTCTGCTGTGCCGCACATCAGTATTTCAATATTTACTATGAAAAAGAAAGTTGTGTGTGAAAAACGCTGTTTTTTTTGTTTGTTTGTTTTTTACTGTAAAATTTGGAAGAGATTGGTGATGATCAATTTCAAATTCCCTGGGGTGTCTACCATTGAAAAGACTATGCATTATGGGTGTATCTTGAGCTGGCAGTATACTGCACCACTGTAAATGCAACATGGGCACAATAAATAATTCTGTAAAAAGGTTCCTAATTTGGCCCTATAACTTCACAAAAATGATACATACACAAACATGTGGGGTACAGGCAGATTTAAGAGATGTAGCTGAACACATATAGAGGATTTTTTATGCAGTGGCACACATCAGGATTTCAATAATCACAATGAAAATGAAACTTATGTGCAAAAAATGCAGATTTGTTTTTTTACTACACATTTTAAAAGAAATTGGTGATGAGATGGTGGTTCATAAAAGCTGAGCATGCTCCATTTTGGGTTTTTTTTGGGGTGTCTTCCATTAAAAATAGTATTCATTATGGAGGTTTTTTGAGCTGGTAGACTACTGCACTACTCAAAATGCACCATGTGCCAAGAAATTAATCTGTAAAAATTCCTGCTCTGAAAAAGTAGACAAATCTATACATGTGGGGTGCTGGCAGTCTCACAGATGTAGCTGAACACATTTTGAGGAATTTGTCTGCAGTGGCACACATCCGAATTTCACTATTCACATCAGATATTTTTTCCAAAGCTGCACTAGTTGTGTATAAATTATTTAAGGCCAAACTCTGAAAAATGTTATTTACACTTTATTCATAAAATATTACATTCATAGTAAATGATGACATTATATATATATATATATATATATATATATATATATATATATATAATGCCTACTATAAGAAAGCCCTATCAGTTCTTAAAAAAAAATATATATAATATATATGGGTGCTCTAAATATAAAAGCAGAGAATCATAGTTGACATGTCACAAATTAATTGTGAACATATTGGTCCTAAGAAAAAAAGTAGTGAACATATTGGTCCTAAGAAAAAAAGTTTTAATATGAATATTGCATCAAAATGATTTTATATTAGATATGTGCTTGGCGAAAAAATTCGGTTTGGTTCGATTCTGATTGTTTCGAATTTCGGTTCGTATCGATTCGAAATCGGAAAAATTCAAATCAATTCGGTTTGGATTCGTTTCGGATAGACATGTGCGATTCATTTCGGATCGATGCGGAAATTCGGCCGAGTTTGTAAAATTCGGGATTCGGATCGATTCGGATTTCCGAATTAAAATAGTGCAGAATTTACCAAATAAATCCGAATTAGTTCGGATTTATTCAGATTTATTCTGTAGATTCGGATGGCCATGGATTACACTAGTATTGTACAGTATATTAGGTTATATCACTCTGCTATGGGTTACACCTAATATACAGTACATAATACTAGTCTAATACACAGCACATCCCACCGAATTCCGAATTTCCGAACCGAACTGAATCAAACCGAATCCAGCCGAATTTATTCGAATCCGAATGAATCCGAAACTAGATATGTGCATGGCGAAAAAATTCGGTTCGGTTCGGATCGATTCGGATTTTTTCGAATTTCTGTTCGGATCGATTCGAATTCGGAAAAATTTGAATCAATTTGGTCCGGATTCGTTTCGGATTCATTCGGATTCGAATAAATTCGGCTGGATTCGGTTCGGAAATTCGGAATTCGGTGGGATGTGCTGTGTATTAGACTAGTATTATGTACTGTATATTAGGTGTAACCCATAGCAGAGTGATATAACCTAATATACTGTACAATACTAGTGTAATCCATCGCCATCCGAATCTACCGAATAAATCCGAACTAATTCGGATTTATTTGGTAAATTCGGCACTATTTTAATTCGGAAATCCGAATCGATCCAAATCCCGAATTTTACGAATTCGGACGAATTTCCGAATCGATCCGAATCGCACATGTCTATTTTATATGTTTTAGCTACTTAACTGCAAAGGGCTCCAATGCACATATATATGTATTTATGTGTATATATTTTTACTGTATATATTTAATATTCCAATGTTATTTACAGGATAATGTCCTTTTTATTCTTAAATACATATTTCTATATACATTTGTTTATACCTACACCTGCATATTTATTCCTATATGTATATAGGTCTAGATATGTATTTTATATAAACAGTTTTAGATATATTTAGAAATATTTAATAAAAAGTAAATTATTTTCTATGTGAAGAACATGCGTTTTGCGCATCGTGTTTCTCAATTCAGATCTTAACACGGTTGGGTTAGTGCACATGAAAACATAGTATTCTTAAGGAGTGTTATTGAAATATTACAAATAAAACATAATAATAAAAATGATAAAAATTATAAAAAATTATTAAACACTGCAATATATATAGATATATTTTATGGATTATTTATTTACAGTATGTTTAATAATTGTTATTCATTTAAAAAAATATTTTATACGTAATATTTCAGTTAAACGTCAAACGATAGCTCTCAAGTTTCCTTATTAAAACATGACTTTATTTCCACGTATGATAAAAACAGTACATCCAGGAAGGATCAAAGGTGCAGAAGAAGCAGCTATAACCGGCTAACGTGTTTCGGCCTTTAGGCCGTAGTCATAGCCCTATGGTTACATACAATGCACACCTTTAAAAATACATAAAACAATTCTAATTGGCTAATACAAAGGTCACTCCTATCTACATATTCACCTACAGCAACATCTTAACCTATCATAGGTGGGTTATGTGAGTATATAATCTATCTAAAGTTTCACTTCATGACTCAAAGGGACTTTGCCATTACAATTTGTACACATCTACACAAACATCCACCTACTCTTATGCATACAGGCTTAACTATATATACTGTATGTTACAAAATTACAAAATGTCACGCACAAACAGCAACCTAAGTTCATCTGTACAAACTTTGTTTCAATCATTTAGGCATACTGTAAATTCTAAATAATTATGGAAAATACTATGTACAGCTATCACATGACTATTAGGGATGGGCGAATGTGTTTATATCCGATTTCGAATGTTAGAACCAAAGTTATTGTAGAAATTCGATTTACATAATATAATCTTGATAAGAACGAATATTCTTAAAATTTCGATTTTCGAATGTTATTTACAGTTTTCGAATGTGACATTCGAATTCGAATGTCACATTTAAATTCGAATGTTACATTGAAATATCACATTCAAATTTGAATATTACATTTATAAAACACAATTGTAGACTAGAAACACTATTTTGAATGTCACATTCGAATCGAATATCACATTCAAATCGAATGTCACATTCAAATTCGAATATTACATTTATTAAACACAGTATTAGACTAGAAATACTATTTTGAATTTGAATGTCACATTCGAATCTAATATCACATTCAAATCGAATATCACATTTAAAACACAGTATTAGACTAGAAATACTATTTCAAATTCGACTGTGACATTCAAATTTGAATGTAGCATTCAAATTCGAATATTACATTTATTATACACAGTTGTAGACTAGAAATACTATTTCAAATTTGAATGTCACATTCGAATTCGAATGTCACATTCGAATTCGAATATTACATTTCGAAATTAAATGAATACATAGCTAAACATTCTATTATTCAAACAAATATTTTCGAATTTTATTGAAAAATTCGAAAACGAAAATTTGAAAATAGAATGTTAGAATGTTATATAAACATTCGAAATTCGATTCGAACGAACGAATGTATCAAAATTCGTTTTAAATTTCAAATTTTAAGAAACATTCTCCCATCACTAATGACTATATAGAACATTACGATACATCTAAGAACAGGTATATTGGTTGCAACAAAAGTACTGGAGAGGTCGGAAACAACGGGGTGGGTGAGCGCTAAAAAATCTTTACTGCTGCAAGAATATATGTGCCAGTTATGGTCTCTGTAAACAATGCCTGTAAGATAGAAGGTCTATTTACATTGAAAGTTTTATATTTGGACCAAGCTCAAGATATTTTGTTTCTCTTGGATCATAACTATATTTCAATAATGCGCCTTAAGATCTAAATTGAGAAACAAGATGCGCAATGTTAAATATGTGCAGTAAATAAACTAATAAACTGTAAAGTTAAACACCTAAATATATATATATACACACCTATACACACATATATACAGTGTATATATATATATATATATATATATATATATATATATATATATATATATATATATATATATATATATATATATATATATATACAGGTAGCCCTCAGTTTACGCCGGGCTTAAGTTCCAGAAGGAATGGTTGTAAATCGAAACTGTTGTAAATTGAAACCCAGTTTATAACGTAAATCAATGGGAAGTGAGGGAGTTAGGTTCCAGGCCCCTCTCAAAATTGGCATAAGTAACACCTAATACATTATTTTTAAAGATTTGAAATGAAGACTTTAAATGCTAAACAGCATTATAAACCTAATAAAATAATAACACAACACAGACTTCACTTGCATTTTTCTGCAAACAGTTCTCTCTATGCATTCCAATCTTGGCTGATTTATAGACAGGAAGATCTTGTTCCTTTGAAATCTGCTTGATAGCTCAGGTCTGGTTAAACTGATTAATTTCAGCTTGCTTGACTTTGCTGCAACACAAGCGGAGAGCTCCACCTACTGGCTATTTTAATAAATGCACTGCTTCTCAATGCTTTTCAATAGCAGTTACATAACTGAAAAAAAAGGTTGTTATTCTGAAACGGTGCAAATTGAACCGTTGTAAACCGAGGGCCACCTGTATATATATATATATATATATATATATATATATATATATATACACATACATACATATTTAGACATGTTTAAGAATGTAACACTATGTTAAAGCCCTTTGCATGCCTTTTTTAACACTTGAGAGCTCATATCTTTGAGATTATATTTCTTTTGTTTGCAACTTTTTTTTAAAATATTTTTTATTAGATGGTTTTATTATGAATGTAACTGCACTTTAAAATGTATATTTGATGTTTTTATTCTAGCGTAACAATACCAGAGCTCTGAAGTTGAGCTAACCTGACTCGTGTTAAATTAAATTGCGGTCAAGCGAACACATTTACTTTCAACTTGTAACACACGCTACTTCTGATGCACACAAACATCCGTGATAATTCCAATATCGCTTGCACACAACTGTTAGTAATCTAGCCCTATTTAAGTTGGGGTGTACTAATACATTGTCTGAGTTTCACTGATTTAAGCAAAGTATATAAAAGTAATAAACACATAAATATAGTCTTAATTCCTTGTTTGTATTTGCATTGTATATGAACAAATTTTATAAGATTCGATACTTAACATATTGTTGTGCTCTGATTAGTGACATCACATATTATGCAGTTGCTGATATCATAGATGATGGCTTTACAAAAAAGCCTTACACAGCACATATATTACTCTCAATTTGCAAAATTCACTAAGGGGCATATTTATCAAGCTCCGTACAGAGCTTGATGCCCTGTGTTTCCAGCGAGCCTTCAGGTCTAAAGACCGCTGCTCCATAACCTGTCCGCCTGCTCTGAGGTCGCAGACAGAAATCACCAGAAATCAACCCAATTGAATACGATCGAGTTGATTGACATCCCCTGCTAGCCGCCGATTGGCCGCAAATCACTCTAAACTTTTTTTGGGATGTTTGGAAGGCTGTGTTTTTGCTCAGTTGGTTGCACAAGAGCATTGGACCTGCACAAGAACATCCTTGAACAATAGTAACTATTGGCAGTAGACATAAAGCAGCAACTGCCTGCTCAAGCTGCCCCTTAGGACATGGGACCCTATCTGTTAATTTCCCAGATGAATCTGACAGTCACTAATGTAAGATTTTATCGGAATGAAATAAATGCTCTAGCTGCATTTTTGCTATATCACTACAAATTAAATGCTTCACTAGCCACAAGTTTATTCTTTAAAGTTTTTTTTCTAAGAAATGAAGAACTTTGCACAGACTTTTTTTTTTTGTCCTTTAGCAAGAAAATAGTTTTATTTTTCTATCTCACAATGTACTTTCATAATGCATGGTTGAGAAAGAAATCACATTCCATTTTTTACTGAACCAGTACTTAAAATAGAGCTGTCAGATAACATCAAGAATAATTTCAACTAAACAGTAGCATGAATTCCATTAGAGTCTGTATGTCTGCTGTGAGGAATTAGCACCTTAGGTCAGAGAAACCGCATGTATCAGTAGCAGATACTGTATTTCTAAGTGCTTCTATCCTGCTGACTAAAATAAATTGCATTAAAGTCTTTTTAACTGATAGATTTATTTTTGAAGTACAGTAGTCTAACTGTTGGGAGTATCTTGCAAGGGCATATTTTCTACTCTATTGGCTAACCTTTTTTTGCAGATTAATGATTTACTGTAGATCAATTGGAATAATCTTAGTACACTGAATTATTATTCTTCTCAGTAGGAAACAGTGTCCTTCCTCTCAGGAGCCATTCATGTTACTGCTCTATTGCTTCTATAAATTTTGAGGACTAAGTGACAAATTTAAAGCTCTCTTTAGGCTTGTCCTTTTGTCTTAAGTGTCTGTGTTCTAGTTACTGCTAATTATGCACAGGGTAGCAGCAATACCTTAGCCACATTGCTCAATAAAATTAGTGCTGGTAGCAAAGATGATCAAATGTAAATTAATGCAATAATAACAATGAAACGACAGCTGTCTTTCGATTACTCTATAATTAATGTATTGCAGAATTAGTTCAGAAAGCTACAGTATACGCTTATAAGGGAAAATATTGTTTTAATATAACTGAGCCGTTTGTGTTTGCTACTTTATATAACTGATAGATGTCTGTGCAGTTTATCACACACACACAATGGATCTAGGCAGGGATAAATAAATGTGTATGTGTCTTTTACTTGTCCCTATGCCTCTGGATATAGCTAGTGCTACATATTTTATTAGTTCATTTTCCACTATAATTTTTTACTTCTCATTATTGAAGTTTTACCTTTATTCACTTTTTACCTCTGACTGAATGTAATTGAGTATGAGTAAGCGTATGAATATGTGTGTAAAATACTAAATATAAGTGAAGGTGTATATAATTGAGTGGTTGAGATTATACGAGAGAGAGTATGAGTGAAAGTGAACATATGGGTGAGAGTGTATGTGTTTATGAGTGAGGGTGTCTTGCGGAGTAGTGATTGTGAGTGAATATAAGTACTGCTTAATATGAGCCAGATTACAAGTGGAGCGCTAAATATTGCTTTTATGAAAGCAATATTAGCGATCCACTGTGTAATACCAGCGGACGTTAATGTGACGTCATCGGGCCCAGGTTGTAGCTGTTACACCTTTTAATTGGAGCTTTATACTGTTTGGTATGATTGCCTTTTTTTCCCGTGGTGTGTTTACCTTCTTTTAAGTGATTTGACAATAAAAGGATGCTTTTATACTCTACAAGTGGTGCCGGTCTGGGTTTTTTCTGCTTTCAGTTAATGTGCGCTGGTTTTACAAGTTTTCAGCAATGCGAACGCGAGGTTGCTGGGAAGCATTGCACTCATGAGAGTGCATTTCCTTGGGCTCCTATGGGAGCCTCGTTCTGATACCGTCATTAGATAAACAGATGTTGGGCAGTGCTGAAAATTGGACTCATCAGAGAAGATAAACTTTCTCCAGTCCTCTACAGTCCAATCTTTGTGGTCCTGTGTCATATGGTTGTTGAGTGAAATTCAAATGAGTTGGCGGTCATCCTGGCAGTGGAGAGTCATTTTCACCCTCTGCCAATCTGTAGCTTTGTTGTCCCCAATATCTGAATCTTGACCTTGTTCTTATGAACCGCTGTCTTTGATCCCTTCTTTTCCAAACTCAAAACTTTTCTTTTCAACCCTTTTGTCGTGGTCAATAGTTTTTTTTTTTATTCCAACTACTTTTAAGGTACTATTACCACTGTTTTTGCCATCCAGCTGGTCCTATTCCAAGAAGATAGTGATGATGACCACAGCAGGTCTTATAATATTTTATAATATAATGTAATAAATGCTATAAATGACAATATTTCTATTTGGAATTTGGGAGAAATGTCAGTAGTTTATAGAATAAAACAAAAATGTTAACTTTACTCAAACACATACCTATAAATAGTAAAACCAGAGAAACTGATAATTTTGCAGTGGTCTCTTAATTCTTTTCAAGAAGAGCTGTATATGATCAATTATCATTTAAGTTTCTATAATCAACACAATACAAAAGGGAAATAAGTTTGTTTTTAGGTAAAATATTATTATTTACTAATCAATATAAAACTTCATTACACTGTTTTCACCCTTACTGCATTGTCATATCATCACCATATATCAACTTGAACTATATGATCATAGACAATATTTGCAGCAATGAGAGACCATGCTATATTCACCATATCATCAAATTGCTTAAACCTCATAGGTACTGTCAGATGTCTTTTTACACTCTGACAACAGATTGATATTTGGGGGTCTATTTATTATTGTGAGGACGGACATGATACAATGTAAATGCCAACAGATTTATCATTGCACCAGCAGATCTTGTGAACTGCAGGTGCAATGCTGCCCCCTGCAGATTTGAGGTCGCTAGCAGGGGGTGTCAATCAACCCAAACGTATTCGATCGGGTTGATTTCTGTCCACCGCCTCAGCGCAGGCAGACAGGTTATGGAGCAGCAGTCTTGATACTGAGCTTGATAAATTGACCCCTTGGTATTTCCTATGTAAGAAACAATTTTATATATTAAATGTCTCTTCTTTTTTTTATAATAATTTTTATTGAGGTTCAAGAAAAATGTTAGACATCTTTAAAAAGAAAAAAGAAATATTGAAATAGAATGGCCACATCACTGAGTAATCAAATACTATGCATACATTTACATATACATTTATGAACATACCATTGACATTTAGGCAATACAATATAGTGTGGAGTATATACCTTATTACCTAATTCCAAGCCTGAATAATATAAGTAAACTAATATTATTGAACCCAAGATTTTAATTTTGTTCATTATTCATTAGTACAGAATATAACCCCTAGCTTTAACGAGGCCACTTTTGGACCTATATAGAAAAGCTCAATGTAGGACAAAAGGGGGAAATAACATATAATTTAGCTTCTAGTAACACTTAACTGTTTATATCTATTAATATATAAACTAGAAATAATAGCAGATAGAGTAAATGCTACAATATAGCAGAGATCATACAATAGGGTCTGGAGCTAAACTAAAGGAGTATGACACTATATCTATGTAAACATTCATAACTAATGCCGTAAAGTAAAAATATTTTGAAAATAGGGACTAAGTGGCTTAATAAAAACAAAAACAAAACACAATAATAGTGGCAACTCTTCTAAGCAAGACAAAATGTTCTAGCATGTATGCAAGTCTAAAACATTCCCTTATACTGGAGAAAGAGATGATATCTTATTATAAATAGAATAATCAAATAATCTAAATTGCTGTACAGCATCAGAGGTTAAAATATAAGCTGTCTCTCCTTCCCGGCCGCTGAAAGAGAGACAGAATGATCCTAAAGGTATATAGGCTAGATGATAACATTAATATTGGAGGATGTATAACTAGTCATTGAGTCACCTCCTATGTTAGTTTAACTATGATGGTGGTAATAAGAGAGATATGCAAAAAGAGCTCTGCTACTGTACACATCTCTTAAACAAAAATAGACCCTCCTGTATAGCGAAGATAAAATCCCTCAAAAGAGAGGAGTATAGAAACTAATAGGTTAAATATCCAGTTCTCTAAAACTTGACAATAATTATAGTTGAGGGGAGAAACAGTCTGTATTATAACAGGACCCCTAAATTGAATATCCTCCAAATAACAGAATATTTTATCAAAACCTATGAAGTAAAAAGAGAACCATTAGAAGAACCTTCATTGCTAGAATACAGGAAATGCTTGTCAGGCTGGTAGAAAACTTACAAATGATATAGATGAGCAAGAACAAGCACTAATATGCATATATATAAATATATATAAACATATAGCCATTATAGCACATATATTTGCCTTGCTCCTTAATAACTAAGGGGCTCCAATAATAATGCTATTAGTAAAAAACAGTAGGAAATAACATTAGGCTACTAAAAATGTACCTATAATGTTTGGAACATCACAGCAATAAAATAGAACAGAACATAAAGTAGAGTGCTTAATATAGCCATGTGTAATGGCAAGATTTACAGGATCTGTTTTTACAGAATAACAACAATTATTTTATATATATATAAATATATATATATATATATATATATATATATATATATATGTGTGTGTGTCATGTAACGTAAATTATATGAATAGGTGTGTAGCTCAGAGCAGCAAATAATAAATCATAACTAGATAAATAATTCACTGAAAAGAGCATTTATTATACTGACATGAGTTTTGAGGGTTAAAATCACTTAACTCCCAATTGCCACTACAATGTCAGCTTAAGGTGACAATTGTTACAAAACAAATAGTAATAAATGATTAAAGATTTAGGGGAACAAACAAAAGTGAGTATCAGTGAGTGTAACATATGTCTGCTCATATAACTGAGTTAGAAGCAGTACCAATGAAAAAAACCCAATACTGCCACATATGGATTTAAAGTCTCACAGAAATAAAATAAGATTAACTGCAGTAATGAGAGCAATGGTACCTATGAAAGTTGGTAAGAACGCTACTTACAGTCTTACATAGAAGCATAGAAACATAGAATTTGACTGTAGATAAGAACCAAAAAGGCCCATCAAGTCTACCCATATTACATGTTACTTTTTCCTTAGGATAGCCTTATGCATGTCCCAGGCATTTTTAAATTCCTTTACAGTTTTTGTGTTTACCACCTCAAATGGAAGTTTATTCCATGAATCCACCACCCTTTCTGTAAAAAAATGCTTCCTCAAATTTCTCCTGAATCTACTACCCTCTAACTTTAGATTGTGACCCCTTGTTTTGGCATTTATTTTTTTGTGAAAAATGCTTTCAGCTTCTATTTTATTAGGTCCCTTCATATATTTGAAGGTTTCTATCATGTCACCTCTTTCCCTTCTATCCTCTAAACTATACATATTTAGATCATAGAGTTTTTCTTTGTACGTTTTATCTTAGACCATGTACCATTTTAGTAGCCCTCCTTTGGACAGCTTCTAGTTTATTTATATCTTTCTGAAGATATGGTCTCCAGAACTGTACACAGTATTCCATATTTGGTCTCTCTAATGATCTGTAAAGTGGCATAAGAACCTTGCTATTTCTCTTCCAATGCAACCAAGCATTTGACTGGCCTTGCTGGCTATCAGATTCGCAGCTGATACGATACCGTAGTTGGAGGTCAGACTGTGGAAGTAACTCTGTGATTCACAGCACCGGAACAGCAATGAGATGAGATCCAGAATCCAAGGCAGGTAACAGTGAGAGGAAAGTCAGTTGATGAAACACACTGAAGATCAGGTGTTACTGCTGAGACTAATCAGCTTAGACACAAGGTAACATTAAACAAGTTTCAAGTCTTTTATAAACAAGGTAGTAATCCACAAGTAGATAAGTGGTTTCTCAAAAAAATTGCTATAGTAAAAGGCAAAAAGGCTTAGACTCTATAAGCATGGCAACTAATAGTACCAGCAAACAAACAATACCAAGCAAAATGGGGAGTGTTTAGAGAGCTTTTATAGGGAAACACAGCTATAGAGAACCTGCCCCTAATTAAAGGTACAGGAACCTGACACCATGCCACTCACTATTGGCAGTTTCCGGCCTTACATAAAGTTATCCAATAGCGGTTCTGAGTCTGTGAAACAGCCAACAGAAGGCTTCCATTATTCGAGTTCTGATGGTAAATACAGATCAGCTTTGCAGAATTCTGCTTCAATCTAGAAGCAAGGGCAGAGGCGTCGCCTTTGTCACCCTTATGGATTAGGTATGATCGTGTCGGCAAATAAGGGTAGTTTCCAGATCGGATCTCAATGTTGACCACTGTTACCGAAATCCGGGTTTGTTTAATCTTTGCTTGGGGCGTGTTGTTTATGAAGTCCCGTGTGTACTGCTCTTAGCCATCATCCTTCTTTGCAGTTGAGCCGCCATCATAGGAATCCTTATCCGATGCAGACATATGCCTCACAGCTCTTGGTTCAGAGTAACTATGTTGTAGCTGGTGCTAGGGGTCTACAACTCTGGTATCTTCATATATTTCAGTGGTGTGGTCTGCAATGCTAGCCTCCACGGGGGTTGTAGTGAGAGGAGGGCCAAAGACCTTTGCCAGTGTTGTCAGAAAATTAGTGTAGTAATCATCCAGCACTCTGCTAAGTTCAGTTAGTATTGTATTAAATTCCTCTATCGTTAGGGTGAAATGGTGAAATAGTAGTAGCATATGCTACACAGTAACCCAGTCTCCTGGGGGGGGGGGGGGGGGGTATGCAGTAGCCCTGGCTCCACAATCTGTCAGTTACTTTATGAAATCAACAGCTGGGTAGCCTAACTGAAGAGCAAAGGCACGATTGGTTAAATTTGATATTTACCTCCAAACACTTCGGTATCTTGCTTGTTGTAAGGACTTGGATATGTAGAAGTATGGAAAACGTAATGGTTACACAGAAAAATAATGAAATAACTATAAAAAAAACAAAGTGGAGCCAGGAGCTCCTCCAAAACGCAACCTGCCGCTTCAGCTGTAGGCTCCTCTCCCCCCTAAATATCTCATTTTAATTATTTTTTGATCTGCTATAGATTTAGAGTGATATATTTCTGGAGTGCTATTCTTAAAGGGACATGAAACTCAAAACATTTCTTTCATGATTCAGATAAAGCATACAATTTTAAACAATTTTCCAAAATGTTTCTGTTATCAAATTTGCTTCATTCTTTTGGAATCCTTTTTTGAAGGAGAAGCAATGCACTGCTGGGGAGCTATCTGAAAACATCTAGGGAGCCAATAACAAGAGATACATGTGTGTAGCCATCAATCAGACACAACATTGCTGTTGCTGAACATATGTACATATGCTTTTCAACAAAGTACACCAAGAGTACAAAGCAAATTTGATAATACAAGTACATTGGATTTTTTTTTTAAATCGCATGCTCCATCTGAATCATTAAAGTTTAATTTTGACTTAACTGTCTCTTTAACTTGCCTGTCTTCTTCATTCAAATTACAATTTTACTATTTATTTTTTTGAAAGTAGATGATCTTTTTTCCAGACAATTATAAAATAAATTTATAAATAAAGCATGTTGTTTCTGTCTGCACATTTTTTATAGTCAATAGTCCCTATAAAATTAAGGAAAGACTACTGGAAACCAGTATGTGTTTTTATTTCCTTTTTAAAAAATATCGCCAGAAGGAATATTCCAGTGTTTTATTCAGAATTTCTTTTAGTTCTGTTGTTGAAAGAAACATTTACTGCAGAAGCAAATGTATTGTGTTCCCCAGCTGAATTGAATGTAAATACGTTTGTGTCACTTCAAAAGCTCTTTTGGCATTCTTAAATAAAAAGCAGAAGCCAAGATGATACTTACCATGTCAAAGAAAAGTCTTTAGCATGCTTTGTTTTGATGTCTGCATTTGAAGTGGGCCCTGCAAACTATATATGTGAAGAAAAACAATAAATTACTCTTGGGGTTTTTTTATTATTATTATTTCTTGATGAAAAAAGTGAAATCTGCAAATTTCTATCTTCAGGATGTGTATGAACTATTAGATCTGTTTGGAGAATATATTATACAGAATATTTTATTAATGACAATAGATAAATTATAGACAGGTATTTTAAAATTCCTTTTATACATATTTGAGAGAGGAGAGGAACCTCTATGCCTATACAGTCCTGCACTTTTCTCAACCTGTTTAAAAAAACCTTAGATCATATTTGTTTTTTAATTTCAGTCTTAGTTAAGGATAGTTCTATGCTTGTCTATTGCAAACATTTTTAAACATTTACTTTTATTAAAGTGACAGTCTACTCCAGAATTTGTATTATTTAAAAAGATAGATAATTCCTTTATTACCTATTCCCCAGTTTTGTATAACCAACACGGTTATAATAATACATTTTTACCTCTGTGATTATCTTGTTTCAAAGCCTCTACAGACTGCCCCCTTATATCAGTTCTTTTGACAGACATGCATTTTAGCCAATCAGTGCTGACTCTTAAATAACTCCACAGTGATGAGCACAAAGTTATCTATATGACACATGTGATCTAGCAGTGTCTGTCAAAAACTGTCAAAATGCAGTTCAACGGCGTATAAATTAGCAAATGAGCCTACCTAAGTTTAGCTTAACACAAAGAATACCAAAAGAGCAAAGCCAATTTAATGATAAAAGTAGATTGAAAAGTTGTTTAAAATTGCATGCCCTATCTGAATCATGAAAGTTTAATTTTGACTAGACTGTGCCTTTAAGTGTATCACCAAACAGTGCCGTACTTTCTCTAAAAACTTTGTGAAACTTACACCATCAAACCTAAAATCACAATGCCTATTACTGCATTGTTAACTTCCATGGAATATTTTTCAGTGTGATGGGGTCTACCTGAATACCATAAAAGGAACTTAACACCCAGTTATCAAGTTGAAGAGGAATACAAGTGAGTTCTCTTCACACAAGAAATGGACTCATTCACTGTTTCACACGATTTACATTGAACAGCTTGCAGTTTATAATTGTTATTATTATTATTGGTTTAATTTGTATCAGCCTATTAGTATTATCTCAGGAAGAATTTAATTAATGAATCCATTAACTAAAGACTTTTGTTAAAGAGATGTTCTGATATGTATTTTTTCTTCTTTTTTCTTTAATTAAAAAAAAAAAATGTTACACTAATATTAAGAGGAAACAGTCATTCATTTTTTTTTTAAAAAAAAATGGATCTTCTAATGTTTAAAGAAATAAATACCACATAGTTTTTAACCTATTTCCAGGTTTGTCCTTGGAAATTGCCCACACCCCTGGGATCGCCATATTTTCTATAGTACCTAGTATTTTTTTCATTCAGAATGGTATCATCAGATTTAAATGCTTTACCGGGTCCCTAATACCAATATGAAACCAGATGTCTTTGTTGTGTTTAGAGTTTACAGAATTGTATGGTGGTGCAGGTGACCAAAACACCAGATGGTGCTTAGACACTAATTTTCAAAACAGGATAGTGAGTATGCTTATGCATTTAAAATATTTGTTTGTCAGCAAAGCCAGAACTGCAGTGGGTGTGTGGACAAATCAATACTTTTTTTTTAATACTTCTGAAATTTTAAAATTGCTGTATATAGCTCAACAATTACTCAATTTAAAAAATTAAGCAAATAAATCTACTGAATGAGGAAGTATGGATTGGTGAAATCTGTTATGATGGAGTTGTAGTCAAGTTGTTGAAGCTGTATTATTGTTGTTGTTATTATTATTATTATTATTATTATTAAAACAACAACTAGAAAAAAACTATAGTCTAAAGATCAAAGTTTCTTTAACTAGCAGAGAGACACCTCACAACCAGCAGTGGTTCTGGAACTTAAAATTTGAGGGGCTAATAACATTTGTGAAAAAGCGAAAAGACGCAGAACACATGTGGGGCCACTTGGCAGAACATGCATTTCCTTTCGCAGCTCAAGGTGGTGCTACAGATGTGTTTGGAGGTGCATGAGTGCCCCCATAGGATGGCCACAGCTCATACCTATTTGAATATATTTTAAACATGACCTTTTTTAAGGATTTAAACTACCAGTAGATTCCATACATGGGTCCAATTCTGGAATGATACACCTTATTCCTAGAAGAACATAGAGATGTGTTGCCTTACAGATCTTGCTTCAATTTGTGAAAATTCCTGTGTGTTTTTGCCAAATCACAAAGGGTGCCTTTACCTTTCTAAAATAGTTTGAAGGACCTCACGGTATTGATGACACTTCGTTGATAATCTCACAAGCGCAGAGAACTTTAATATCATATGCCCCACAGTCAGAAAGTAATAAAGTGCACAAATAGATAAAAGATGGTAAGGTAGAACACTCCAAGCAGGGAAAACTTTATTAAAGTTTGAGCAACATTTCGGTGCTCCTGCCCCTTTATCAAGCTCAAAGTAATAAAGTGCACTACACCACATCATTAAAATTACTATGAAGATGGTCTGAAAGTGTCTTGGCATAAGCTAAATATTAAAATTCTTAATTTGCCATTAACATTGTTTAAATATCTTAATTATTTCTATATCAATATATGCAGATCTACACAAACTTTTTCACAAACAGTGGAGTTGTTTAGCATAAAATTTGGTAGTTTGTCTCAGGTTATCCTTTAAGACCAACACCATAAAAATAAAATAAAATTGTTAAATAGTTCTTGGGGTAGAGGGATCTTTTTAGGTGGTTCGCAATGTGCTACTAAAAGAAAAAGCTACTTACACATACAGCAAAAAAAAAAAACATTTGGTTGTAAGCAAATAGATCTCAGGGACTTGTGATGCTAGCATCTGTTTAAGTGTTATATTTATAAATTGTGTATTGTAGTTTTATGTTTCTGTACATTCTTGAAAAGGCACAATGCTTCCTTAGGACATTTGAAGTATAATCATCTGACTAAATTGCACCTTTCTTTAAAAAGAGTAATCATTTTGTGAGATATTAACTAGAAGGTAAAGAAATAAAAAAAACATGTTTTCTGTGAACTTAGAGACATTGCTTAGCAATAACTCCAGTAACTGAAAGGCAGATATAAGAAAATGACAACTGATTTATTAACCATACAATGTTAAAAATAAGCTTGATTTGTTCAAACGGTCACTAAAAATTAAATTGTATTCTTTAGGTAGAGTTTGTGCTATTCATTTACACTAATTAAAACTAGAGGTATTTATATACCCCAATTGTCATACAACAATATATTTAAACATTAAAAAGCATAAGAAAACGTACATGTAAGATTATTTGCAAATATAACTCACTTGGGGATACATTTCAGCTGCCTCTAAAAAGAAGCAAACAAGAAAGTTGGAATATAAAAACAACCAGCAATATATTCAAACTAGAGAAACATAAAAAAGAAAAGAAATCTGTGGACTATAGTCTTAAACTGTCACTAAAATTAAAACTATTTTAATAATAATATGTTCCAAAAACATGAACAACTTATGCCGTTTAAATGCAACATATTTTCCCTTTTGTTTAACTTGGCTACAGTGTTTTTTTATCAATATCATTCAGTGGCGTCACTAGGGTTGGTGTCACCCGGTGCGGTAAGTTATGGTGTCACCCCCTCGCCCAGAAAGCAGACACACACAAAAACACAGGCACACACACATACAAACACTCAGACACACTTAAAACATACTCAGATGCACACACAAACACTCGGAAACACACTCAGACACACACACAAAAACACACACACAAAAACACTGAGACACACACACACAAAAACTCAGACACACACATACAAAATATGTAAACTGCACTGCATTAATTATAAAGCTCATGCCTAGAGCTGCTCCCTAGCTCAGCAGAGCATCAAATGAAAGATAAACAGAGCACTCTAAAAATAAATCACTAAAGAAAAGTTTTAGGTGCAAACTATGAAAATTCTGCTCTCTGACTCTGTTCCAAGTCTGTCAGTGCACAGCCCCGGGCCGCGTGCCTACCACTTCTTATGGCCAATCACCTCTGCACTCTGCCCACCCCCAGACCCCCGCCCGCCCTCCTACCTGTTCAGTGTGCACTTAGTGTACCATAACCGTAATGGTCTGGTGGGCATCATACGTGGCTCCTTCACTTTAAAGACAGTGTCAAACAGTCATGTGGTCAGGTGCCAGGCATCCCCTCATGATTTGCCAGTTCCCGTTTAGAGAGACAGCACAGCAGTGAGTGACTCCACTGCTCCACATGTCACTGAGCAGTGAGCACAGATAGGCAGGCAGGTTTAGGCTAGCAGCGCAACTTTGCAAGCCCCACGGCATGCCCACAACATTCATAGCGAAATTGGGCAGGGGAGAAGCAAAGTACAAACAAGCAAAAGCAGCCGGGAAAACTATTTGTTGAAATTGCAGCACTGGCTCAAGGGGCAAAAAAATTGTGTGTCTACAGCTTCCCCAGTCCCACCAATGTTCACAAATGCCAGCCCCTCTAATAAAAAAAAATCTATGCATCTCAACATTGTATTTCTTTGAATTTCAATAAAATTAAAAAAAAAAATAATAAAAAAAAAAAAAAATTTCGTGTCACCCCCTGGTGGGTGTCACCCGGGTGCGGCCCGCCCCCCCCCCCCCCTAGTGACACCACTGATATCATTCATAATTAATTTGGGGGAAAACATGCCAATTCAGGGGAAAACACAAATTTCTCCAAATATCTTAACCCCTTAGTTACCAGACTATTTTTCACTTTTCTTACCGTTAGGGACCAGGGCTATTTTTACATTTCTGCGGTATTTGTGTTTAGCTGTAATTTTCCTCTTACTCATTTACTGTACCCACACATATACCGTTTTTCTCGCCATTAAATCGACTTTCTAAAGATACCATTATTTTAATCATATATGATTTACTTTAAAAAAAATTATAAAATATGATGAAAATTATTTAACTTTGACCCCCAAAATCTCTACAACCACCAAAAAGCACCCACGCTAAATAGTTTCTAAATTTTGTCCTGAGTTAAGAAATACCCAATGTTTACATGTTTAAAAAACATGTTTTTAAAAAACATTAGCGATAGTTACATTGTAACACTGATATCTGTCAGAAACCCCTGAATAACCCTTCACATGTATATATATTTTTTTTAGTAGACAACCCAAAGTATTGATCTAGGCCCATTTCGGTATATTTCAAAACATTGCAAATGCGATCAAATAAATAAAATCGTTAACTTTTTCACAAACTTTAGGTTTCTCAGTGAAATGGTTGTAAATGTGTCTCTGGGATCCCCTTTGTTCAGAAGTAGCAGACATATATGGTATTTAGAAGGCCGCTAAATGCCACTGCACACCATACTTGTATTATGCCCAGCAGTGAAGGGGTTAATTAGGTAGCTTGTAGGCTTAATTTTAGCTTTAGTGTAGAGATCAGCCTCCCACCTGACACATCCCACCCCCTGATCCCTCCTTGACTCCTCTCAAACAGCTCTCCTCCCTCCCCCACCCTCTAAAGGTCACCCCCTTTGTTCAGAAATAGAAGAGATATATGGTAATTAGAAGGCCGCTAAATGCCACTGCGCACCACACTTGTATTATGCCCAGCAGTGAAGGGGTTAATTAGGTAGCTTGTAGGGTTAATTTTAACTTTAGTGTAAAGATCAGCCTCCCACCTGACACATCACACACCCTGATCCCTCCTTGACTCCTCTCAAACAGCTCTCCTCCCTTCCCCACCCTCCAAAGGTCCCCCCCATCTTAAGTACTGGCAGAAAGTCTGCCAGTATAAAAATAAAAGTTTTTGTTTGTTTTTCTTTATTTATTTTTTATATTTTATCAGCAGGGTAGTATCCCCCCTTACCTCCCAACCCCCCACAAACAGCTCTCTAACCCTCCCCCTCTACCTATTAGCCGCTATGTTAGGTGCTGGCAGCTGTCTGCCAGTACACAGTTTCCTATATTTTTTGGCTTAATTTTTGTATATATTATATAAATTAACTTGTTTCTGTAGTGTAGCTGCCCCCCCTCATTCACCTAAACATCTCTGTGTACAAAATGGAAGATATTTTTACCACCAGAGTAAGTGTAAAGGGAGCAGTTATACTTCAGCTGCTGTTCAGCAGTTGGAAAAAAAAAACACACAAAAAACAATAGCCAGTCAGCATCAGCAGTTCTGAGGTCATGCATTGCTTTACTGTGATCTCTCATTAGATTTCATTGTAAACTTCCTTAAACTTCCTTAAACTCAATAGGAAAATAACATGACTGTGCCTGCGCATGCTAGATGCACACTCCTTTGCAAGTCCCGGAACTAGCATTCTGACCTGAGACTAGCATTCTGACCTGAGACTAGCATTCTGATTGGCTGCTTAAAGTCTCTTTACAGTGGGGGGTGAATACATAGGAGATTTTGAGCTAAACATCTTCCTTTTTTACCTAGAGATGTTCAGGTGATATTTTCTATTCAGCTTTTTACAGTTATGCTGCATCACTTTCAGGTGCTTCAATGTTTTGGTATCATGTCCCTTTAATGTAGCTGAAAGCCAAGGGTTGGCAATGTCTTCTCAACAGTGCTAAAAATGGAAGAATATAATGGTTTATACAATAATTTCTATAACCATCAGATGCTTTAAACTGCTTATAATATGTTAAATCCTAAGGCCTAGATTTAGAGTTTGGCGGTAGCCGTCAAAACCAGCGTTAGAGGCTCCTAACGCTGGTTTTTACTGCCCTCTGGTATTTGGAGTCAGTCATTAAAGGGTCTAAAGCTCACTTTCCAGCCGCGACTTTTCCATACTGCAGATCCCCTCACGTCAATTGCGTATCCTATCTTTTCAATGGGATCTTTCTAACTCCGGTATTTAGAGTCGTGGCTGAAGTGAGCTTTAGAACTCTAACGACAAAACTCCAGCCGCAAAAAAAGTCAGTAGTTAAGAGCTTTCTGGGCTAACGCCGGTTTATAAAGCTCTTAACTACTGTGCTCTAAAGTACACTAACACCCATAAACTACCTATGTACCCCTAAACCGAGGTCCCCCCACATCGCCGCAACTCGATTAAATTTTTTTAACCCCTAATCTGCCGACCGCCACCTACGTTATACTTATGTACCCCTAATCTGCTGCCCCTAACACCGCCGACCCCTATATTATATTTATTAACCCCTAACCTGCCCCCCACAACGTCGCTGCCAGCTACCTACAATAATTAACCCCTAATCTGCCGACAGCAAAGCGCCGCCACCTACATTATAGCTATGTACCCCTAATCTGCTGCCCCTAACACCGCCGACCCCTATATTATATTTATTAACCCCTAATCTGCCCCCCTCAACGTCGCCTCCACCTGCCTACACTTATTAACCCCTAATCTGCCGAGCGGATCTCACCGCTACTATAATAAAGTTATTAACCCCTAATCCGCCTCACTCCCTCCTCAATAACCCTATAATAAATAGTATTAACCCCTAATCTGCCCTCCCTAACATCGCCGACACCTAACTTCAATTATTAACCCCTAATTAGCCGACCTAATCTTGCCGCTACTGTAATAAATGTATTAACCCCTAAAGCTAAGTCTAACCTTAACACTAACACCCCCCTAAGTTAAATATAATTTAAATCTAACGAAATAAATTAACTCTTATTAAATAAATTATTCCTATTTAAAGCTAAATACTTACCTGTAAAATAAACCCTAATATAGCTACAATATAAATTATAATTATATTATAGCTATTTTAGGATTTATATTTATTTTACAGGCAACTTTGTATTTATTTTAACCAGGTACAATAGCTATTAAATAGTTAAGAACTATTTAATAGCTAAAATAGTTAAAATAATTACAAAATTACCTGTAAAATAAATCCTAACCTAAGTTACAATTAAACCTAACAATAAATATCAATAAATAAATTAAATAAAATACCTACAATTACCTACAATTAAACCTAACACTACACTATCAATAAATAAATTAAATAAAATACCTACAATTATCTACAATTAAACCTAACACTACACTATCAATAAATAAATTAAATACAATTCCTACAAATAAATACAATTAAATAAACTAACTAAAGTACAAAAAATAAAAAAATATTTACAAACATTAGAAAAAAATTACAACAATTTTAAACTAATTACACCTACTCTAAGCCCCCTAATAAAATAACAAAGACCCCCAAAATAAAAAAATGCCCTACCCTATTCTAAATTACAAAAGTTCAAAGCTCTTTTACCTTACCAGCCCTGAACAGGGCCCTTTGTGGGGCATGCCCCAAAGAATTCAGCTCTTTTGCCTGTAAAAAAAAAACATACAATACCCCCCAACATTACAACCCACCACCAACATACTCCTAATCTAACCCAAACCCCCCTTAAATAAACCTAACACTAAGCCCCTGAAGATCTTCCTACCTTGTCTTCACCATGCCAGGTTCACCGATCGATCCAGAAGAGCCTCTGATGTCTTGATCCAAGCCCAAGCGGGGGGCTGAAGAGTGACGTCCATCCTCCGGCTGAAGTCTTGATCCAAGCGGGCAGAAGAGGACATGCGGACCGGCAAACATCTTCATCCAAGCCGCATCTTCTATGTTCTTCAATCCGATGACGACCGGCTGATCTTCAAGACCTCCATCGTGGATCCATCCTTCTTCTCCGACGACTTCCCGACGAATGACAGTTCCTTTAAGGGACGTCATCCAAGATGGCGTCCCTCGAATTCCGATTGGCTGATAGGATTCTATCAGCCAATCGGAATTAAGGTAGGAAAATTCTGATTGGCTGATGGAATCAGAATCAAGCTCAATCCGATTGGCTTATCCGATCAGCCAATCAGATTGAGCTCGCATTCTATTGGCTGATCGGAACAGCCAATAGAATGCGAGCTCAATCTGATTGGTTGATTGAATCAGCCAATCGGATTGAACTTGATTCTGATTGGCTGATTCCATCAGCCAATCAGAATTTTCCTACCTTAATTCCGATTGGCTGATAGAATCCTATCAGCCAATCGAAATTCGAGGGACGCCATCTTGGATGACGTCCCTTAAAGGAACCATCATTCGTCGGGAAGTCGTCGGTGAAGATGGATGTTCCGCGTCGGCAGGATGAACATGGATCCGGAAGAAAGAAGATTGAAGATGCCGTTGATAGAAGACTTCAGCCGGATCATGGTCCTTTTCAGCTCCCGCTTGGATGAAGACTTCAGCCGGATCATGGACCTCTTCAGCCCCCCGCTTGGGCTTGGATCAAGACATCGGAGGAGCTCTTCTGGATCGATCGGTGAACCTGGTATGGTGAAGATAAGGTAGGAAGATCTGCAGGGGCTTAGTGTTAGGTTTATTTAAGGGGGGTTTGGGTTAGATTAGAGGTATGTGGGTGGTAGGTTGCAATGTTGGGGGGGTATTGTTTGTGTTTTTTTTACAGGCAAAAGAGCTGAATTCTTTGGGGCATGCCCCGCAAAGGGCCCTGTTCAGGGCTGGTAAGGTAAAAGAGCTTTGAACTTTTGTAATTTAGAATAGGGTAGGGCATTTTTTTATTTTGGGGGTCTTTGTTATTTTATTAGGGGGCTTAGAGTAGGTGTAATTACTTTAAAATTGTTGTAATATTTTTCTGATGTTTGTAAATATTTTTTTATTTTTTGTAACTTAGTTCTTTATTATTTTTTGTACTTTAGTTAGTTTATTTCATTGTATTTATTTGTAGATATTGTATTTAATTAATGTATTGATAGTGTAGTGTTAGGTTTAATTGTAGGTAATTGTAGGTATTTAATTTAATTAAGTTATTGATAGTGTAGTGTTAGGTTTAATTGTAACTTAGGTTAGGATTTATTTTACAGGTAATTTTGTAATTATTTTAACTATTTTATCTATTAAATAGTTCTTAACTATTTAATAGCTATTGAACCTGGTTAAAATAAATACAAAGTTACCTGTAAAATAAATATAAATCCTAAAATAGCTATAATATAATTATAATTTATATTGTAGCTATATTAGGATTTATTTTACAGGTAAGTATTTAGCTTTAAATAGGAATAATTTATTTAATAAGAGTTAATTTATTTCGTTAGATTTAAATTATATTTAACTTAGGGGGGGTGTTAGTGTTAGGGTTAGACTTAGCTTTAGGGGTTAATACATTTATTAGAATAGCGGTGAGCTCCAGTTGGCAGATTAGGGGTTAATGTTTGAAGTTAGGTGTCGGCGATGTTAGGGAGGGCAGATTAGGGGTTAATAACTTTATTATAATAGCGGTGCGGTCCGCTCGGCAGATTAGGGGTTAATAAGTGTAGGCAGGTGGAGGCGACATTGTGGGGGGCAGATTAGGGGTTAATAAATATAATATAGGGGTCGGCGGTGTTAGGGGCAGCAGATTAGGGGTACATAGGGATAATGTAAGTAGCGGCGGTTTACGGAGCGGCAGATTAGGGGTTAATAATAATATGCAGGGGTCAGCGATAGCGGGGGCGGCAGAATAGGGGTTAATAAGTGTAAGGTTAGGGGTGTTTAGACTCGGGGTACATGTTAGAGTGTTAGGTGCAGACGTAGGAAGTGTTTCCCCATAGAAAACAATGGGGCTGAGTTAGGAGCTGAACGCGGCTTTTTTGCAGGTGTTATGTTTTTTTTTCAGCTCAAACAGCCCCATTGTTTTCTATGGGGGAATCGTGCACGAGCACGTTTTTGAAGCTGGCCGCGTCCGTAAGCACCGCTGGTATCGAGAGTTGAAGTTGCGTTAAATATGCTCTACGCTCCTTTTTTGGAGCCTAACGCAGCCATTCTGTGAACTCTCAATACCAGCGGTATTTAAAAGGTGCGGCCAGAAAAAAGCCAGCGTTAGCTACGCACCCCTTTGGCCGCAGAACTCTAAATCTAGGCGTAAATGTTTGAGTTTAGCAAAATATTTTGTAAAAAAAAGTTAGCTGAATTCCATAAAAGCATACTGAGGTAGGCTCAGCACTGTACTTGTGACTTGATTACTATATGAATGCAGCTTTGGACACCCAGGGCCTACTTGACTTAGTTCTTAGCTTCCTGGTACCTGAACAGAACTCAGTGGCTAAATTGTTTGGTTCCCTGAACATTTAATTTCTTGAACCCTCTACTGAAAATACTGCTACCATATAGGGCTCAAGAGACATGCATGCTCCATGCTACATCAATATGCTCGAGTTTCAAAAAGGAGATCAAGAAAAAGACATAAATCTGATAGCAAAAGCAAATTTGTGATTTTTTGAATCATGTATGTTTTCCTTTAAGTGCTGGTTGTATGTTATTTTGTACTCTACTAGCACTATATTTTTTGTGTTGTGCTCTACATTCAATATGTAATAGACAATTATTTTATATTTCATCTAATATAAATGCATTCACATGTGTTTGAGGAAATATGTTAACATTAACATGTTGAACAGCCATTTTGTTTGATATAATGTCATAGACAGAGGTCAAAATTGCTATAGCAACAGTTCTTTTTATATAAGATAATTATTTTTCACTGAGCGTTTCTAATTTAAAACTTTTTTTCATTAAGAGCCAAGAAGAAAGTACATGTATCTTTAGGAGAAAAGTTAAGCAAAACGTAAAATAATTTCATGAAACTCTTAATTTTTTACCTTAAAGGGACATGAAACACAAATTTTTTCTTTCATGATTTAAGTAGAGAATACAATTTTAAACAACTTTCCAGTTTACCTCTATTGTCAAATTTCCTTCATTCTCTTGGTCTTAATTGTTAAAAGAGCAGCAATGCACTATTGGTTTCTAACTGAACAAATGGGTGAGCCAATGAAAATCAGTATAAATATGCAGCCACCAATCAGCAGCTAGAACTTAGGTTCTTTGTTGCTCATGAGATTTCCTAGATAAACCTTTAAGCAATGGCTAACAAGAGAAGGAAGCAAAATAAATAAAAGAAGTAAATTGGAAAGTTTTCTAAAATTGTATGTTCTGTCTAAATCATGAATGTCTAATTATGACTTTACTGTCCCTTTTAAGTAACATATCAAAAAGCAAACTTGACAAAAGTATTAATGGCTGTTGACTCAGTTTACACATGCTTTATATATGTATAAAATGCATATTTATAGAATGATCTGAGCACAATAGCTTTATGTTCTGTACTTACTGCAAATTTACCTACAATTGTTTATATTTCCTGATTGTTATTTCTATTAGAAGCAACCTAACTTAGTACGAAGAACCGCCTTATCGGCATGAAAAATTAAGATAAGGGGAATTACACTGCAAAGCTGAGAGTTCTGAGACTCTTCGAGCAGAAGAGATAGCAACAAGAAACAAAACCTTCCAAGATAACAACTTAATGTCTATGGAATGCAACGGCTCAAATGGAGCCAGCTGTAAAACTTTAAGAACAAGGTTAAGGCTCCAAGGAGGTGTAACAGACTTAAAGACAGGCCTGATTTTGACCAAGGCCTGACAAAAAGATTGCACATCTGGCACATCGCCAAACGTTTATGTAGTAAAACTGATAAAGCAGAAATCTGCCCCTTCAGGGTACAGACTGACAATCCCTTCTCCAGGCCTTCCTGAAGAAAAGATACAATTTTCTAATTCTACTCCAAGAGTAGCCCTTGGATTCACACCAATAAAGATATTTACGCCATAGCTTATGGTAAAGCTTTCTAGTAACAGGCTTGCAAGCCTGAATCATGGTCTCAATGACCGACTCAGAAAAAAACATGCTTAGATAGAATTAAGCATTCAATCTCCAAGCAGCTGCAGCTGCAGAGAAACAAGATTTGGATAAAGGAAGGGACCCTGAATCAGGAGGTCCATCCTCAGAGGTAGTCTCCTTGGTGGGAGAGATGACATCTCCACTAGGTCTGCAAATCAGATCCTGCGAGGCCACACAGGGGCTATTAGAATCACCGACGCCCTCTCCTATTTGATACGAGCAATGACTCATGGAAGGAGAGCAAACAAAGGAAACGTGTATGCCAACCTGAAAACCCAAGGAACTGCCGGAGCATCTATGAGAACGGCCTGCGGATCTCTTGATCTTGAACCGTACCTTGGAAGCTTGGTGTTCTGACGGGATGACATCAGATCTAACTCCAGCACCCCCCATTTGAGGACTGAGCTGGAAACCACCTCGGGATGGAGTTCCTACTCCATGGGATGAAAAGTCTGTTTGCTCAGAAAATCCGCTTCCCAGTTGTCTACTCCTGGAATGTGGATGTCAGATAGCAATTGTTGGTCTCTGCCCACTGAAGAATCCAAGTAACCTCCTTCATGGCTAAGGAACTCTGAGTTCCTCCCTGGTGATTGATGTAAGCCACAGAGGTTAAGTTGTCTGACTGGAACCTGATAAACTGGGCTGAGGACAACTGAGGCCAAGCCAATAGAGAATTGTAAATCACCCTCAACCCCAAGATGTTGATGCGAAGAGCAGACTTCTCCCGAGTCCAAAGACCCAGAGCTTTTAACGAGTTCCAGACTGCTCCACAGCCAAGCAGGCTGGCGTTCATGGTCACGATCACCCAGGAAGGTCTCTGAAAGCATGTGCCCTGAGACAGATGTTCCTGAGAGGGTCCCTTGACGACTGATCTAACTCCTCCGCATGGTCGCCATTCCATTGTCTGAGCATGCACAACTGGAGAGCTCTCAAATGGAATAGAGCAAAAGGAATGATGTCCATGAAAGCCACCATCAGACCGATTACCTTCATACATTGAACAACTGAAGGATAAGCAGTTGCCTGAGAGGCAAGAGGAAATGATTATGTTTTTTCTGACCTCTGTCAGAAAAATCTTCATCAATAGAGAATTGATTATGGTCCCAAAAAACACTACTCTTGTAGCAGGGGAAAGGGAGTTTTTTTTCAAATTCACATTCCATCCATAGGAATGAAGAAAAGACAACAATATCTCTGTGTGAGATTTTGCTTGTTGAAAAGATGGCGCCTGAACCAATATGCTGTCCAGGTAGGGTGCCACAGCAATTCTACGAGAATGGATCACTGTCAAAAGACCCACCCGAACTTTTGAAAAAATTCTGGGAGCCGTGGCTAGACCAAATAGAAGGGCCACAAACTGAAAAGGTTTTTCCAGAAAGGCAATTCTCAGGAATCTGTGATGGTCCCTGTGAATAAGAACATGAAGATACGCATCCTTTAGGTCTATGGTTGTCATGAACTGACCCTCTTGTACCAAAGGAAGAATGGAGCATATAGAATCCATCTTGATAGATGGAACTTAGAGAAACTTGTTTAGACACTTAAAGTCTAGAATGGGACGTAAAGTTCCCTCTTTTTTGGGACCCACAAATAGGTTGGAGTAGAACCCAAGACCCTGTTCCTGCATTGGAACTGGAACTATCACCCCCATTTCAAGAACGCCTCTCTCTTTATCTGGTCTGCATATAATCTTGAGAGATGGAATCTGCCTCTGGGAGGAAATGTCTTGAATTCCAGTTTGTAACCCTGGGATACTATGTCCACAGTCCAGGGATCTTGGACATCTCGTATTCAGGCATGAGAGAACTGAGAAAGTCTGCCCCCCACCTGATCCGATCCTGTTGCAGGATTCTTTGAATTTTTCCCCTTGTTCCAAGACTGATTGGGTTTCCAAGAAGACTTTATTGTTCCTGCTTGGAAGAAGAAGGGGAAGGCTTTCCTCTGAAGTTATGAAAGGAACAAAAATTACTCTGACATCCTTTAGGCCTATTTTTCTTATCTTGAGGTAGAAAAGACCCTTTTCCAACCGTAATATCAGAGATAATTTCTGCCAAACCGGGTCCAAACAAGGTTTTGCCCTTGTAAGGAATCATCAGAAGCTTAACTTTAGAGGAAACGTCCGCAGACCAGGATTTCAACCATAACGCCCTGTGGGATAGGATAGCGAACGTTTTAGCTCCTAGTCTAACAACCTGTAAAATGGCATCTGCAATAAAGGAATTTGCCAACTTAAGAGCTTTAATCCTATCTTGAATTTCATCCAAGGAAGTCTCTACTTGAAGAGAATCAGACAAGGCTTTGAACCAATAAGATGCTGCACTAGTCATAGTGGCAAAACACACCGCAGGTTTCCATTGGAGACCTTGATGAACATAAATCTTTTTCAAATAAGCCTTCAGCTTCTTGTCCATCGGATCCTTAAAAGAGCAGCTATCCTCAATAGGAATAGTGGTTCTTTTAGCTAGAGTGGAAATGGCCCCTTTAACTTTGGACCTGCAATTTCTGCATCTAAACATAATAAGCATGAATTCATGAGAGCAGGCTCTTGCTCCATATCAGACATGTTGTGAAACAGTAAATAAACTTGTACAGATAAGTTTCAAAGATTTTAATATTCAATTAAAATAAGCCAAGGAAAAAATACACTTTAAGTTTTTCAAACCGGACAGTTTAAAATGTATTGTTTTATTAAAGGGACAGTAAAGTCAAAACTAAGCAGTCATGATTCAGATAGGGCATACAATTTTAAACAACTTTCCAATTTACTTTTATCATCAAATTTGCTTTGTTCCCTTGGTGGTATTTTTGAAAGCTAAACCTAGCTAGGCTCAAACTGATTTCTAAACCGTTGAAAACCACCTCTTAGCTCAGAGCATTTTGAAAGTTTTTCACAGTTAGACAGTGTTAGTTCATGTGTGTCATATAGATAACATTGTGCTCACTCCCGTGAAGTTATTTAGGAGAATTCACTACATGTCTGTCAAAGGCACTTAGATAAGGAGGCTGTCTGCAGAGGCTTAGCTACAAGGTAATAACAGAGGTAAAAAGTATATTAATATAACTGTGTTGGTTATGCAAAAACAGGGAATGGGTAATAAAAGGATTATCTATCTTTTTAAATAAGAACATTTTTGGTGTAGACTGTCCCTTTAAGTAAATATGTGTCAAAAAATAAAGCCTAATAAAAACATTTTACCCTTTCTTTTTAAAAGAGTTTAAATGTTAGTCTCACACATGCTACAGTGCCTGTTTCATGCCCCAATGTAAACCCATACAACAGGATTATCTATGTCCCAATAAAAAAGCAATGTTTTTAATTTGTTAAGCGCATGGTCTCCCCAACTGGAAGAAAAATCACTTACCTGCTCTGCTGTCCGGCATGTAGACAGTTACAAGGTATGAGAGGACACAGTTCTTCACAGAGACCTTTGAAAAAGATAGAACAGAGTAGCCAACTCTGGCTTTCTAAACTAGGGCAGCAATTATTAGGAAAACGCAGTAAGTACCTCTTTACAAGTTCCTACCTGCTTTAAAGCCACCACTACCCGACTGCAAGGAATGATGTGAAATACGGCTATACCCCAAAACTTGCTTTTAGATTAAATCAAATTTTTTCTTCAGACACCTAAACTTTATCTCCTCCATGCACCAAAGGCAAAGAGAATGACTAGGGTTTGTGGATAAGGGAGTGATACTTAGCAGTTTAACTGTGGTGCTCTTTGCCTCCTCCTGCTGGCCAGGAATCATATTCCAAACAGTAATTACTCAAGTCATGGACTCACCATATCTTAGGAAAGAAAAACAAAATTTTATTTTTAAACATTTAGGGCCAGATTACAAGTGGAGCACTATTTATCTTGCTGAAGCGTTAACTGTAATAGAAGTAAGCTTTTAGCCCGTGTATTACAAGTTGAAAGTGAAATATTATCGCTCTTGCGCTAACCGACGAGTGTAAAAAGACGATCGTAGAATATTCCCCCATAGTAGTCAATGGAGCAAAATAAAAATGGGGGAAAAACCTACCGCCCTACTCACACACAAAAACGATCGATTATTCTCAAGTGTGCTAACTCGACATAAAAATATTAATATTTCACATTCCGATGTTCTTCACATAGCAGTATATTTTATATTTATTCATAAATACATATTCCTATATTTATCTGATTTTATTTTTGCACAAATATATATTTATACCTATATATATATATATATATATATATATATATATATATATATATATATATATATATATAATTTATATAAGTATAGATATGTACAGATATATTTAGGACAATCTATTAATAAATACTTATAATATATTCTGCTATGTGGAGAACATTGGAATGTGAAATATTTACTGTAAATACATGGTATAACACTTTATTAAATATGAATATTGCATAAATATGATTTTACATGTTTTCATCTACTTGTTATTAGTCTGTAGTAAGTCTGTAAATACATATAAAGACATAAATGCGTATGTACACACACATATACAGTATATATATATATATATATATATATATATACGCACACATACATATATACATACATATACATCTTTAGACATGTCTATGTATGTAACTCGATGTTAAAGTCATTTGCCTGCTTTTTTTTCTAACACCTGAGACCTCATATCTTTAAGCCCTTTTAACTTTTTTGTGCAATTTTTTTAAAATATTTTTTATTAGATGGTGTTATTATGAGTGTAATTGTACTTTGTAATGTATTATGATTTGTTTTGTGCAACTCTTTTAACCACAGCTCTGCAGACATGGTAATCATTCTAGAGTAAATTGCGATTGTGCTCAAGCAATCACGTTTACTTTTAACTTGTAATAAAAGCAAAAAACCCGACGTGCAAACACCCGCAATAAACACCTTAACTGTTAGCGCTTCACTCATAATCTGGCCCTTAGTTTGCATGCCGATCTTTTATAACACAATGATTAATTTCTGACACTCACAAAAATTACTTGAATATTCCTTTAATTAAGTTTTAGAGTTACTACTGTTTATAGTCATTTAAATCATTTGTATTACAATAATTATTTAACCTAAGGTAACTTGCTTTTATTTTATTTTCAGGTCTTTCAGATAGCTTATGTCATCATCAAAGCTGCAAATTCTCCACGTCCTGGTAACTGGATTTTAGAACGTTCATTGGACGGATTCAATTTTAAACCATGGCAGTACTATGCTATAACTGACGGTGAATGCCTGTCCCGATACAACACAACCCCAAGTTCTGCTCAGCCGTCTTACACAAGGGATGATGAAGTCACATGCACCTCTCATTATTCAAAGATTCACCCACTTGAAAATGGAGAGGTAAATTGTGCAATGAAGTAAACCAACAGCTGCCATGTTTTGTCTTTTTTGACAGTTTTTATTTTTTCCTGACAGCAGCACACAAGCTGGCAGTGTTTTTTGATTACTTATGTAACTGCAGAGAGAGAGAGGAAAGGTGCTGAATTAGGAGAACACATTTCCATTTCCACAGTGTAATGTTTAGACACCAAAAAGACAAAGCAATAAAAACTGACAGAATGATTTGCACATTAAGTTATGGCTGCAAAATAGATTTTATTACGTTATTTTATTCAGAGCAGGTAAAAATTTCATAAAATACTCACAATGTTGTTTTAGTTGTATTGTTTCTCTTGGAATGTGACATTACCGTGAAATTATTATAAGCTGAGAGCTTCCATTATGAAAAGATTTGTCACATAATGTTTTAAATTTTACAGCTGTCTAATAGAGGAAAACTACTAATAACAGTATATATATATATATATATATATATATATATATATATATATATATCCATATGATTATAAAATGAAAGATTCCCAAGAGGATTTGAGAGTACCTTCTTGTGATCTCACATAAATGTATACGGTAAACAGGCACCTTAATTCCAGCGCTAGAATTAAGGTAACTTTCCATTGCACAATGATATGGATATGGGATCATTATCAATATAATCTTGGATCAATTTATTTAATTTTGTTGTGTACACAAATCTAGGACTATATTTTTTTTCAGAGGGACTTATTATTGGTGGGGTTTATCACCCCATTCCCCCACATTTGAACTTTGTTGTTGCTTTGTAGACTATTGTTGCTGAATTAGGAACGTTTGTATTAGGGTTGCACCGATACCGATACTAGTATCGGTATCGGTACCGATACCAAGTATTTGCATGAGTACTAATACTCGTGCAAATGTACCGATACTTAAACCGATACCTCCACTTCCTACCCATATGCTATCTTGTGGCGTTTTTTCAAACTGCATGTTCCCATTTCATTTTAAACTGGAGTGGAGACTAAACTAAAAATTGTTTACTACTGTTCTGCCAATACAAATTGCTGTTATTTGTATTATCGTAGGAGAGATCACTGTACCTCATTCAGACAAACCCCTGAAGAACTGGGCAGTTAATAAACAGATTTCCAGCTCTGGCTAAAATGGCCCAAAAATATCTTTCTGCCCCATGCAGTAGTGTGGAAAGTGAAAGACTGTTCAACTTAGAGTCAAACTTCCATACAAATGTCAGATTGATGTTATATAACAGCCCTACAACCCAATTGCATCACCCCTTTAAATTTAATATTTTATTGTAATATTTTTTATTTATAAACATGTTCAGTGAACTTTGTGACAAATAAAACTGTTTTATTATTTCATAATGTCTTTTGAATTACAGTCCTTTATAATTATAAAGAAGGAATCTTAAATAATTAGTCTGTATTGTGCTGGGTAAACTGTCACATGACATTTAAAAAAAAAAGGTATCAGTAATTGGTATCGGCGAGTATTTGAAAACAAGTATCAGTACTTGTACTCGGTCATAAAAACATGGTATCGGTGAAACCCTAGTTTGTATGGTAGGATAATATATCATGGACAATAAATTGTACATATCATTTGTACTATTACATTTCTGTAGTAAATAGCCTGGTGCTGGATATGAGTGGTCTGTGTCTCATTATTACTTAAAAAAAATAATAGCTAGCTAGCTAGATAAATATATAGATATATATTTCACTTTGCATGCATTTATTTCCATTAGGAAAACAATTATTATCAGGGAACATGTAGGACCTTAAGATACTCTCACATTATTTTCCTGATACTTATTATCATACAATTATAAAAAAATATATATATCTTTTTATTTTGTTAAAGGGACTATAAAGACAAATTATACTGTCATGGTTCAGCTAGAGCATGCAGTTGTAAGATAATGTCTTTGTTTATGGATATGAGTCTGTGATAGGCTGAGATCTTTAACATGATACAAGGGACTGGCAAATTAAAGTAAAAAAAATCGACAGCTCATTTAAAGTAAGTGCTATTGCATTGTCTTTTTATTATCTAATCAGGCTGCATTTACTCACTGTTCCTTTAATTGTGCTGGGAACATATATTGCATATGTCTAAACAGTTCTGAAACTTTAATGCATCCTTCCAGTTGTAGAAAACCATATAAATTTTATAAAACAATTTAAAATACTCCAAAAAGTATCTGCAGTTTCAAAAAAAGACTTCTAGTTCACTTTAATTCTATATCTATCCAAGGGGAGCTGTTGATTTAAGCTACAACTAGTTGGGGATTTTTTTAAATGGTACTTTTTAAAAGTCTTTCGCCTAGATTACGACTTTTCTCTCACCGCTAACTTTCCTGCAGCGCTTGTATTACGAGTTTTCAGAAATCCATCGTTAAAAGACAAGAAGTGAGCATAGAGCAAAATTTTGCGCCAAATTTCACTTCAATACCAGTGCTGCTTAAGTCAGCAGTTAGCTGGTGTAACGTGCTCGTGCACAATTTCCCCATATGAATCAACTGGGAGAGCCAGCTGAAAAAAAGTCTAACACCTGCAAAAAAGCAGCGTAAAACTCACTCACGCAGCCCTATTGATTCCTATGGGGAAATAAAATTTTTGTTTACACCTAACACCCTAACATGAACCCTGAGTCTAAACACCCCTAATCTTACACTTATTAACCCCTAATATGCCGCCCCGCCACTGCCGCAACCTACCAACACTTATTAACCCCTAATCTGCCTTCCCCAACGTCGCCGCAACTATAATAAGCATATTAACCCCCAAACCGCCCGAACTCCCGCATCACAAACACTAGTTTAATATTATTAACCCCTAATCTGCCATCCCTAACATTGCTGCCGCTATATTAAAGTTATTAACCCCTAAACCTAAGTTTAACCCTAACACCCCCTAACTTAAATATAATTTAAATAAATCTAAATACATATTCCTATCATTAACTAAATTATTCCTATTTAAAACTAAATACTTACCTATAAAATAAACCCTAAGAAAGCTACAATATAACTAATAGTTACATTGTATCTAGCTTAGGATTTATTTTTATTTTACAGGCAAGTTTGTATTTATTTTAACTAGGTAGAATAGTTATTAAATAGTTATTAACAATTTAATAACTACCTAGCTAAAATAAATACAAATTTAACTGTAAAATAAAACCTAACCTGAGTTACACTAACACCTAACATTACACAGCAATTAAATAAATTACCTAAATTAAATAAAATTACCTAAATTACAAAAAAACAAACACTAAGTTACACAAAATAAAAAACAAATGATCAGATATTTAAACTAATTGCACCTAATCTAATAGCCCTATCAAAATAAAAAAGCCCCCCAAAATAAAAAAGCCCCCCAAAATAAAAAAACCCTAGCCTAAACTAAACTACCAATAGCCCTTAAATACAAAAGTACCTGTAAAATAAAACCTAACCTAAGTTAGCCCCCTGAAGATCGACTTACCGGGAGACGTCTTCATCCAAGCCGGGCCGAAGTCCTCAACGAAGCCAGGAGAAGTCTTCATCCAAGCCGGGCAGAAGAGGTTCTCCAGACGGGCAGAAGTCTTCATCCAAGCCGGGCAGAACAGGTCCTCCAGACGGGCAGAAGTCTTCATCCAGACAGCATCTTCTATCTTCATCCAGCCATTCTATCAGCCAATCGGAATTAAGGTAGAAAAAATCCTATTGGCTGATGCAATCAGTCAATAGGATTGAAGTTCAATCCTATTGACTTATCCAATCAGCCAATAGGATGGAGCTCGCATTCTATTGGATGATTGGAACCTCTACCTTAATTCGATTGGCTGATAGAATTCTATCAGCCAATCGGAATCTAAGGGACGCCATCTTGGATGACATCACTTAAAGGTACCTTCAATCGTCGTTAGTCCATCGGCAGAAGAGGATGCTCTGCATCGGATTTCTTGAAGATGGACCCGTTCCGCGCCGATGAAGATGAAGGATGAAGATAGAAGATGCCATCTGGATGAAGACTTCTGCACGCCTGGAGGACCTCTTCTGCCCGGCTTGGATGAAGACTTCTGCCCGTCTGGAGGACCTCTTCTGCCCAGCTTAGATGAAGAATTCTCCCAGCTTCGTTGAGGACTTCGGCCTAGCTTGGATGAAGACGTCTCCCGGTAAGTCGATCTTCAGGGGGTTAGTGGTAGGTTTTTTTAAGGGTGTATTGGGTGGGGTTTTTTTTTAGATTAGGGTTTGGGCTGCAATAGAGCTAAATGCCCTTTTAAGGGCAATGCCCATCCAAATGCCCTTTTCAGGGCAATGGGAGCTTAGGTATTTTTAGTTAGTATTTTATTTGGGGGGTTGGTTGTGTGGGTGGTGGGTTTTACTGTTGGGGGATTGTTTTTATTTTTTTTTACAGGTAAAAGAGCTGATTACTTTGGGGCAATGCCCCGCAAAAGGCCCTTTAGTTTAGGCTAGGGTTTTTTTTTTATTTTGGGGGGCATTTTTTTTATTTTGATAGGGCTATTACATTAGGTGTAATTAGTTTAAATAACTGTAATTTGTTTTTTATTTTCTGTAATTTAGTGGGGGTTTTTTGTACTTTAGCTAATTTAATGTAATATATTTAATAGTATTTCATTTAGTTAATTTATTTAATTATAGTGTAGTGTTAGGTGTTATTGTAACTTAGGTTAGGTTTTATTTTAGCTAGGTAGTTATTAAATAGTTAATAACTATTTAGTAGCTATTCTACCTAGTTAAAATAAATACAAACTTGCCTGTAAAATAAAAATAAACCCTAAGATAGCTACAATGTAACTATTAGTTATATTGTAGCTAGCTTAGGGTTTATTTTATAGGTATTTAGTTTTAAATAGGAATTATTTAGTTAATGATATTAATTTTTATTTAAATTTATTTTATATTATTAACTCCTAATCTGCCGTCCCTAACATCGCCGCCACCTACCTACATTTTTTAACCCCTAATCTGCACCCCCAACGTCGCCTTCACTGTATTAAATTTATGGGTTAATAAATTTAATACAGTGAAGGCGACGTTGGGGGTGCAGATTAGGGGTTAAAAAATGTAGGTAGGTGGCGGCGATGTTAGGGACGGCAGATTAGGAGTTAATAATATTTAACTAATGTTTACGAGGCAGGAGTAAGGCGGTTTAGGGGTTAATATGTTTATTATAGAGGCGGCGATGTCGGGGATGGCAGATTAGGGGTTAATAAGTGTAGGTAGGTTGCAGCGACATTGGGGATGGCAGATTAGGGGTTAATACATATAATGTAGGTGACGGCGGTGTCCGGAGAGGCAGATTAGGGGTTAATAAATATAATGTAGGTGGCGGCGATGTCCGGAGTTGCAGATTAGGGGTTAGTAAATTTATTATAGTGTATGCGATGCGGGAGGACCTCGGTTTAGGGGTTAATAGGTAGTTTATGGGTGTTTAGTGTACTTTGTAGCAGTTTAGTTATGAGTTTTATGGTACCACGTTGTACATAAAACTCTTAACTACTGATTTTTAAATGCGGTTCGAATCTTGGCGGAAGAGGGTGTACCGCTCACTTTTTGGCCTCCCAGGACAGGCTCGTAATACTAGCGGTATGAAAGTCCCATAGAAAAAAGACTTTACGAAGTTTACGTAAGTCATTTTGCGGTAAGGCCAAAAAAGTGTGCGGTGACCCTAAACCTGCAAGACTCGTAATACCAGCCGTAGAAAAAAAAGCAGCTTTAGCACCTGCTAATGCTGCTTTTTCAGCTACCGCAAAACTCGTAATCTAGGCCTTAATCTTTCAAGATTATATGTATATTTTGTCCACATTTTGCACAAAATTTTAGCTAATTTATCAAACCGCAAAACATTCTGATTTGACTACAACCATTTTGGGTTTCAGTATTAGCAGAACACCTCTGGCAAGACACTGCAAAATAGGTGCAACATTTGTGAGTTTGGCTGAGTGAATCATGGAAGTTGCCTGGCATTTTTATGCAAGGTTTAGGTTTTTAGTGTTTCACAACATTACGGGCCAGATTACAAGTGGTGCGCTAAATATCGCTTTTATGAAAGTGATATTAACACTCCACTGTGTAATAACAGCGCACGCTAATATGTAGTACAAGTTTTCAGCATTGCAAACGCGTCATTGCGGTCGTAACGCTGGGAAGCATTGCGCTCACTAGAGCACATTTTATAGGCACCTATGAGAGCCTTGTTCTGAACCCATCAGAGATGGCATCAGAAAATTGCGCAACGAAGGGAGTAAGTAATGGCAGCAAACATAAATATATATATATACCACTTGTAATGGTTGGTTAATTATCGATATTGATAATTTAGCACTACACTTGTAATCTAGCCCTAAAGGTTTATATTTCTGCACCAATTGTTTCAATTGAGTCAAATTTTAAAATTCTTAAATATATTTTCAGTGTTTCTATGATAATCAACATATCAATATTATGTTTTATTGTTGTTAGTGCTTTTCGCATATGTATCTGAGTCTGAACATCAATGTTTGAGTGTTATGTCATGCTAGTTTTGAATATTAGTTCTCATTGTCTTAAAGCACAAATTAAAGTGATGGTAAACTCTCCCTTTTATAAAAACAGATCCGGAATGTTAGTGATATTTTAAATGGAGTTTAATTTGACTTTTAAAGTTAACGGCGTGAGCACTGGGTATTTGATTTTTCTACTTATATTAAAAAGTAAGTTATAGTGCAGCTTTGTTACAACTGATGAATGAAACTGCATCTAAAATATCAATATCATCCTGGATCTAATTATAAAAAGGGGAGAATTTACCATCTCTTTAAGTTGAAGTAAATTGAAAAAGTGTTTAATATTTGTATGCTTTATCTAGATCATAAATTATTTTTTGGGGGTTCCATGTCCCTTTAAGTGAAAATATAGAAAGTAGGAAATTTAACCTTTGATGAACACTTAAGGTATATTTATTAGAAAAGTCAACTGTTTAAATGTCTAGGAGAGGATTTTTTGCCATTGTAAAGTTATTTTATTTAATATTTTTCCATTCATAGTTATTATAAGAATGATTAAATATGGTTGTGTTAACCATTTGCTATAAGTTAAAGTTTAGGGGTAGTTACTTAAATAATGGGACACAATATTTACTGTAGATTTAATTAAAATTATTATACTGCTGCATGTTCAATGCAAGCTTAAAGGGATACTAAACACAATTTTTTTTCCTTTCATGATTCAGATAGAGCATGCATTTTTAAGCAACTTTTTAATTTATTCCTACTATCAATTTTTATTCGTTCTCTTGCTATCTTTATTTAAAAAGCAGGAATTTAAAGTGTAGGAGCATTTGGCATTTGGATGGGCATTGCCTTTAAAAGGGTATTTAGCTCTATTTCTGCCCAAACCCTAACATAAAAAAAAAAAAAAAAAAAATCCCTGAAGATCCACCTACAGTTTTGAAGAGCCGACATCCATCCTCAACAAAGCCGGGAGAAGTCCTCAGCGAAGCAGCAAGAAGTCCTTAATGAAGCCGGGAGAAGTCTTCATCCAACCCGGCAGAAGTGGTCCTCCAGACGGGCAGAAGTCTTCATACAGACGGCATCTTCTATCTTCATCCACCCAGAGCGGAGCGGGTCCATCTTCAAGACATCCGGCACGGAGCATCCTCTTCTTCCAATGACTAAAGACAAATGAAGGTTCCTTTAAATGACATCATCCAAGATGGCGTCCCTTGAATCCCGATTGTCTGATAGAATTCTATCAGCCAATCGGAATTCAAGGGATGCCATCTTGGATGACATACCTTAAAGGGAAACTTCATTCGTCTTTAGTCATCGGAAGAAGAGGATGCTCCGCGCCGGATGTCTTGAAGATGGACCCGCTCCGCGCCGGATGGATGAAGAATGAAGATGCCGTCTGGATGAAGACTTCTGCCCATCTGGAGGACCACTTCTGCCGGCTTGGATGAAGACTTCTTCAGGCTTTGTTGAGGACTTCTTGCCGCTTTGCTGAGGACTTCTCCCGACTTCGTTGAGGATGGATGTCAGCTCTTCAAAACTGTAAGTGGTTTTTCAGGGGTTAGTGTAAGGTTTTTTAAGGATTTATTGGGTCGGTTTTATTTTTAGGTTAGGGTTTTGGCAGCAATAGAGCTAAATGCTCTTTTAAGGGCAATGCCCATCCAAATGCCCCTTTCAGGGTAATGGGGAACTTAGGTTTTTTTAGTTAGGATTTTATTTGGGGTTTTGGTTGTGTGAGTTGTGGGTTTAACTGTTGGGGGGTTGTTTGTATTTTTTTTACAGGTAAAAGAGCTGATTTCTTTGGGGCAATGCCCCGCAAAAGGCCCATTTAAGGGCTATTGGTAGTTTAGTTTAGGCTATGTTTTTATTTATTTTGGGGGAGCTTTTTTATTTTGATAGGGCTATTAGATTAGGTGTAATTAGTTTAAATATATGATAATTTGTTTTTTATTTTGTGTAACTTAGTGTTTATTTTTTTTGTAATTTAGGTAATTGTATTTAATTTAGGTAATTTATTTAATTGTTGTGTAATGTTAGGTGTTAGTGTAACTCAGGTTAGGTTTTATTTTACAGTTAAATTTGTATTTATTTTAGCTAGTTAGTTAGTAAATAGTTAATAACTATTTAGTAACTATTCTAGCTGGTTAAAATAAATACAAACTTACCTGTAAAAAAAAATAAACCCTAAGCTAGCTACAATGTAACTAATTGTTATATTGTAGCTAGCTTAGGGTTTATTTTATAAGTAAGTATTTAGTTTTAAATAGGAATTATTTAGGTAATGATAGAAGGTTTTATTTAGATTTATTTTAATTATATTTAAGTTAGGGGGTGTTAGGGTTAGGGTTAGGTTTAGCGGTTAATAAATTTAGTATAGTGGCGGCGACGTTGGGGGCCGGAAGATTAGAGGTTAATAAGTATAATGTAGGTGTCGGCGATGTTGGGGCAGCAGATTAGGGGTTAATATGTATAATGTAGGTGTTGGCGATGTTGGGGGCAGCAGATTAGGGGTTAATAAGTGTAGGTAGGTTGCAGCGACATTGGGGGTGGGAGATTAGAGGTTAATAAATTTAGTATAGTGGCGGCGACGTTGGGGGCCGGCAGATTAGAGGTTAATAAGTATAATGTAGGTGTCGGCGATGTTGGGGCAGCAGATTAGGGGGTAATAAGTATAATGTAGGTGTCAGAGATGTCGGGGCGGCAGATTAGGGGTTAATAAGTGTAAGATTCGGGGTGATTAGGGGTGTTTAGACTCGGGGTTCATGTTAGGGTGTAAACATAAATTTAGTTCCCCATAGGAATCAATGGGGCTGCATTACAGAGCTTTATGCTGCTTTTTTGTAGGTGTTAGGCTTTTTTTCAGCCAGCTCTCCCCATTGATGTCTATTGGGAATTTGTGCATGAGCACGTACAACCAGCTCACCGCTGACTTGAGCAGTGCTGGTATTGGAGTGCGGTATGGAGCACAGTTGTGCTCTACGCTCACTTCTTGCCTAATAACGCTGGGTTTCTGAAAACTTACCAGCGCTGTAGGTTAGTGAGTGGTGACAATAACGTGCAAGTTAGCACCGCACCCCTCTTTCCACAAAACTCGTAATCTAGCCGAAAGTAAAAAAAAAAAAAAAAGTTACACAAAATAAAAAATAAAAACTAGAAACAAACAAATACGGCGCTAAATGAGCTTGAGGGAATAACGATCAAGCTTACCCTATTTGTGAGTAGCCCCTATGTAACTATTATGGGTATGTATAGGCACAAATTTACAAATGAAATACAGAATGTGAAATTTTAAAACATGTACACAAATTATAATAGAATGTATAACTATCTCATTCTCTTAAGCTCCCAACGGAGGAGTATATGTCAGTCCCAATGTCCTTAATAGAAGTCCAAAGCACTTTGTAATTAATTGCACGGTCTCAAAAATAGCCCCAAACAGTGTTATCCAAGTTCAGTAAAATGGCACAATGTTCATATATTTATATAAGAGAACACTTAGCTGCACTCTTGCAAGAAGCTGTTAGGTTCCAAATGATGGGAGCTGTGGTTCTGATAGACTCCTCGATGTAGTGAGGTAAGCTGAACGAACAGGCAGAGCAGCCGGTGATTCACGGGACTCCCGCTATGTATGTCCCAAAGCGATCAGCTGTATAAGAGAAAAAAAAAACACAGCACATCCGCGATTCACAGCATCGTTTTATTCATAACACACAGCTCCACGTAAAATAGCACACTTACAAGATAAAGGATAAAAACTAGCACTTAGCCCACTGGCTGATGAGAAGACCGCCTGTAGTAGTTACCGGAAAGGATCACCTGGACGCCGACCAGCAGCACCTGGAGTTACACTTCTCCTTGTCTCACAGAGCGGTAATAGATCAATTGCATATAGCAGTCCCTTTAGGGTAAAGGGACTGCTATATGCAATTGATCTATTACCGCTCTGTGAGACAAGGAGAAGTGTAACTCCAGGTGCTGCTGGTCGGCGTCCAGGTGATCCTTTCCGGTAACTACTACAGGCGGTCTTCTCATCAGCCAGTGGGCTAAGTGCTAGTTTTTATCCTTTATCTTGTAAGTGTGCTATTTTACGTGGAGCTGTGTGTTATGAATAAAACAATGCTGTGAATCGCGGATGCGCTGTGTTTTCTTTTTTTCTCTTATAAAAATAAAAAATAAATGATCAAATATTTAAACTAATTACACCTAATCTAAGAGCCCTATGAAAATAACCCCCCCCCCCCCAAAATAAAAAATACCCCTAACTTACAATAAACTACCATTGGCCCTTAAAAGGACCAGCTCTTTTATCTGTAAATAAAAAATACAAATACCCCCCAACTGTAAAACCCACCACCCACACAACCAACCCCCCAAATAAAACCCTAACTAAAAAAACCTAAGCTCCCCATTGCCCTGAAAAGGGCATTTGTATGGGCATTGCCCTTAAAAGGGCATTTAGCTCTTTTTCAAAAGCCCAAACCCTAATCTAAAAATAAAACCCACCCAACAAACCCTTAAAAAATTCTAACACTAACCCCCCGAAGATCCACTTACAGTTTCTGAAGAGCCGACATCTATCCTCAACGAAGCGGCAGAAGTCCTCATCGAAGCCAGCAGAAGTCTTCATCCTAGCGGCGAAGTCTTCATCCAAGCCCGCAGAAGTCTTCACCCAGACGGCATCTTCTATCTTCATCCATCTGGCGCGGAGCGGCTCCATCTTCAAGACATCTGACGCAGAGCATCCTCTTCTTACGACGTCTTCTTCGGAATGAAGGTTCCTTTAAATGATGTCATCCAAGATGGCATCCCTTAGATTCCAATTGGCTGATAGAATTCTATCAACCAATCGGAATTAAGGTTGAAAAAATCTTTTTGGCTATTGCAATCAGCCAATAGGATTGAGCTTTCATCCTATTGGCTGATCCAATCAGCCAATAGGATTGAGTTTGCATTCTATTGTCTATTCCAATCAGCCAATAGAATGCAAGCTCAATCCTATTGGCTGATTGGAACAGCCAATAGGATGAAAGCTCAATCCTATTGGCTGATTGCAACAACCAATAGGATTTTTTCAACCTTAATTCCGATTGGATGATAGACGTCGTAAGAAGAGGATGCTCCGCGCCGGATGGATGAAGATAGAATATGCCGTCTGGGTGAAGACTTCTACGGGCTTGGATGAAGACTTCGGCCAGCTTCAATGAGGACTTCTGCCGCTTCGTTGAGGATGGATGTCGGCTCTTCAGAAACTGTAAGTGGATCTTCGGGGGTTAGTGTTAGGCTTTTTTAAGGGTTTATTGGGTGGGTTTTAATTTTAGATTAGGGTTTGGGCTTTTGAAAAAGAGATAAATGCCCTATTAAGGACAATGCCCATACAAATGCATTTTTCAGGGCAATGGGGAGCTTAGGTTTTTTAGTTAGGGTTTTATTTGGGGGGGTTGGTTGCATGGGTAGTGGGATTTACTGTTGGGGGGGTATTTGTATTTTTTATTTACAGGTAAAAGAGCAATGCCCCGCAAAAGGCCCTTTTAAGGGCCATTGGTAGTTTATTGTAGGTTAGGGTTTTTTTATTTTGGGGGGCTTTTTTATTTTCATAGGGCTCTTAGATTAGGTGTAATTAGTTTAAATATTTGATAATTTATTTTTTATTTTGTGTAACTTAGTGGGGTTTTTTTTTTGTAACTTAGTGTTTGTTATTTTTTCTAACTTAGTTGTTAGTTTTTTGTAACTTTATAATTCGTAATAGTAGATTTAAATAATTTGAGTCGGGTTAAGTTTTTAAATATATAATATAGTTAATTTAATTGGTAGTTTAATGTAATTTTAGTATAACAGTTAGGATAGATTAATTATTAGTTTAATATAGTTTAATGTAATTTTAGTATAACAGTTAGGGTAGGTTAATAAATAGTTTAATATAGTTTATTGTAATTTTAGTATAATAGTTAGGGTAGATTAATTATTAGTTTAATATAGTTTAATTTAAATCTAAAGGTAAGTTTAAATTTATTATAAGATAGGGATGAGTTAATATTTAAGGGGTTGTTAGTGTTAATAGGTTAATTTAGTTTATGGAGATGTTGGGGGCTGGCTGTTTAGGGGTTAATAGGTTTAGTAAGTGCTAGTGATGTGGGAGGCCAGGGGTTTAGGGGTTAATACATTTATTTAGTTGCGGTGGGCTCCAGGAGCGGCGGGATAGGGGTTAATAACTTTATTAGGTGGTGACAGTGTTAGGGCAGCAGATTAGAGGTTAATAAGTATAATGTAGGTGGCAGCGGTGTCGGGCAGCAGATTAGGGGTTAATAAGTATAATGTAGGTGGCGGCGGTGGCGGGGCGGCAAATTAGGGGTTAATAAGTATAATGTAGGTGGCGGCGGTGGTGGGGCAGCAGATTAGGGGTTAATAAGTATAATGTAGGTGGCAGCGGTGTCGGGGCGGCAGATTAGGGGTTAATAAGTATAATGTAGGTGGCAGTGGTGTCAGGGCGGCAGATTAGGGGTTAATAAGTATAATGTAGGCGGCGGTGTCGGGGCGGCAGATTAGGGGTTAATAAGTATAATGTAGGTGGTGGCGGTGGCGGGACGTCAGATTAGGGGTTAATAGGTATAGGTGGCGGTGGTGGTGGGCGGCAGATTAGGGGTTATTAAGTATAATGTAGGTGTCGGCGGTGTCGGACAGCAGATTAGGGGTTAATAAGTATAATATAGGTGGCGGTGGCGGGGCGGTGGCGGGGCGGCAGATTAGGGGTTAATAACATTATGTAGGTGGCGGTGGTGTCGAGCGGCAGATTAGGGGTGTTTAGACTCGGGGTACATGTTAGGGTGTTAGGTGTAAACATAACTTTTATTCTCCCATAGGAATCAATGGGATATCGGGCAGCATCGAACATGAGCTTTCGCCGCTTTCAGACTCCCATTGATTCCTATGGCATCTGCCGCCTCCAGGGTGGCGGATTGAAAAGCAGGTACGCTGGGCCTGAATAGTGGCGAGCCTGGTAGATATTTGTTAACTAGCAAAAGTAGTCAGATAGTGCCGAATTTGCACTCGGAACATCTGTTATGACGTAAGCATCGATCTGTGTCGGATTGAGACCGGCGGTTCGTATGTTATGTCACAAATTTCTACTTTTGCCGGTCTGTAGGCTTTGATAAATAAGGGGAATCAGGCTCTCCACAATTACGCTGCGGAATTCCAGCATATTTGCGGTTGACAGCTTGATAAATATCCCTCTCTATCTGAATTTTTAAAGAAAAAAAAACACAGTTCCAAGTTATTTTTTTATATGATTAAAGGGACATTAAACAATAAATAAATGCAAGATAAAATGATGCACTAAAAGAAAAGATGAGTCTGAGAATTTCCTGTAGATGTACTTTAAAAGTTTCATATATATATATAATATATAATTTTGTATTACCATCTCAAAGTTTTTAATGTCCCTTTAATAAGTACACATTAATACACAAAAACCTTGGTTTCAGTGACCGCAGAAGTCATGAATCAAATTGGATATCTACCCAGACGTACATGATTACATTTAGATGTTAATTTTCCAACATTATTGCTCCCTTGGATTTCTGAATAACAGTAGTGTTTGATTATGTTCTGTAAACTCATATTTACTGTGCTTTATCCTAAACTCACAGCAAGTAAACTATTTGTACCATTTTATTACATTATTTTTTTAATGAAATTCTAGTGGCTGTAACAATAGGCAAACATGCAATAAACTAATTTCACAGAGAGAGAGATTAGTGGAAAATAGTCCAAATATCCCCCCCCCCCCCAGAAATGCTAACATATTTTTGCATCTAAAATTTCGATTTTCACTTCAGTATCATCCATTTTCTGTTTTCCGTTTTTCCTGTTTCCGTACAAAATACAGAAGTAGCTTAAATGTTACAAAATAGTTGTTTTTTTCCCCTTTAGAATATAGAAGCTGTAAAGAAATAGCACATAATATATCCTGTGGTATCACAGCTATTGAATTTCTGTAGCACAGTGGTGATGCACTGGCATTGTACCAGAGCAATAACACTTTAATGCCAGATGGGAAACCAAGCCTTCTAATGCATTGGTAATTACGATGCTAAAACAGTATCAAAAGAATTACTGCACTGAAAAAGCATCTCAAAAAACAGAATAGAAAACATTAGAAATCTAGTACTGCAAGCATGTCTACATACAAACATTGACAATGAATCAATCAATTGTCTAGATATTTGTTTTCAACCTTCACTATAAATATAGATGTTACACATAATAAAATTAATCATAAATTATGATAGGTAAATTGTTTGTAAAAATTAGTAGAAGAAATCTTTCACGGCTATGTAATGTAATGCATAAACCTAGTATAATGTTTCAAAAGTGTATTATATCTTATATATGTCTACATTTCTATTTGTTTATGTGTTCAGTAATTTCTAATTAATATTTTGTACCATATTCCGAGAGGATTGCAATATTGCACTTATAGGAGTGTGATATATGCGATCCACTCAGTGGCTCCAATAGAAGCCTTATTTTCATGCTGGCAGCCACAGCAAACCACCTAGCGCAGCGTAGGGGGCAAATTGTGCAACATTGGACAGCAATAAATATATATATATATATATATGCTTATATACGTATATATGTATGTGTTTATATGTGTATATACACAGATTAACACATAAATATATATTTATATAAGCATATATATATGCAATTCATAAATCCATCGAGCCTCCTTACGCAATAGCATATTAGCTCTATTGCCTCCCCTCCTGGGGTTGGGCACATGATCAATGATGCAGAACCTAAGGTCTGATACAGTGTAGCCAGCTTCCAAAAAATGGCGAGCCACCGGTTGGTCAGTCTTTCCCTTGGAGATGGCCGTGCGGATGCTGTACCGGTGATTAGCCATCCTAGTCCTAGAATCATCTGTGGTCATGCCGGTATAAAACTTACCACACAGACAGTTCAATAGATATACGATATATTGAGTGGTACAAGTAAGGAAGTACTTCAATTCATATCTCTTTCTCCGCTCTGGGTGATGGAAATGCGTGCCGGTTAGCATGCTGTTACAGGTCACGCAACTTGGGCACCTAAAGCATCCTCGCTTTTTCTTCAACCAGGACTGCTGTGGGATGTCAGGTAGAACATCAGTCATCATAAGAATGTCCCTCAGACTCTTACCCTTTCTATAGGCAATCCGTGGAGCATTCCATCCCTTGAAGGGCAATTTGGAGTCTGTCTCCAAGAGTTTCCATTCCTCCTTGACCGCTCTAGTAATCAGATGGCTATCTGGCGTGTAGGTAGTGACAAATGTTAGATGTCGAGTCTCCTTCTGAGTAACCTCAGCTCCAGGCTCCAGGGCAGATGTCAACATTTCAGTTAGGTTATGCTTCCTGTAACCTCTATGGAGAAATCTCTGTGTCATTTCCTCCAACTCTACATCACATGTCTCTCTGTTGGTGTTGTTTCTTATGACCCTTTGGTACTGTGCCTTTGGTATGTTCCTAATCAAAGATGGCGGATGACAACTATTAGCATGTAACACTGAGTTACGGTCGGTGGCTTTCCTAAATAGTGTCATGCCCAAACGCTCTCCATCTTTAAATACGCGTATATCAAGATAATCAACTATATCCGGCCTATATGTGTGTGTGAATCGAATGGTACTCTCAATGTCATTCAGATGTTTCACCCAGTTTAATAGTGAGTGCTCGTCACCACGCCATACCAGAAACAGATCATCTATGTACCCGCAGTAAAAAATAACATGTGTAGTTTCATACATCTTCATCTGTACTGTCTCATAATCTGCCATAGAAAGGTTTGCGAATGATGGGGCCACATTCAACCCCATCGCAGTCTCTGATATCTTTAGGTAAAAGGTCTTGTTGAACCTGAAATAGTTCTCCGTTAGACATAGAGTAAGTAGCGTGATGAGCACCTCCTCTGATGGTCCAATATAGGCCGGATGTCTAAGGTTTTTAGTGACAGTTGCTATACCAGTAGAGTGCGGGATGACAGTGTATAAGCTAAAGACGTCTAGTGTTACCAGTAGGTCTGTTGGGCTCACATCATCTATACATAGGATCCTCGTGATGAAGTCTGTAGAATCCTGGACATAAGATTTCATCATCTTTACCATCGGTTGTAGATAGTAATCGACATACTGTGCCAAGGGTTGCAACAGTGATCCCCTGGCAGAGACTATGGGTCTCCCTGGGGGATTGATTAAATCTTTGTGGATCTTTGGCAATGTATACAGTAATGGTGTCATAGGAGAATCCTGCCATAAGAACTTGGCATCAGCAGTGCTGATCAACGTGCTGGTCTCCCACTCGAGTAGTAATGGTCGGTATGTTTCAGTGTCAGATCATTGTTGCAATATCTCTGCTTGATAATGGGTAAGGTCCATAATGACAATAGCACCGCCCTTGTCGACGGGGTGAATTATGATGTTAGCATCATCTTTTAGTGTCTTAATGGCCCTTGTTTCCTCTCTGTTCAAGTTGTCCCGATGGTGTCCTGTCACAGGTTGCAGGAACTGGTGCACCAAATAGTTAGTGATGGTATTAATTGTAGAGTTATTGGATCCTGGATCAAAGGAACCTTTGTGTCTATGTCCCGGCTTGGGATCAATATCAGTGTCAGACTTGAAAAATTCCTTCAATCTTAGTGTTCTAGCATATTTCTGGATATCGATGTACGCATCAAAACCACTTAATCTAGTGGTCGGAACAAATGAAAGTCCCTTATTCAATAAAAATTCTTCAGCTTTTGTCAATGGATGAGAACTGATGTTCACCACATTTGTCTCTACCTCCTCCGTCGGGGAGGGCAGCGGGCAGTGCCCCCCCCTCCTCGTGTGTGGCCGGTGCCTCAGCCTAAAAAACGAGAGGTGGTAGAAAACGGTGCCAATGGTGGAAGAGCAGCCAGTGCCGTGTTGCTCCTATCAGCGGGCTCCCAGTGTGCCCTATTGCCCCTAGACCTGGTAATAATGCCTTGACTCAGAGCTTTATTGGATATGGTAGGGGCATCAGAATCTGTGCTGTCCCCAGAACTGGTATCAACAGTATTTAAAGCTCTTTTGGTGTGTCTTCTATCCCTTCTTGGTCTTAGAGTCCTCCTTTCCTCGGGTGACATCATCCACCTATAGATGCTCCTTGTGTGTAATCCTGGATCACCTTTTGTAGCTTCCTATTTTTGAAAGCGATCAGCTCCTGTTTGTACAGCTTTACTTGTGTGGATAATTTAGTTAACCAGTCGGTGCCAGTATCAGCCTCAAAGGTACTTAATTTCTCGCATTCAAATAGTTTTATTTCATGTCTCGCTTCCTTTAATAAGCGTCCTGCTTCCCTGATGACTAATAGCATCAGATCAAAGGAACATTTGTTCAAGATCTTACTCCAATTGATGCAAAATTCATTGCTAGAACGGCCAATCGTAGGGGTATTTCTCACTCTAAAACTCCTGGGTATCATCCTTCTTCTGTGATAGTCAGACAAATAAGTGCCTTGCAAGTTAAGGTCGATCTCACGTTGTTTTAGCCAGTGTGTTGTATAGTGACTGATGTGATTCTTCAATTTGTTGCTCTTCCACAGAGCCAAACCTGATGTTTTTGGCATCTTTGTCAGTAAAGGTAAAGATATCCTCATATCTCTCTTCACTGCCGGTACCACAGAGAGTACTAGGTATATTCAACTCAGTTGCTGCACTGTTCGTCATATTGCCACTTGCTGGGTCTGCAGAGCACAATGTAGAGGAGATGGTGTGATAGGACCAACTGTTAGTTGTGGGTGCACTGCACTGGAGGTATCAATACATAAAATTAGGAGTGTGTGTGCACTCTCACCATCCGTGCCATCTGCCAGGTTGCTATAGCGTAGTAGATAAATTTGAAGTGAAATAAGCACTCACTGGTCTTCTGTCAACTGTGTTAAATTATCTTTATTTCAAACTTGTGATGTTTCAGGACAAACAGCGTCCCTTCCTCTGACAAACAACCTGTGAAAAAATACTGACTTAAAAAGCCTGTGACCCCTCCCCTTCCTCTCAGGGCTACCAATCATTGGTAGCAGTAAAGTGCTCATCGAAACATAATAAATAGTTAATCAAAACATAATAAATAGTCAAAAACATCGTATAATTGTGAATCACACTTATATTGCAGTGTAAGGTGGTGTATTCTGCGTAATTGAAAGGAAAAAAGTGGTGCCGTAGTGGAGGTGTGTCGATGATCAGTAAGGTCAAACCTAAAACATGTTGCACCGGATCATAAATAAACATTACATCCCAAGCATATGATAGTCAACAGAAAAGCTGAGAAGTTGATAGGTCATCACAGCCGACACCCCTCTCTGTGATAGGCTTATCATGTAAACATAAACACGGCCAGTCAGACCTCCTAAAACATCGATAAATAAACCTAACAAGATCACAGAGTTTCACCGGCTCTATGTATCTAACTAGTAGACAAGTTGCAGGCTGTCAGCCTCATCCAAAGCATATAAGCTTATTGTGTATCTCTTAGACATCAATAGCCGTAATTGAACACCGCCCACCGTGTGACGTCATCAGTGTCCCTACATCGCCGTGCACATCAGATTTATTCATCATACAACATAACTGTTCATAATGATAGTCACATATCAATCTAAGTGGTGAATCGCATCAAGAGCTGGAATCATGCGTCTGTACACCTCTTAGAAATTCATAGCCATAGTTAAGCAACGCCCACCAGGGGACGTTATCACTATCACCATCAAGTATTCGTACAAAAAACATAAACTATGTACCTAAGCCACCATGATCAAACATATTGCTAATACTGCTGTGTTGCTAAGTGAATCGAGGGCTAGAACCCTACACCTGTCAAACATCAGATATGTGAATCAATGTCACACGCCCATGACAATCCCGGACCAATGGGGCCACAGATACACCATTCAGTATTAACATCAATGCTGTACACAACCAAATGGCAGGATACACTTGATTATCCATATTTTATCAGTATAGTTACCCCTCGCAAATATCACATCATCATTAAAGTGTCCCAATGCTTCAATACAATGTTGCCACTTCAAAACATTAAGGTCCTAATGTGAGCTCAATTGAGCAAACATAACTACGGGACCATCTGATATAGTGTTGCAACAATAATAGAACACCTAGACATCACTAAGCTATAGTAGCGTGGCATACAATTCCACCTAGATAATCACACTAATGGATCGATACAGGGAGTGCAGAATTATTAGGCAAATGAGTATTTTGACCACATCATCCTCTTTATGCATGTTGTCTTACTCCAAGCTGTATAGGCTTGAAAGCCTACTACCAATTAAGCATATTAGGTGATGTGCATCTCTGTAATGAGAAGGGGTGTGGTCTAATGACATCAGCACCCTATATCAGGTGTGCATAATTATTAGGCAACTTCCTTTCCTTTGGCAAAATGGGTCAAAAGAAGGACTTGACAGGCTCAGAAAAGTAAAAAATAGTGAGATATCTTGCAGAGGGATGCAGCACTCTTAAAATTGCAAAGCTTCTGAAGCGTGATCATCGAACAATCAAGCGTTTCATTCAAAATAGTCAACAGGGTCGCAAGAAGTGTGTGGAAAAACCAAGGCGCAAAATAACTGCCCATGAATTGAGAAAAGTCAAGCGTGCAGCTGCCAAGATGCTACTTGCCACCAGTTTGGCCATATTTCAGAGCTGCAATATCACTGGAGTGCCCAAAAGCACAAGGTGTGCAATACTCAGAGACATGGCCAAGGTAAGAAAGGCTTAAAGACGACCACCACTGAACAAGACACACATGCTGAAACGTCAAGACTGGGCCAAGAAATATCTCAAGACTGATTTTTCTAAGGTTTTATGGACTGATGAAATGAGAGTGAGTCTTGATGGGCCAGATGGATGGGCCGTGGCTGGATTGGTAAAGGGCAGAGAGCTCCAGTCCGACTCAGACGCCAGCAAGGTGGAGGTGGAGTACTGGTTTGGGCTGGTATCAACAAAGATGAGCTTGTGGGGCCTTTTTGGGTTGAGGATGGAGTCAAGCTCAACTCCCAGTCCTACTGCCAGTTTCTGGAAGACACCTTCTTCAAGCAGTGGTACAGGAAGAAGTCTGCATCCTTCAAGAAAAACATGATTTTCATGCAGGACAATGCTCCATCACACGCGTCCAAGTACTCCACAGTGTGGCTGGCAAGAAAGGGTATAAAAGAAGAAAATCTAATGACATGGCCTCCTTGTTCACCTGATCTGAACCCCATTGAGAACCTGTGGTCCATCATCAAATGTGAGATTTACAAGGAGGGAAAACAGTACACCTCTCTGAACAGTGTCTGGGAGGCTGTGGTTGCTGCTGCACACAATGTTGATGGTGAACAGATCAAAACACTGACAGAATCCATGGCTGGCAGGCTTTTGAGTGTCCTTGCAAAGAAAGGTGGCTATATTGGTCACTGATTTGTTTTTGTTTTGTTTTTGAATGTCAGAAATGTATATTTGTGAATGTTGAGATGTTATATTGGTTTCACTGGTAAAAATAAATAATTGAAATGGGTATATATTTGTTTTTTGTTAAGTTGCCTAATAATTATGCACAGTAATAGTCACCTGCACACACAGATATCCCCCTAAAATAGCTAAAACTAAAAACAAACTAAAAACTACTTCCAAAAATATTCAGCTTTGATATTAATGATTTTTTTGGGTTCATTGAGAACATGGTTGTTGTTCAATAATAAAATTAATCCTCAAAAATACAACTTGCCTAATAATTCTGCACTACCTGTATGGTCACACATCATCTTACTTCCCAACGTAAGCTGTCACTGAATAAAACCCTATATTCCTTGTCATCATGGGTAAAGCATAGTAAGATTATGACAGTACCGTACTCATGGCTTATTGTAGAATAGCATACAATCCTATCAATTCAAAGATATCACGAAAAGAGAGATCTGATCCCTTGCTTTTCGCCGCCACCTACATTATCCCTATGAACCCCTAATCTGCTGCCCCTAACATCGCCGACCCCTATATTATATTTATTAACCCCTAATCTGCCCCCCCCAATGTCGCCGCTACCTTACCTACACTTATTAACCCCTAATCTGCCGACCGGACCTCGCCTCCACTATAATAAATGTATTAACCCCTAAACCGCCGCCCACCCGCCTCGCAAACCCTAGAATAAATAGTATTAACCCCTAATCTGCCCTCCCTAACATCGCTGCCACCTACCAACAATTATTAACCCCTAATCTCCTGCCCGCACCGTCGCTGCTACTATAATAAAGTTATTAACCCTAACCCTAACACCCCCCTAACATAAATATAATTTATATTAAACTAAATAATATTCCTAAAATTAACTAAATTATTCCTATTTAAAACTAAATACTTACCAATAAAATAAACCCTAACATAGCTACAATATAATTAATTATTACATTGTAGCTATTTTAGGATTTATATTTATTTTACAGGCAGCTTTGTATTTATTTTAACTAGTTCACAGCTATTAAATAGTTAATAACTATTTAATAGCTACCTAGTCAAAATAAATACAAAATTACCTGTAAAATAAATCCTAACCTAAGTTACAATTAAACCTAACACTACACTATCATTAAATTAATTAAATAAATTACCTACAATTACCTAAAATAAAATAACATAAAATAAACTATTCTATAATACAAGAAAAAACAAACACTAAATTGCAAAAAATAAAAAAGAATTACAAGCAGTTTAAACTAATTACACCTAATCTAAACCCCCTAATAAAATAAAAAAGCCCCCCAAAATAAAAAATTCCCTACCCTATTCTAAAATACAAAAGTAATCAGCTCTTTTACCAGCCCTTAAAAGGGCTTTTTGCGGGGCCTTGCCCCCAAAGTCATCAGCTCTTTTGCATGAAAATAAAAATACAATACCCCCCCAACATTACAACCCACCACCCACATACCCCTACTCTAACCCACCCAACCCCCCTTAAAAAAACCTATTACTAACCCCCTGAAAATCTCCCTACCTTGAGTCGTCTTCACCCAGCCGAGCCGAATTCTTCATCCAAGCGAAGCAAGAAGATGTCCTTCATCCGGTAGAAGTCTTGATCCAAGCGGCAAAGAAGTGGTCTTCCATCTGGGCGAAGTCTTGATCCAAGCGGCAAAGAAGAGGTCTTCCATCCGGGCGATGTCTTCTTCCAAGCGGCATCTTCTATCTTCTTTCTTCCGGATCCATCATCATCCCGCCGACGCGGAACATCCTCCTTCCCTGACGGACTAACGACGAATATTCCGGTGTTAGCCCATAAAGCTCTTAACTACTGATTTTTTTTGCCGTTGGGAGTCTTGTCGGTAGAGGGTCTACCACTCACTTCTCCCAAGACTCCAAATACCAGCGTTAGGCAGATCACATTGAAAAGATAGGATACACTATTGGCGTAAGGGGATCTGCGGTAGCCTGGAATCGCGGTAGGGAAGTGAACTCTAAATCTAGGCGAATGTGTTTTTAAAAAACAGACATAAACATAAAATTAAAAACAAATGACGGCAAACCCAGCAGATCTCAGCGTACAAGCAAGCAAAGTAATATATATTTACATTAAGGTACATTAATAACTCATGTTGGGTTTACTTAAGGACCACAAAAATATATATATATATTGTTTACAAAAGTTCCTATGTTAACTAAGCTTGTTTGAGGTGTAAATTGCAGTAAATCATACTAGTGTTTATTTTCTCACTTACAGCATCCATTTTCCTGTGGTTTATGTAACTGCAATAAGCTATATGACAAGTTTGAGCTATCCATGTTAACTTTTATTAGTGAAAAACAAAAGGCTGATATAATCCCTTCTACAGTTATATTTAGCTCTCTTGAGTATGAGTATCCACAAGCATCCCTACAACAAACTCTGACACATTACTAAGGGGTGGAAGATGTCCAGTATACAAATGAATGACAAATAGCAGCTCAACACTAGAACCTACCTTTCTTTTAATACAATTGATCCTCCTGTCGTTGGGTATAGGGCTCATACCCGAGTGACGGGGTATAGCTATCTAGGATAGCGGAATACAGATTTTCATACATTATGGTATTGGTGTACCTGCACTTTGGCTTTAACCACTGCAAGTTTTACCAGATTCTTTTTGTATTAGTGCAGCAACATTCTCATACTGGTCATTATAGCTCCATTGTACTACAGGTGACAGCACAAACATCACTATTAAGTAAATTGGGATGACTATAACGTTTAGATGCAACTCACATTTTGAAAATCCCTTGGCAGCTCATGAATGTAAATAGCACCCACCTAACCAGTTTTTAATTGGTACACAATGACTACGAGGAATTAACCAAATTTAAAAGTTAGGCTCCAATCTAAATTTATAGATAATAAACTACACTTTCATATAAATCCCTAAAGACCTTAGTTATACACAGAGTATTCTCTATCATGCTGTCCGGAAGAACCCCCCCACCAATTTGTATATAAGTACCCGGGTATTTCCTGGATCTTACCCAGTTGCATAAAGCTTGGTTTCCCTTGTAACATAACCGCAGTCAATCCAATAATTACAAACATATGGTCACATGTGTGTTATCATTTAGGAAGTATGATCTAAATATTGATTGTCACATGTTTCCTTTATCTTCCCTATTCTTCTATAATATATATTCTATTAAATCTCACAACTTGTTCGTAATTATAGTCCTAAGGCCCTATATGTTTTATTTCTATTATATTTTATTCCTAGTTTTACTACATGTTGCAAGGCTTTATAGTGTTACAAATTTACATTATTGATCCTTCCTAAATTGAGCCCAAAGTATTTTATATATCTTATAAAAAAAGAAAACTGAGGTTCACTAGTTGGAAACCAAGAGTGACCCCCTATTGTTCATGGTAGTCTTCTTTAGCTTGGTTCCTATTCTAATATCGCAAGGTCCAAAAGCGGCCTCATTTGTTATTTAGAAGACTTACAGTTTAACCGGCAAATATAATGTTTACTACTAGTCCTAATCTATGCTCTATAATTTTGATATATAATACTTGTCCAACTAATTTCTGATGTTTATTTGGAAACAACTATTATTTGTATAGATTGTACGGAAATACATTGCTTGTATGCCGTGAATTGAACTTCAATTTAAAAAAAAAAAAGAAACTAAGAAAGGAGATTTATACCATCCACACATGCTGCAACAACCAAATTCGATTATAACCTCTTCATGTTGTATTACATCCAATAAAATTAACTTGCAAACTCTTTGCTCACACAGCAAGACTCAAAATATATCCTTAGCTCTTCTAGCTATATTAAGTTCAACATAGCAAAGTTAAACTACATTTTAAACTGTTTATCGTATATTAATATTAAAGGGCCACTGTAAGTAAATATTTTCTATGCCTATTACTAACTAACTACCCCAAATACACATTTTATCAATAGCATTTCATTAACATATCTCTACTGTATATCAGAAATCTTGTCTGCAAATTTAATTGTTTTCCAAACCCACTCCGTGGGTATCCTTTGCTCTGTACCAATCCGTTACAATACCTAGGTTTCAAAATGGCGCTTTAAACAGAAAGTTATTGGTTTAAGTATTTTGAACAGTCAGTGCTGAAAATAGTGGGCAGGATAATGTGACATCATCGGCGAATAAAAGATATAACTTTTAGAACGTTATGAAACTTCGTTTTGGAGAAAATATAGGTCAGTAGGTTTTAATTAATGTTTATTAACTTTAATATGTTAGTTTAGCTTAAAAATTATAACAGAAAGTAATCCTTTAACACCGCTAATAATGATTGTGTCCACTATTGGAGTTTCACTATTTTGCTGTCCTGGGTGCAGTATGTAGTCATCCAGTCCTGACAAGTGTCCTAGTAAATTTAACTTTCAAAGCATAGTTCTAGATTATTCCAAGACAATATAAGAACTCTGTGATGAAAGTGAATGAAAGAAAACTGTGGATTTTTCTTTTTAATAATGTAGCTAAATCTCTTATCTATGATATTTTGTAATAAAATAAAGTAAAATAGGAATAGAGTGCTGGTAAATGTCTACTGTTTGCTCTTATATTTTAATATGAAAAAAACAGTGGACATTTACCAGCATTTAATCATTTTCTTCTCTCCCCCACCCCCATGCAGGCACTGCTTTGTAACTTGGAGGCCACACAAAGCCACACAGATTACACAAGTTGCACCCTGAAAATGGTGTAATCCACACATTTTTGTTGATGCATCCAGAATGAGGAAGATTTGCACACACTGTGACAACTCCCTCTGACAAATATACCACCTGTGATTGCCTGATCTCTTTTTAAAAAATCTTTGGGATATTACATCTACTCAAGACAAAAAAAAATCTAAACTTAGATTTTTCTGTGCCATTTCGCTAAGGCAAGGCCCAATCAGGAGTGAAGCCTTAGGTGGCCCTATTTGACCTAACTCTAGGGCTGTCTCTAATGATATATGTTACATTTATTAGATAGATAGATACATATATAGATAGATAGATAGATAGATAGATAGATAGATAGATAGGCAGACAGATATAAATTCGAAAAAATTTGAAGAGTAGAAAAGTTTAGGCCTGTATTGAGCATAGGGCATACAGGGCATTTGCTGAGTAGGTCAGGGGAAAGTTGTTGGCCAGTTTGTTTAGCCTCACTCAGTAACCAGCATTATTATTTGTGAATTATTTAGGGTCAAACCTGTCCTGCATCTCACTGCTTTTCTGTGTCTGTGAGCCAGTCTGAACCAGTCCTGTCACCAGCTCTGCCATTTTGAGAGACTTTAACTACATTTCAATGTACTATTTAATCACAAACAGTAAACAAAATACAGTGGGAAAGAGGGGTTTCAATCTTTAAAGGGACATTAAACACTAAATACATGCTAGATAGAATGATACATTCAAAGAAAAGATTAGTCCATGAGTAACATGTAGATGTATTTTTTAAAGTTTCATTAGTTGTTTAAAAAGTGACAAAATAAGTGTAAAGTTTTAGGCCTAGATTTGGAGTTCGGCGGTAGCCGTCAAAACCAGCGTTAGAGGCTCCTAACGCTGGTTTTGGCCGCCCGCTGGTATTTGGAGTCAGTGATTAAAGGGTCTAACGCTCACTTTTCAGCCGCGACTTTTCCATACCGCAGATCCCCCTACGCCATTTGCGTAGCCTATCTTTTCAATGGGATCTTTCTAACGCCGGTATTTAGAGTCATTTCTGAAGTGAGCGTTAGAGCTCTAACGACAAAATTCCAGCCGCCTGAAAATAGCAGGAGTTAAGAGCTTTCTGGCTAACGCCGGTTCATAAAGCTCTTAACTACTGTACCCTAAAGTACACTAACACCCATAAACTACCTATGTACCCCTAAACCGAGGTCCCCCCACACTGCCGCCACTCGATTAAAATTTTTAACCCCTAATCTGCCGACCGACACCTACGTTATATTTATGTACCCCTAATCTGCTGCCCCTAACCCCGCCGACCCCTGTATTACATTTATTAACCCCTAACTTGCCCCCCACAACGTCGCCGCCAGCTACTTAAAATAATTAACCCCTAATCTTCCGACCGCAAATCGCCGCCACCTACGTTATCCCTATGTACCCCTAATCTGCTGCCCCTAACATCGCCGACCCCTATATTATATTTATTAACCCCTAATCTGCCCCCCTCAACGTCGCCGACACCTGCCTACACTTATTAACCCCTAATCTGCCGAGCGGACCTGAGCGCTACTATAATAAATGTATTAACCCCTAATCCGCCTCACTAACCCTATCATCCGATCAGCCAATAGAATGCAAGCTCAATCTGATTGGCTGATTGGATCGGCCAATCGGATTGAACTAGATTCTGATTGGCTGATTCCATCAGCCAATCAGAAAATTCCTACCTTAATTCCGATTGGCTGATAGAATCCTATCAGCCAATCGGAATTCGAGGGACGCCATCTTGGATGACGTCCCTTAAAGGAACAGTCATTCGTCGTTCAGTCGTCGGTCCGGATGGATGTTCCGCGCTGGATGTCTTCAGGATCCTGCCGCTTCGCTCCGGATGGAAGAAGATCGAAGATGCCGCTTGGAGAAGATGTTTGCCGGTCCGGATGTCCTCTTCTTGCCGGATAGGAGGAAGACTTTGGAGCCTCTTCTGGACCGGATTATGGATCGCCAACCCCCGCTTGGGTTGGATGAAGATGTTGGAGCCAGGACGGATCGGTGATACCTGGATGGTGAAGACAAGGTAGGAAGATCTTCAGGGGCTTAGTGTTAGGTTTATTTAAGGGGGGTTTGGGTTAGATTAGGGGTATGTGGGTGGTGGGTTGTAATGTTGGGGGGGGGTATTGTATGTTTTTTTTTACAGGCAAAAGAGCTGAACTTCTTGGGGCATGCCCCGCAAAGGGCCCTGTTCAGGGCTGGTAAGGTAAAAGAGCTTGTAACTTTTTTAATTTAGAATAGGGTAGGGAATTTTTTATTTTGGGGGGCTTTGTTATTTTATTAGGGGGCTTAGAGTAGGTGTAATTAGTTTAAAATTGTTGTAATATTTTTCTTATGTTTGTAAATATTTTTTTATTTTCTGTAACTTAGTTCTTTTTTATTTTTTGTACTTTAGCTAGTTTATTTAATTGTATTTATTTGTAGGAATTGTGTTTAATTAATTTATTGATAGTGTAGTGTTAGGTTAATTGTAGGTAATTGTAGGTAGTTTATTTAATTATTTTATTGATAGGGTAGTGTTAGGTTTAATTATAACTTAGGTTAGGATTTATTTTACAGGTAAATTTGTTATTATTTTAACTAGGTAACTATTAAATAGTTCTTAACTATTTAATAGCTATTGTACCTGGTTAAAATAATTACAAAGTTGCCTGTAAAATAAATATTAATCCTAAAATAGCTATAATATAATTATAATTTATATTGTAGCTATATTAGGGTTTATTTTACAGGTAAGTATTTAGCTTTAAATAGAAATAAGTTATTTAATAAGAGTTAATTTATTTCGTTAGATAAATATTATATTTAACTTAGGGGGGTGTTAGTGTTAGGGTTAGACTTAGCTTTAGGGGTTAATCCATTTATTAGAATAGCGGTGAGCTCCGATCGGAAGATTAGGGGTTAATAATTGAAGTTAGGTGTCGGCGATGTTAGGGAGGGCAGATTAGGGGTTAATACTATTTATGATAGGGTTAGTGAGGCGGATTAGGGGTTAATAACTTTATTATAGTAGCGCTCAGGTCCGCTCGGCAGATTAGGGGTTAATAAGTGTAGGCAGGTGTCGGCGACGTTGTGGGGGGCAGGTTAGGGGTTAATAAATATAATATAGGGGTCGGCGGTGTTAGGGGTAGCAGATTAGGGGTACATAGGGATAACGTAGGTGGCGGCGGTTTACGGAGCGGCAGATTAGGGGTTTAAAAAAATATGCAGGGGTCAGCGATAGCGGGGGCGGCAGATTAGGGGTTAATAAGTGTAAGGTTAGGGGTGTTTAGACTCGGGGTACATGTTAGAGTGTTAGGTGCAGACGTAGGAAGTGTTTCCCCATAGGAAACAATGGGGCTGCGTTAGGAGCTGAACGCTGCTTTTTTGCAGGTGTTAGGTTTTTTTTCAGCTCAAACAGCCCCATTGTTTCCTATGGGGGAATCGTGCACGAGCACGTTTTTGAGGCCGGCCGCGTCCGTAAGCAACTCTGGTATCGAGAGTTGCATTTGCGGTAAAAATGCTCTACGCTCCTTTTTTGGAGCCTAACGCAGCATTTGTTTGAACTCTCGATACCAGAGTTAATTTTATGGTGCGGCCAGAAAAAAGCCCGCGGAGCGTTAACAGCCCTTTTACCGCCGAACTCCAAATCTAGGCCTTAGTGTCTATAAAACACTGGGAGCTGCCATGTTGTAACTTGTGTTACCTTCTCTGCTGTGGCCAATTAGAGACAGTTATAAATAGGTCACTAGAGTGTGCAGCCAATGGTTGAGCTGGATTTAACAGTGTTCTGCACTTCCATTTCTAACAGGAACTGAAAAGCTCACAATTTCAGAATGGAATTGCAGGCAAAGAGAACAAAATAAATAATGAAAGTATATTGCAGAGCTGTTTTATATATACAATTTATCATTTTATATTACCATCTCAAAGTGTTTAATGTCCCTTTAAATGCTTTTGTAAACCAACCTAGTACATTATACTTGTTAGTTTTGGGGTATGGTTAATTAACAGAAAGTAGGTGGGGGCTGCTCTGCCTTAAAATGTCCGGCCCTATTTTCAATCCCACTCCTATAAAAAGTCTAGTAGATTATATATCATGTGAAAAATGTATAATGCTATTAGGGAAGCAGTTTTAATCTGTGTTGAAAATCAAGCTACAAGTGCAACAGGAACAAAAAATGCCTCTAACTGAATATCAATTTTACATTCATATTTTTTATATTCCAAATGGACGGTCTTGAAATGTGAAATATTTTATGATAAATATTATGTCATTTATTTTAGACATATTTATTGTGAAACACTAATAAAACATATTTACAGAAAGGGTATGTGAAATGTATTTTTACATGAGATGAAGTTCAGGTTCAACTTTGTTAAAACTTTACAAAAATGTAGTTTTATACAAATAATAAACAACAGAATTGTCATACTGTGACATTTGTTATATACAGCATTTTTTATTGGCTTATTTCATATTGGGAATTTCTGTTTAAAGAAAGTAACCTCTAATTGTTGAATTTTCTGCAGTAGTTTGTAGTGCTATTTTTCTGCAAAAAACTTGACTCCCATAAATAAAAAGAAGCGGACTGAGAAATACTGAATGTGATAAATCTCTATATAATATTGTTAGTGTACAGTACTAACAAGGCATCCACACAGGCTTGTTAATATTGTAGAATAATTGATCTCCTGGAGTTCACTGCTGGTGATTAACCTAACAGAGAAAAACTGGGATAGTAAACTCAAACAGATTTTTTTTTTATCAATAAGGCACACATTTGTCAAGAAGCAAGAGTAAACAATATCATAAACTGTATATTTATTGCAATATTGAACATGCTGTCCCTGCTTTTAACTGTTATTTGATGAAAATGCTATTTAAAGGAACATGTCACTCAACATAAATTCTGATTTATCCCATTTAGGCCCTACTGTTTGAGTGAGAAGCCCACACATATTGTATATCCATTTTTACGGGAAACACAGCAGATTCAAACTATACCATTATTTTATGTATATATTATGAAGTGTGCAAAATGCAATTTTAATTCAAATTTAAAGAAACATGGTTATAAACAACAGTGTGTAGTTGTCTCCCTCCCCTATAGTAAAAAGAAAGGCTTTTCCTCATATACATAAGGGCCTTTCAGTATAGGTATGTAACTTTGATCTGCACAAAGGGGCTCCCACTAACCTATATGCAAATAAATGCACATTTAATCACGCCAGGTGATTAGGGATGGGTGAATAATAAAAAAATTGATGCCTTAGTACATGGCGCCCAATGTGTTTATATTTTAATTTGAATGTTAGAATGAATGTTATTGCAGAAATTCGAATTAACATAATCAAATGTTGATAAGATGAATATTCTTATAAATTCTATTATCGAATGTTATTTACAGTTTTCAAATGTCACTTTCGAATTCGAATGTGACATTCACATTTGAATATTACATTTTAATTTGAATATTACATTTATACAACACTAGAAATGCTATTTTGAATTTGAATGTCACATTCAAATTTGAATATTACATTTAAAAAACACAGTTGTAGACTTAAAAATACTATTTGGAATTTTAATGCTACAATTGAATTTGAATGTGACATTTTAATTTGAATATTACATTTATTCAACACAGTTGTAGACTAGAAATACTATTTCAAATTTGAATGTCACATTCAAATTTGAATATTATATTTATAAAACACAGTTGTAGACTTAGAAATACTATTTGGAATTCTAATACCACATTTGAATTTGAATGTGACATTTGAATATTACATTTATAAAACACATTCGAATTTGAATGTTATTCGAATTTGAATGTCATTCTAATTCGAACATTACATTTCGAAATTGAATGTTATATAAAATACATAGCTACATGTTATTGAAAAATTTGAAAATGAAAAATTGAAAATAGAATGTTAGAATGTTATATAAACATTCAAAATTTGATTAGAACAAAAAAATGTATCAAAATTTGTTTTAAATTTAGAATTTTTAGAAACATTTGCCCATCCCTACAGGTGATCACTATTACTGCAGTGATTACCTAACAATTAAAATGTATATAAGGGCTTAATTTTAAAGAGGGGTTCCTGGGCTTTAAAGCAAGTGGTCTCTGGGGTCGCTAGGTTTATTTGAAGGCATTTTTTGGCTTGTTTCATCCCCAGCTTAATACATGGGCCCAAATGTTTACTGTTCCAGCCCTTTTTTATTTTTATTGTCTTATTATTCCAACTCTTCCAACAGAAATGACCAGTGATCCTTTAGGTTGATTTGAAAAGTCAAATTGGCCAGTATAAATATCAGTTGGTTAAAGGTTTAATAGTGTGGAAGAATTTTACAATGAGGTTTAGCAGCGAGAGAGGTTATTGACAATAGGGTTTGTGAAGGATTAAGGGTTAAATGCAATGTGGGGTTTGGTAGCTTAGTTATTTATTACACTTAGAGAAGTATGGAATGTGCTAATTTAGCCATGTGAATAAAACAAGGCTTTGGTTACATTTTAATTGAGCAATACTGATTTTCAGAGGTCCAACATTTTTTATTAATTTGACCCATTTTATTCCTATAATGTGGCTGATTGATAATTTATATTCCATATGATCTATACTTACATCTTAGTCAATGTCATCACACATAAATGTGGTGAAGTACCAATACAAAAAAACACTACTACATCTTAACTAAATTTCTACGACTGCTGTGACTACTACTACTAAAAATAGTACTGATTAAAACCTATATACAGCATCATGTATCAACAATGCCTTAAAACTTTATAGCTAATGAAAAGGCCCTGCTATCCATTGCTAATGTTTTCCAAAGGGCCAGATTACAAGTGGCACACTATATAGAGCTTTTGCTTGCACACAAACACTGCTGGAAGTAATCTTCAAATGCAGACGGGTTTGCGCATGTATTACAGGTTGAAAGTAAAATGATTGCACGTGAACGAAACCAGATAGGCCCTAACTTCAGGACATAGTTCATTGCAAACAGAATAACTTCTTCTACCGTAGACTTCAATGGCGCACAATGTTAAAAAATACCTTACACTTATCACCCACGCACTAGCCTGACACTGTGTTAGACCTACAGAGCTAAACCCAAAGGTAGTTATAAATATTCTACATTCTAATGTTCTCCACGTAGAAACATTTTTTTTAAATGTTTATATATATATATATATATATATATACACATTTATATATATTGTGTGTGTGTGTCTATATATATATATATATATATATATATATTTATGTGTGTGTGTGTGTGAATACTTCTTTAAAAAATATACTGTATATAAATATACCTATATGTCTATATGAATATACAGGTACACACATTATATATATATATATATCTATATATATATATATATATATATATATATATATATATATATATATATATATATATATCTATATATAGATATATATATATATATATAAATCTCAGAAATTAGGAGCGCACTCCCCGGGTCTTAAATAAGATAATATTTATTCATATAAGTGACGTTTCGGGGTGGTTAGGCCCGTCCTCAGACCATTACATATGTTAAGATACAAAGAAAACATTTATACTTTACCCTCCACCATCACCACGTACTACCAGAAGTGCCGCCGGCGTCCTGCAGAACTCAGTGCGCAGGTCCGCCGGTTGCCCTAGCAACCAAAATACACAACCCTGAAACGGAAAAAGAGTGGTTATATAAAACATGAGTAAAGCATACCTGCCATAAAAATTGTTATAGTTCTATCTATCGTTCTATAAGAGGATTTGTTTAGGCTATGTGTTGCTTACTGTTTATATCTTAAGTTTGCGCCACCATGTAAACATGTACCCGGTTGTCAAGGCAACCGTTGTAATGGCACTTAATCAAATGAAGACTCAGACCGTCTATGTATGTTAAAACAGTAATTATTAATTATTAACCCAGTAAGATCATGTACCAACATTTTATATGCCTAGTTATAATTAATCTATAGTCAACTCCCCATATATAGATACTCCCTTAAGCTATAAACATTAATTAATCTGCGACTATACTAGGGCTAAGACTACAGAGAAGTGTCAAGGTTATATTTTTATCACTTCAAACCGAAGGCATAGTTGTATCTAGATCACCTTATAAGAAACAATGCCAATCCAATTGTGTATTTAACCCCTTGGGGGATAGGGTCCCCAAGTTGTAAATCCACCTGGATTCTTTTTGCAGGAGAAGGTTGGCTCTATCACCACCCCTGCTGAGTTTAGGTACGTGATCTATGATCACATATCTCAGATCACTAACCGTATGGCCACTCATCGCAAAATGCCTGGCAACTGGCTGCTCTGATTCTTTCTCTCGATTTGCCAGCCTAATGGCAGCGCGATGGTTGGCCATGCGGATACGGAGGGTATCTACAGTCTTGCCCACATAAAAAAGACCACATGGGCAGTGCAAAAGATAAATGATGTATTCTGTAGTACACATTACTCTATATCTGATTGTGTACTTTCTGTTTGTATGGGGATGTGTAAATGTCTTGGTGTTGCTCAAGCCACTGCACGTAGTGCAGCCAAGACATCTGTAGCAGCCCACTTTTGGAGATTGGAGCCAAGTTGTCTTCTTATAGCTGTCCACAGGATCTACTTTTACTAGAGAGTCCCTTAGTGATCTTGCTCGTCTGTAGGTCACTCTTGGGGGTCCCATAGTAGTAAATGGCAATGTTGGATCACTTGTCACTATATCCCATTGGTCTCTTACGACTCCAGGTATTCCCTTCTTATCAGCGGTATATGTAGTTAGATAGGTCAGACGATTTTCCGTCTCCAGGGGTTTTCTTGTACTTAGGGCTTCATCTTGCTTCATATTCCAGAATTTTGAAAGATGTTGATCAATATGAGCTCGTCGATATCCTCTTTGTAGAAATCTTTCTTTCATCTCTAATAGTTGTTCTTTGGCCTTATCCGGATCACTATTATTGCAAACTACCCTCTTAAATTGTGAGATCAGTAGCGCTCGCTTTAGTATTTTAAATACTAAGAATATTTTCTTCTATGTGAAGAACAACGGAATGTAAAATATTTACAGCAAATACACAGTAAAACATATGATAAAATATTAAAATTGAATAAAATAATTTTTTCATGCTTTAAGATATTTGAATGGAAAGGACTCCAAAGTATGTGAGGATATATGTATATATATATATACAGTATATATAATGCAAAGATGCAAAAGCGGCTCAAAATCCAAGTGTATTTAATAACAATTAGTGACAGTATAAAACATTGTTGCAACATCTTATACGCTAACAGCACTACTAACAGCAAAAGAAAGTTAAGACTACAGGCGCATCATCTGTCTTTCGCGTTTCAGTTTCCTGCCTTAATCATAGACCAAATTGATCCGTTACTACCCAAACTTTAAATACCTGTTAATTACATTCTATTGGTCCTGCAGTCTCACAAAATGGCCAAACAGATATACAAAGAACAGGTTACAGGCGTTGCATTATATCTTAACACTAATTTCTACATCATCCCTTACCTACCAAGCTATAAGGCAATATAGTAAAAAAAAAAAAAATATATATATATATATATATATATATATATATCCATAATTTAGCATCTAATATGCCAAAAATAAATACATATATATATATATATATATATATATATATATATATACAAAACAAAAAATCCCTATTTAACTGATATAAAATTAAAAGAAATATTATTTGTACATACTGTATATATATACATACTCTTATGCTAAATTGGGAACACTACTATGCTGGTGTATATAAATTTGTCACTGCTATAGTGCTTGGATTAGTATTCCTAAACATAGTCAAGGTAAGGATTTGTCTATCTCTTCTGCTCATATATTGATACATAATATTAATGTTGTCATTGGATTTGTTACAATAAAGAAATTCTTAACAACAAAGATTAATGTTATGTAGTGATGTCGCAAACTGAAAATTTTCCTTCGCGAACGGCGAACGCGAACATCCACAACTGTTCGTGAACGGGCGAACCGGGCAAACCGCCATTGACTTCTATAGGCAGGCGAATTTTAAAACCCACAGGGACTCTTTCTGGCCACAGTAGTGATGGAAAAGTTGTTTCAAGGGGACTAACACCTGGACTGTGACATGCCGGAGGGTGATCCATGGTAAAACTCCCATGGAAAATTACATAGTTGATGCAGAGTCTGGTTTTAATCCATAAAGGGCATAAATTACCTAACATTCCTAAATTTTATGGAATAACGTGCTTTAAAACATCAGGCACTGCAAACAACCGCAAACAGTCCATTTGCACCATCACGAGATAGATAGATTTGATAGATAGATAAATACATAGATTAGATAGATAGATCAATAGATGCAATATACATTTGATAGATAGATAGATAGATAGATAGATAGATAGATAGATTTGATAGATAAATAGATAGATTTGATAGATATATAATTTCCCAGACAGAGAATTACAAGACGTGCGGTCTGGAACCCATGGTAAGGTTCCCAGAGGCAATTGCGGCGCCAGGGGACGTGTATATGGCATGGATTTTAGGAACCGGGAGATGGAAAAAGATGCTTGGTCGGTCCTCCTACTTCAAATTTGGGACACTGCGCGTGCAATCTACTGTGCCACCAGATATGAGTGGTGTGTTAAGTAGTACTATTCTGATCAGTTTAATCCCTGTTACGCCCCCTATCAGGGGACGTGTATATGGCATGGATTTTAGGAACCGGGAGATGGAAAAAGATGCTTGGTCGGTCCTCCTACTTCAAATTTGGGGCACTGCGCGTGCAATCGTGGCCGGACTTTTAGCAGACGGACATTTGGCCGATGGACATTTGTCCGAAACACAAGTGGCTGTCACAAAACAGTCCAGCCACGATAGATAGATTTGATAGATAGATACATAGATTAGATAGATAGATCAATAGATGCAATATACATTTGATAGATACGATAGATAGATTTGATAGATAAATAGATAGATTTGATAGATATTAGATAGATAATTTCCCAGACAGAGAATTACAAGACGTGCTGTCTGGGACCCATGGTAAGGTTCCCAGAGGCAGTTGCGGCGCCAGGGGACGTGTATATGGCATGGATTTTAGGAACCGGGAGATGGAAAAAGATGCTTGGTCTGTCCTCCTACTTCAAATTTGGGGCACTGCGCGTGCAATCTAATGTGCCACCAGATATGAGTGGTGTGTTAAGTAGTACTATTCTGATCAGTTTAATCCCTGTTACGCCCCCTATCAGGGGACGTGTATATGGCATGGATTTTAGGAACCGGGAGATTGGAAAAGATGCTTGGTCGGTCCTCCTACTTCAAATTTGGGGCACTGCGCGTGCAATCTACTGTGCCACCAGATATGAGTGGTGTGTTAAGTAGTACTATTCTGATCAGTTTAATCCATGTTATGCCCCCTATCAGGGGACGTGTATATGGCATGGATTTTAGGAACCGGGAGATGGAAAAAGATGCTTGGTCGGTCCTCCTACTTCAAATTTGGGGCACTGCGCGTGCAATCGTGGCCGGACTTTTAGCCGAAGGACATTTGTCCGACGGACATTTGGCCGAAACTCAAGTGGCTGTCACAAAACGGTCCTGTCACGATAGATAGATTTGATTGATAGATAGATAGATAGATAGATAGATAGATACATAGATTAGATAGATAGATCAATAGATGCAATATACATTTGAAAGATACGATAGATAGATAGATTTGATAGATAAATAGATAGATTTGATAGATATATAATTTCCCAGACAGAGAATTACAAGACGTGTGGTCTGGGACCCATGGTAAGGTTCCCAGAGGCAGTTGCGGCGCCAGGGGACGTGTATATGGCATGGATTTTAGGAACCGGGAGATGGAAAAAGATGCTTGGTCGGTCCTCCTACTTCAAATTTGGGGCACTGCGCGTGCAATCTAATGTGCCACCAGATAGGAGTGGTGTGTTAAGTAGTACTATTCCTATCAGTTTAATCCCTGTTATGTGCCTTTTTCTTGGTTTGGTTTTTGAAGCCACAGTGCAGCACCAGAGGCCAGAAAAATTTGGCATGTACACATGCCTGAAAAATTAGGTATTGTTGCAGCCGCTGCTGTAGCAGCGGCTAGAAAAATTGATGTTTGTTTCCCAGGCAGAAAGTGCCCTAAAACATTGCAGCTTGAACCCTAGTTGGTGGCGGATAAGTCACACAAGTCATCCGGCATGCGAAGATAAAATACAGCAGCGTGTGGACCATTTTTAGCCCAAGGCAGCTCATCTCATCAGGCCTTTTTTACTCAAATGTATCACCCAATGTCAGTCCCTTCGGGATCCATCCCTCATTCATCTTAATAAAGGTGAGGTAATCTAGACTTTTTTGACCTAGGCGACTTCTCTTCTCAGTGACAATACCTCCTGCTGCACTGAAGGTCCTTTCTGACAGGACACTTGAAGCGGGGCAGGCCAGAAGTTCTATCGCAAATTGGGATAGCTCAGGCCACAGGTCAAGCCTGCACACCCAGTAGTCAAGGGGTTCATCGCTCCTCAGAGTGTCGAGATCTGCAGTTAAGGCGAGGTAGTCTGCTACCTGTTGGTCGAGTCGTTCTCTGAGGCTGGACCCCGAATTGCTGTGGCGATGCATAGGAGTTAAAAAGTTCTGCATGTCCTCCATCAACAACACGTCTGTAAAGCATCCTGTCCTTGCCGGCATGGTCGTGGGAGGAGGATTACTTTCACCTCTTCCCCTGTTAGATTCCCGTTGTGCTGTGACATCACCCTTATATGCTGTGTAAAGCATACTTTTTAATTTATTTTGGAACTGCTGCATCCTTTCCGACTTGCGGTAATTCGTTAACATTTCAGGCACTTTATGCTTATACCGGGGGTCTAGTAGCGTGGACACCCAGTACAGGTCATTCTCCTTCAGCTTTTTTATACGAGGGTCCCTCAACAGGCACGACAGCATGAAAGACCCCATTTGCACAAGGTTGGATGCCGAGCAACTCATGTCCCGTTCCTCGTCCTCAGTTATGTCACTGAAGGTATCTTCTTCCCCCCAGCCACGTACAACACCACGGGTACCAGATAGGTGACAACGAGCACCCTGGTGGTTGGTCTTCCTCCTCCTCCTCAAGCCACATTGCTCCTCTGACTCCTCTTGCTCACAATCCTCTTCCAGCGTTGCCGCTGGTTCAGCAAGCGATGCTGATAAGGCTGTTTCTGGTGGTGATGGTGATGGTGACCACAACTCTTCCTCTTCACGCTCATCTACGGCCTGATCCAGCACTCTTCGCAGGGCACGCTCCAGGAAGAAAACAAATGGTATGATGTCGCTGATGGTGCCTTCGGTGCGACTGACTAGGTTTGTCACCTACTCAAAAGGATGCATGAGCCTACAAGCATTGCGCATGAGCACCCAGTAAACGTGGCAAAAAAATTCCCAGCTCCAAAAAGGCTGTCCTAGCACCCCGGTCATACAAATACTCGTTAACGGTTTTTTCTTGTTGGAGCAGGCGGTTGAACATTAGGCGTGTTGAATTCCGTGTCAGGCTGTCGCAAATCAAGCGCCTCACTGGCATGTTGTTTCGCCGCTGGATATCTGAAAAGTGCGCCATGGCCGTGTAGGAACGCCTCAAATGGCCACACACCTTCCTGGCCTGCTTCAGGATGCCTGTAAGCCTGGGTACTTATGCACAAAGCGTTGTACGATCAGATTACACACATGTGCCATGCACGGCACATGTGTCAACTTGCCCAATTTCAATGCCGCCACCAAATTACTTCCATTGTCAGAAACCACTTTGCCAATCTCCAGTTGGTGCGGAGTCAGCCACTGATCCACCTGTGCATTCAGGGCGGACAGGAGTGCTGGTCCGGTGTGACTCTCTGCTTTCAGGCAAGTCAACCCCAAGACGGCGTGACACTGCCGTATCCGGGATGTGGAATAGTACCTGGGGAGCTGGGGGGGTGCCGTTGATGTGGAGCAAGACGCAGCAGTAGAAGAGGACTTAGCCAAGGAGGTTATGGAAGAGGATGGAGTAGGAGGAGTAGAGGAGGTGGCAGCAGGCCTGCCTGCAAGTTGTGGCGGTGTCACCAACTCCTCTGCAGAGCCACACATTCCATGCTTGGCAGCCGTCAGCAGGTTTACCCAATGCGCAGTGTAGGTGATATACCTGCCCTGACCATGATTTGCAGCCCAGCTATCAGTGGTCATATGGACCCTTGTCCAAACAATGTGTGCCAGACATGCCATTACATCCTTTTGCACAATCGAGTACAGGTTGGGGATTGCCTTTTGTGAAAAGAAATTTCGGCCGGGTACCTTCCACTGCGGTGTCCCAATAGCTACAAATTTTTTGAACGCCTCAGACTCCACCAGCTTGTATGGTAAAAGCTGGCAAGCTAAGAGTTCAGACAAGCCAGCTGTCAGACGCCGGGCAAGGGGGTGACTTTGTGACATTGGCTTCTTACGCTCAAACATGTCCTTGACAGACACCTGACTGTGGGCAGATGAGCAGGAACTGCTCCGGAAGAGAGACGGAGTGGCGGATGGTTGAGAGGGGGCAAGGAGGACTGCAGTGGTTGACATGGCTGAAGATGCTGTACCAGGAGGAGGATGGCGGCTTTGAGTTTGTGTGCTGCTTCTACTCATGTGTTGATCCCATAGGCATTTGTGATGTGCGATCATGTGCCTTCACAAAGAAGTTGTACCTTGGTGGGTTTTGGACTTCCCACGACTCAGTTTCTTTTGGCACAGGTTGCAAATGGCATCGCTGTTGTCAGAGGCAGACACACAAAAAAAAATTCCACACAGCTGAGCTCTGCAATGACGGCATTCTGGTGGTGGCAAAAGCATGCGTTGATTGGCGTGCTGTCTGGCTGACCCCGCGTGCCGATGCATGCTGTCTGACTGTGCCACTAGCTCCTTGCGACGACCTCCCCCTGCTTCCAACTCGTCTCCTCCTCCTCCTCTCTGTCTCCCCATCTGAACTTTCCCCCTCTTCTTCTTCTCTTCTAGCGGGCACCCACGTGACATCCACGGATGCATCGTCATCATCAACCGCTTCACTTGTATCTGACAAATCAACAAAGGAAGCAGCAGCGGGTACAACATCATCATCATCACACCGTATGTCCATGTCTGTAATGCTGCCTGACTGAGACATATCACTGTTATCTACATCCTCTGTCAATGATGGTTGCGCATCACTCATTTCTTCCAACTGCTGTGTAAATAACTCCTCTGACAGATCAAGTGAAGCGGCTGTGGTGCTAGTGTTGGTGGTGGCGGCAGGCGGGGTGAGTGGTAACTTGGGAGGTGCCTGAAGATAAGCTGGAGGAGGATGGTGCGTCAAGGTTCGGAGCGGAAGCTATAGAAGATTGAGTGTCCTGTGTTAAAAAGTCAACTATGTCCTCCTCAGAACTTTTCGAGTTCATGGTACGTGGCCTCTGAACACTGGGCCTTATTCTATGGCCAAAGGGAATCACAGCACCACGACCATGATGGCACCTGCGGGGTGGCCTGCCTCTGCCTGTCATTTTTTTTTAAATGTACACTTACACTACTATTAAACAAGATATGAGTGGTGCCACTGGGCAAGTGGGCCCAGTATAAGCTGTGAGCCTGACACAAAAAAGCAGACTGATGTTTTACAGTCCAAAAAGTATTTTTGGTTTTTAAATGTACACTTAGTGTGTGTGTGGTGGCACTGGGCAAGTGGGCACAGTATACACTGTGAGCCTGACACAAAAAAGCAGACTGATGTTTCACAGTCCAAAAAGTTTTTATTTTTTTAAATGTACACTTACACTACTATTAAACAAGATATGAGTGGTGCCACTGGGCAAGTGGGCCCAGTATACGCTGTGAGCCTGACACAAAAAAGCAGACTGATGTTTCACAGTCCAAAAAGTTTTTTTGTTTTTTAAATGTACACTTACACTACTATTAAACAAGATATGAGTGGTGGCACTGGGCAAGTGGGCACAGCATACGCTGTAAGCCTGACACAAAAAAGCAGACTGATGTTTCACAGTCCAAAAAGTTTTTATTTTTTTTAAATGTACACTTACACTACTATTAAACAAGATATGAGTGGAGGCACTAGGCAAGTGGGCCCAGTATAAGCTGTGAGCCTGACACAAAAAAGCAGACTGATATTTCACAGTCCGAAAAGTTTTTTTTTGTTTTTAAATGTACACTTACACTACTATTAAACAAGATATGAGTGGTGGCACTGGGCAAGTGGGCCCAGTATAAGCTGTGAGCCTGACACAAAAAGCAGACTGATGTTTCACAGTCCAAAAAGTTTTTTTGGTTTTTAAATGTACACTTACACTACTATTAAACAAGATATTAGTGGTGGCACTGGGCAAGTGGGCACAGTATACGCTGTGAGCCTGACACAAAAAAGCAGACTGATGTTTCACAGTCAAAAAAGTTTGTTTTTTTTAAATTTACTCTACTGTTACACCAGATATGAGTGGTGGCACTGGGCAAGTGGGCCTGGCACACACGCTGGCAGGCAGTCAACTGCAATTAGATTACACTAGCAGACTGATGTTTCACAGTCAAAAAAGTTTTTTTTTAAAAAAAATTTAAACTACTGTTACAACAGATATGAGTAGTGGCACTAGTTGGCATGTGAGCCTGGCACACACGCTGGCAGGCAGGCAACTGCAATTAGATTACACTAGCAGACTGATGTTTCACAGTCCAAAAAAAAATTTTTTTTTAAATTTACACTACTGTTACACCAGATATGAGTGGTGGCACTGGGCAAGTGGGCACAGAATACGATGTGAGCCTGGCACACATGCTGGCAGGCAGGCAACTGCAATTAGATTACACTAGCAGACTGATGTTTCACAGTCAAAAAAGTTTTTTTTTTTAAATTTACACTACTGTTACACCAGATATGAGTCGTGGCACTGGGCAAGTGGGCCTGGCACACACGCTGGCAGGCAGGCAACTGCAATTATATTACACAAGCAGACTGATGTTTCACAGTCAAAAAAGTTTTTTTTTTTTAAATTTACACTACTGTTACACCAGATATGAGTGGTGGCACTGGGCAAGTGGGCCTGGCACACACACTGGTAGGCAGGCAACTGCAATTAGATTACACTAGCAGACTGATCTTTCACAGTCAATAAAGTTTTTTTTTTAAATTTACACTACTGTTACACCAGATATGAGTGGTGGCACTGGGCAAGTGGGCCTGGCACACATGCTGGCAGGCAGACAACTGCAATTAGATTACACAAGCAGACTGATGTTTCACAGTCAAAAAAGTTTTTTTTTTAAATTTACACTACTGTTACAACAGATATGAGTGGTGGCACTGGGCAAGTGGGCCTGGCACACACACTGGCAGGCAGTCAATTAGATTCCACTGCGGTGTCCCAATAGCTACAAATTTTTTGAATGCCTCAGACTCCACCAGCTTGTATGGTAAAAGCTGGCGAGCTAAGAGTTCAGACAAGCCAACTGTCAGACACCGGGCAAGGGGGTGACTTTGTGACATTGGCTTCTTATGCTCAAACATGTCCTTGACAGACACCTGACTGTGGGCAGATGAGCAGGAACTGCTCCGGAAGAGAGACGGAGTGGTGGATGGTTGAGAGGGGGCAAGGAGGACAGCAGTGGTTGACATGGCTGAAGATGCTGGACCAGGAGGAGGATGGCGGCTTTGAGTTTGTGTGCTGCTTCTACTCATGTGTTGATCCCATAGGCATTTGTGATGTGCGATCATGTGCCTTCACAAAGAAGTTGTACCTAGGTGGGTTTTAGACTTCCCACGACTCAGTTTCTTTTGGCACAGGTTGCAAATGGCATCGCTGTTGTCAGAGGCAGACACACAAAAAAAATTCCACACTGCTGAGCTCTGCGATGACGGCATTCTGGTGGTGACTGATATTTCACAGTCCAAAATGTTTTTTTTTTTGTTTTTAAATGTACACTTACACTACTATTAAACAAGATATGAGTGGTGGCACTGGGCAAGTGGGCCCAGTATAAGCTGTGAGCCTGACACAAAAAGCAGACTGATGTTTCACAGTCCAAAAAGTTTTTTTGGTTTTTAAATATACACTTACACTACTATTAAACAAGATATGAGTGGCGGCACTGGGCAAGTGGGCACAGTATACGCTGTGAGCCTGACACAAAAAAGCAGACTGATGTTTCACAGTCAAAAAAGTTTTTTTTTTTTAAATTTACACTACTGTTACACCAGATATGAGTGGTGGCACTGGGCAAGTGGGCCTGGCACACACGCTGGCAGGCAGGCAACTGCAATTAGATTACACTAGCAGACTGATGTTTCACAGTCCAAAATTTTTTTTTTTTAAATTTACACTACTGTTACACCAGATATGAGTGGTGGCACTGGGCAAGTGGGCACAGAATATGATGTGAGCCTGGCACACATGCTGGCAGGCAGGCAACTGCAATTAGACTACACTAGCAGACTGATGTTTCACAGTCAAAAAAGTTTTTTTTTTAAAATTTACACTACTGTTACACCAGATATGAGTCGTGGCACTGGGCAAGTGGGCCTGGCACACACGCTGGCAGGCAGGCAACTGCAATTAGATTACACTAGCAGACTGATGTTTCACAGTCAAAAAAGTTTTTTTTTTTAATTTACACTACTGTTACACCAGATATGAGTGGTGGCACTGGGCAAGTGGGCCTGGCACACATGCTGACAGGCAGGCAACTGCAATTAGATTACACTAGCAGACTGATGTTTCACAGTCAAAAAAAGTTATTTTTTTTTAAATTTACACTACTGTTACACCAGATATGAGTGGTGGCACTGGGCAAGTTGGCCTGGCACACACGCCGGCAGGCAGGCAACTGCAATTAGATTACACTAGCAGACTGATGTTTCACAGTCAAAAAAAGTTTGTTTTTTTAAATTTGCACTACTGTTACACCAGATATGAGTGGTGGCACTGGGCAAGTTGGCCTGGCACACACGCCGGCAGGCAGGCAACTTCAATTAGATTACACTAGCAGACTGATGTTTCACAGTCAAAAAAGTTTTGTTTTGTTTTAAATTTACACTACTGTTACACCAGATATGAGTGGTGGCACTGGGCAAGTGGCTTGGCAGGCAAGCAACTGCAATTAGATTACACATGGAAAAAAATTATGTTCTAGCCCTAAAAAGGGCTTTTTGGGGTGCTGTCCTTATAGCAGAGATCAGATGTGTCCTTCAGGAATGTAGTGGACACTGAATACACTAGCCTAGCTATCAATTTCCCTATAAAATCAGCAGCAGCTACACTGTCCCTCCTCTCACAAACAATGCAGCTTCCGAATGAATCTAAAATGGCTGCTGTCCAGGAGCTAGGAGGGTCTTGGAGGGTGTCCGCTGCTGATTGGCTGGAATGTATTTGCAGACTGTGAGATACAGGGTCAAAGTTTACTCAATGATGATGAATAGGGGGCGGATCAAACATCGCATATGTTCGCCCTTTGCGGCGAACGCAAACATGCTATGTTCGCCGGGAACTATTCGCCAGCGAACAATTCGCGACATCACTAATGTTATGTTGCAGAATTTACACTAAGATCCAACTGACAATATATGTAATGTTTCTAATATACAAAACATTTGCCATTAAATTTTTAGATACATTTTACGAGAAATTGATTATATTTGTCTCTATGTTCATGCTTAAGAGTTGTCTAGTTTCTAGGACATAGATCCAGTAGGCCTCCTTTTTTTGAAGTTGACACAACCTGTCACCACCCCTGGGACGTTTGCGTATCTGATCTATTACCATCCATGAGAATGTACTCATATCTTGCCCATGTACATCAACAAAGTCTTTAGAAGCACCTGTGGCATGGCTACCATGCTCTATGTCATTTATGTGTGCCCATACCCGCTCTCTGACCTCCATAGAGGTTCAACCAACATATTGTTTTTTACACAGTGAGCACGTGATCACATAAATCACATAATTTGATTTGCAGTTTGTACACTGATAATGAGAAAATACCGTCTGTGTTACTTGTGACTGGAATATTTTTCCAGCATAACCACATGCCTTACAAGTGTCTCTACCACACTTAAAATGACCCTTTGTAGTTAGCCAGCTACTTTTGGGGGCTGGATTCCTTAACATTGAGGGTGAGGCAATATTTCCTATGGTAACATTTCTATGTGGTACACAATGACAACCATTCTTGTCTTCATCTTTGAGATCATCATCTGCGAACAAAATTGGAAGATTTTTCCTTATTATGTTACAGATCGAATAACATTGAGAGCTGTAAGTCATTACAAAGATAGGTTTATCTTTACATCCCTCCCTTTTGGGGATATCATCCAATAAAGTAGATCTCATTTTTAATTTTACTTCATTCAGTGCTTTTTGGATGGTTTCTGGGTCATATCCTTTGTCAAGAAATCTTGACCTCAATATTCTCTCTCATGCAGGGAGCTGTCATCACTAGAACAATTCCTTATCAAATGTAGGAACTGGCTCTTGGCTATGCCATAGCTCGTATGTTTGGGATGGCAGCTTCCTGCATGTGAGAGTGCATTTGTCAAAATTTGTTTCCTATATAGGGTAGTTTCTATTTTCCTAGTAACAGGGTAACTTATTAATATTACATCTAGGTATGGTATTTTTACCTTATTGAAAGATTAAGTAAATTCTAAACCCACTGAATTACCATTTAGAAAATCAACAACATTTATACTGTTCTCCGCTGACCCTTGCCAAATAAATAAAAGATAGTCATTGGATCACAAATAAGTTTAATATACACCAAAGAATCATTCAGTTGTCTCTCAGCTTCTGGTGTATAATAGGCTCTATCCAATACTACAATGGAGCCACCTTTATCAGACTGCTTGATTGTTATATCCTCTCTATGTTGTAGCTTGCTTAAAGCCTGTTTCTGTTCCTGTGACAAATTACTTATTTGTTTGGTATTTTTTGAACTCAGAACTTTAAGATCCTCCTCTACCCTTTTGTGAAAGGATTCTAAAGCATGACCCCTGATCTGTGTAGGATAAAATATAGACTTTGGCTTTTATCCATTATGTGTATTTTTCCTTATGTCTGTGTCTGCACTCTCCATCTCAAGTGAGTGCAGAGACAAAAAAATATTTAGCCTCTGTAAAGCTAAAGTAGTCATATTGGGGACTTGTATCTTTTGGAATAGCCATTTCCTGTAGGGGTGTTGGATTATGTTTGTAAAACGTTTTAATAGTTAAGCCTCTGATGAATCTTTTTAGATCCATTCTAGTTTCAAAAATATCAAACCGTGTTGTTGGCACACAATTTAGGCCTAAGCTTAACACTGATATTTCTGCAGCCGTTAATGGTATCTTAGATAGATTTATTATATTTGTTCCCTGTATTTGTTCTGTTCTTTCCTTAAGGAATACTGATCTCTCTGAAAGCCCTGATGTGTTGTGGATGGTTGTATCATTATCCCTCCACTTTCTGAGTTTCTTCCTCTGCCTCCTCCTCTTTTTTGGTGTTGTACCAAGTGAAAATCCTGATTGCCCTGTACATTTATGATATTATGTGATTCTAACTGGCTCTGTTTATACTTATTGCCCTTCTGTACTTTTTGTCTGCGTTACAACTTTCTGTCTGACTACTGGCTCTGTATACTCTACCACTGGCATTTGTACTTTGTTATTATCACTAGGGCTAGCTAGAGGTATAGACTGTGGTTTAGTAGTAACAATCAATGTATCGGTCCTTGTGTCATCCTCTGATGATTGTTCTCCTGACATAAAAGACACAAAGTTAGAAAGTTCATCTTCCTCATTAGATTCTTGATCTGTATCCGAAAATGTCACTTTCTTCTGAAGGTTCTTATTTTCGTCAGTTTTGTTGCCATATTGTTGGCGTCTCTGTCTCCTTTGTCTGTTACCTCTCCTAGGCTGCCAACTGTATATTGGTCTTGTAGTCTTCTAAGTCTCTGGTATATTTTCTGAATTTTGTCACATCCAGTTCTTTTTTGGCTCTATCAACAGTTTCCTGGAGTACGCCATCCAACTTATGGTAGTCAGGATGTTCTATAAATATATTAAGCTCCTTTTGTAGATTCTCTATGTTTGCTCTGGTTTCAATTAACTTTTCCTCTTTGTACCGTATAATGAGTGACATCAGTCTCAATGAGCACTCAGATAATATCTCATTCCACTCTGAAAGAAATTTTTTATCAGTAACCAGGAATGTGGAAAACTTTCATAGCCGTAAAGCTCTAGGAATCATTTGTAGGGAGGCATACTTCTCTAAGGAGCGTTTGTCCCACAAGAGTTTGTATTCTTTAAGTAACACCTTTTCCATAGTCATAAAGACATCTGTAATGTCCAATGTGTTTAATTTCTTAACACAAATGTCTTCAATGCTAGCTCTGTCACCTTCTAGATTGGCTACTGTCTGTAATGAATAGTAGTGCTGTGCCATTATGAATTAACTTATAAGTTGTCTGTGTATAGTTGCTGATGTATTTATATATTTTTATATATACTGTCACTATAGTACTCATTCATAAACTGTATATGAGTGAGGTAAATCCTCTCCACCACTCTGTAATATGTATTTATCAAAATACAGGGGTCAGGGTTAACATGTATATACATAAACCAGGAATTACTCCTGAGTATAGGATTAGTATACAATAAGGAAGAAAGTTGGAGATTACTCTACCTGTATGTTTAACATATTAGCCCCACTTCATAACTTTATGTTATTTTTGGAATCTCTGGTGTGAACTTAATTGCTTGAACCCTCGGACACAATGCTGGATAATGGGACACACAAGATCCCTCACTTAACTCAGTCCACAAATTTATTGAAAGTCACAGTTGTGCATTATTATTGCGCAGTTATGGTACTCACTTTGCCTTCTTGTTGGCTCTACCATACACTGCTTCTATCCGACTCTCCTCCATGCTCTTCCTTGCTTGTTTGGGTCAGTGTAGTCAGCGTGTCGGCATGTCAAACCCAACGACCGCTGATGACGTCATTCACCCGGCTCTGTATCCGTATTCGTGCTTCCCTCTGTTTGGGTGGTGAGACTGGAAACAAATGGATCAAGCCTACCATCCATTTGCAATCTCCATCTCCAAATGTACAAATGAAATCCAAAGATGCAAAAGCGGCTCAAAATCAGAGTGTATTTAATAACAATTAGTGACAGTATAAAAACATTGTTGCAACATCTTATAGGCTAACAGCACTACTAATAGCAAAAGAAAGGTAAGACTACGGGCGGATCACCTGTCTTACGCGTTCCAGCTTCCTGCCTTAATCATAGACCATATTGATCTGTTACTACCCAAACTTTAAATACCTGATATACAAAGAACAGGTGACAGGTGTTGCATTATATATTAACACTAATTTCTACATGATCCCTTATTTGCCAAGCTATAAGGAAATATAGTGTGTGTGTATTTTTATATATATATATATATATATATATATATATATATATATATATATATATATATATGTACACATGTATGTATGTATTTTTATGTGTATATACATATGTAAATACATAAATACACATGTATATACACATACTGTATACACACATACAATATATATAAACACACATACATATGTTTAGACAAATATTTTTATATACAATGTAGCCCTTTCCATTCAAATACCTTGTCATTTACAATATACCTTTGAACCCCTTTATACATTTAAAAAATCAGTATTTATATAAATAATTTGTCAGATAATATATATGAGTATAACACTTTATTTTAATGTATTTATTCTGTGTTTATGTTGTGTTTGGTGCACATATATTTTTTTTTCTCTTACACTTTATACTAGGTCTCCACATGCATAAACCCAATATCCAACTTATAATTTACTCGCAAGTTAGAGAGGTCATAACATTGCTTATCGCAACCCGGGCTAACAATAGCGTGCCACTTGTAATCTAGCCCTAAATTATTTATCAAAGATATCAAAGAATTATTTAGTAAGAAAGTTGCAATGGCTTTCAGGGCCTGATTATATAAAACTTTCTGGACATGCACAATACTGTATGAAATCTCGCCAGTACTATGAAGTCTCTGGCAAAATTATCTAAAGGCAGTTTTTACCTTGAAAATAGTGTGTCTAGAAAAGGGATGTCCCCTGCATGTATGTATGTGAAGGAGTTGTATACTTGACCATAGTAAATAAATGAAAAATTTAAATAAAAATTGTATTCTTAAATTGCATTTAATTTGTAACAAAATAATCAGATTTTATGGAAATAGTAAAATTTGTATTGAAATTAAGCAGACAAAAACTATTTAACACACACAAAACAATCATAATAAAACTACACAGCAAATGCAAAAAATAGGTGAAATTAGTTTTGTTTTCTTTATTGTAAAATGAGTTTCCCCACTTCTGCTAATAGGCAGAACAAAGGCGTTCCATCGGTGTAGCTGTAAGTTCTCTCTGAGGTCCGGCATATTCTTTTTTTTTCCCCTACAAACCTCAAAGTTTTATCTCACAAAACAGTGTTAAAATAAATAAAATACTTATTACCAAAAAATAAAAACATATCAATACAAAAAATAGAGGCTACTGTAAGATGCTATGTACTGTAAGTAAAGTAATCTAATTTATATTAGGCTGATTTAATTTTTAAAGTGTGCTCCCCGCTAATTTTGCTCTCCCCAGTGAAATTTCCCTTGCCAGCAACCTCCACTACTTTATTTTAAAAGGCATCTTGCATCTTGCAGGGACAACCCCTTTTTATAGAATTCTCTAAGGGCAGCCCCTGTGTCAGCATGAGTTTTGGTGACCCTTAGATAATTTAATCCTAAGCGGGATATTTATCAAGCTGTCAACTGTGCTACATTCGCCGGCACCAATACGCTCGCCTAACATTAGCTAAAATCGCGGCCGCGGACCTGAATTTATAAAAAAAAAGCCAGCAAAAAGATGTGCACCAAGTACGGGGCGATGAGCATCGGACTGTTGTCAACTAGCAGTCATTGATCTTGCGTATATTCCACTTTCTACCAACTTTATTTATACCGTCACTAAACGCTGCCACTATACTAAAATGTTTAACCTCTATCCTGACGCTCCCTGACCCCACTGCAACCTATATCAAGTTATTAACCCCTATCAGTCCCAGGTGTTTCCCTGTTAACATCCCTCTTCCCTGTGAAATTTTATATTTCAGAGTATCTCATTACTTGGAAGGCATTTCTCATCTCTATGGGACCTTCAGGTTCTACCCTTTTTCTTATAGAATTAAGAGAGTTCAGTCCCTGTGAAGTCTGATCTAGAATTTTACTCCAAACAAGAGAATCCTTTATTATCAGGCCCATAGAAAGCTCTCTCTGGGAAACTGAAGCTATCAATTTTTCATTTTATTTTTAATAGAAGAAATACAAGTGCAATGTAATTTGTAAAAGATAACCATAATTGTACAAAGTATGATCCCAATTTGTTTACATAGAGTTACACATCAACTGTCAAAGCATAATCAGAATTTGGAAAAGCACAATCCTAAATTCACTGCTTCACACAAAATAAAATACAAAATAGAAAGTGCAAATTTAAATGTAATAAAAGTTAATCTGAAGTGTAAAGTGATATAACATGCAAAGCACAAAGTGTAAACGCAGTAGAACTCTCATGTCATGCAGTGCACTTGGCTTGTCTTTCCTAAACATACAGAAATACAGAGAACACCCCTTGGAGAAGTTTTGCAAAATCTGCCTTTTTAAAATCTCACAAGGGATCTCACATTGCTAGATGATAATGTTATATCATCTCATCTGAGCAGATAGCTTTATATCATCAGACTTTTTGAGATAATCTTAAATGTTTATGCTTACTAGAAAAAAAATAACATATACATAAATTATGTATTTTGCCTAAAATTTGAATCTCAAAATTCTGGTTTACCCAATTCTGGCATGAATGAGGTTATTACGAATAATAGTTAAGAACAGCACTTATCAGATCACTGTTTCTTAAACCTTCAACCAGCTATGAACCTGTGAGTTAAAGCAGCCCTGCACTTCTCTGGCTAGGCTGATTGACTTGCTTTTGCGTGAGAGCAGGGGGTGGCATTGCACAAGCAGCTGCTCATGCAGTGATAAATGTGGTAGCACAATTCTGGTCACTGCCCATGATCACACGATCTGTACATTAAAAATGAATTGCCTATGTATTCAGAAAGTGCATACACTCAGCTGCTATGTTAATGTATTTTAATAATAGAGGGAAGTCGTGTAATGCAAGAATGTATTATGTCATTTAAACTTTAAATCTTTGTGAATTACCTCCACTGGTCAACACAGACATATTTTTTGCTGGAGATCTCTTTTTGAATTATTCATTAGTCTAGGAGACTACGTCTGTATATGCTGAACTGAAATAAGAAAAAAAGAAAAATAGTAAAAAAATATTAATTATCTAAATTGTAAATTAAAAAACCTAAACTGTATAATTGATGCAAATAATACCGTGTGTTGTCAGTATTCCTTTATAAATATGAGCCTCTCGGCGTTATAGCACAAAACAGGTATATTCCCAAAAAATACACCATGTTCAGCTATAGTTAGGAAGAATAGATGAAGAAACTTTAACACAGTACAAAAATAAAACTGAGAGAAATTGTAATTTGTCATTCCCGTTTGCAGCTGAAATAAGAAGGTGACACAAGCAGGCAAAGTAATAATGTTAAACAGAGGTCCCATTAAGAACTCAGCTGAAGGGTATAGTTGTCAATGACACAACAATATTTGCTAAACAGTTCATTAGGCTGACATTTTCCTAAACTCTGTAGGGAATGAAGGAGTTAGGAAGAGTGTGACAAGCGCAGCCCATGACATTTCACCAGAAATTTAAAACCTGGCATTTAAAGCAGATCTGTACTCATTAACAATACCCAAGGAACAGGTTTCTGTTTTTCCTTTAATTTACTGAACCAGTCAAGCATCTACTAGATGCTTTGTTATGTTTGATTGTGAGTGCCATCTGAAGAAAAATTAGAAAAGCTTAAAATATTGTAGATTTGTCAGGTTAAAAATAGTTTAGCAAAATATGTTTCATGTGACATTCCCTTCAAACATTTTTCTGTTCTATACACACACACGTTTCATACATATTTGATTGCGGCATCTGAAGAAAAAATAGAAAAGTTAAATATTGTAGCTTTATATATATATATATATATATTGTTTTATTTGTATTTAAGAGGAATATTGTGACTTGTGGTTTTAAAGGTACAAGTAAAGTTTTTGGATTCTAGAAGAGGCTCTTCAGGAGTTTCTTTACCTTGTTTATATGACAGTTTCTCAGTACCTCTGCCTATTACCCACATCCCACTCTGTAATGGCCACTCTACCCAGACACCACCACTTTACCAGTCAAAATAGCACTCAGACCACACTTCTTCTATATATATATATGGGGGTAAAACTTTTTTTCATTATTTTAATATTAGTTATATCATATGTTAAGACAAATTAGCAACAGGCTCCATTTATCAAGCTGCTTTGGAAGCCCTTCTCTGCTGCAGTCGATAGTTAAGAAGCAGGGGTCTTCAGAGTACTGCTTCCGAACCTGTATGCCAGCTCTTAGCTGGAGAGTCAAAATCACCCCAAACACATTTGCCTAAGGTGATTGACAGTTCCTACTCACGAGCCATTGAGCTAGTGTGAGCAGGGAGCGGCATTGCACAAAGCGAACATTGTCCATCCAGGCTTTGATAAAGGGGGCCCCAAAGTTGATATGGTGCTGAAAAAAACTGTATTTTTTTCTACACTCCCATCCCTTCACTATTCCATTAATGACAGTGATATTTATTTCCCTGTGCAGGAAAAGGTGATAAACATTAATTCAAGACTGTCACTCACATTACTTTACTATACCCATTCACACACCCTCAAGTGCTGCCTCAGACTCCACTCAATCCCCCTTGGTTGCTCTCCTTGCACTCTCACCCACTAGGTGAGCTCTTGCCCTTACACATACACCTGCAGGTACTCTCCCACACTTACACACACACATACTCTCAGGTGATCTCCCACCCTATTTAAAAAGTACTTAAGCACTCTTCTTTACTAACAACCACACACCTGCAGGTGCTCCTTCTACCCATACAACCTTAGGTGTTCAACCTTCATGAGCAGTCATAAACCATCAGGTGTTCTACCACACAAAAAGGAACATAAAACCCAAAAATGTCCTTTCCTGATTCAGATAGAACATACAATTGTAAACAACTTTCAAACTTTATTCTAATGTTTAATAAGCTTCATTTGCTTGGTATCTTTTGTTGAAGGAGCAGTAATGTACTACTGTTAAAAATCACAAGCTGTATCTGCATTTGAAAGAATAAATGTGACTTTTATGTTCCTTTAAGCACAAAATCAGGCACTCTTCCAACCTTATATACTTACACACAGGATTCCTATCCTAACAATATAATCTAAAAATATATATTAAAGCAAAACACAGAAAATAAGTTTTATTAGTTTACTAATAAATACTAAACTAATTTTTTTCACGAATCAGATAGAGCATGCAATTTAAAGTAACTTTCTAATTTACTCCTAATATCATTTTTTCTTCATTCTCTTGGTATCTTTATTTGAAAAAGCAGGAATCTAAGCTAAGGAGTCGGCCCATTTTTGGTTCAGCACCCTGTATAATGTTTGCTGATTTGTGGCTAGATTTATCTAAAAAAAAAAAATCTAAAAAGTGCATTTCGCGCTTTTGCTGCCCAGAATTAAAAAAAAACATAATCTTAAAAAAAAAACCACCCAAATAAAAAAAACTTACAACTAAACCCAAGATGGTACTCACCGCTGTTTTCCTTTTTCATTGATCGTCTTATCTGGCGGTGGTCCATATTCTTATCTTCATCCCAGCGGTGGTGGCAGTCTTCATCTTCTGATCTTTAACAATGCGGTCCCCAGCCGCACATTGAATTCTGAATGCATGGTATCCCTTTTATATAGGGGTACCCTTGCATTCCTATTGACTGATTTGAATTTGAACATCAAATCAGTCAATAGAAATGCAAGGGTACCCCTATATAAAAGGGATACCTCTCATTCAGAATTTAGTGTGCAGCTGGGGACTTCATGAAGAGGACCTCCTTGTTCAAGATCAAAAGATGAAGACCGCCGCCGTCACTGGGATGAAGATAAGAAGATGATCCACCGCAGGATAAGAAGATGGATGAAGAAGGACCATAGCAGAGATGGAGATGGAGTGGAACTTTTTTTTAAATATGGGCAGCAAAAAGGTAAATGCCCAGACAAATGCCCTTTTCAGGGCACTATTTAGATTAGTTTTTTTTTTTGGAGGGGGGGGGATTTTTAGAGAGTTGTAGGTTGTTGTTTTTTCTTAGAAAAAGAGCTGGATCACTTTAGGGCAATGCCCTACAAAGGCTATATTGTGGTAATTTCTTGTTATTTTTTGTAATGCTAGGCTTTGTTATTTTTTACTTTTTTATTTTTAGTATTGGTAGGTTGTTGTTTTTTTAAGTAATTGTATTTTTTTGGTAATGTTCTGATTTTTTATTTTATTATTAATGTTAGGTTTTTATTATTTTAAGAAGTAAGATTTCAGTTTTTAGTTTTTTTTTTGTTTTTTTTTTAAAGGAAGGGTTCATTTATTTTGGTTTAACTTAGCTGGTGTTAATAGTGGGTTATCTGGCGCTTGGGGGCTGGCGGTTTAGGGGTTAATAGTGCAGAGTTTACTTAAAGCTCTGTTTTGTCATTCTACAATTACCCTGCAGTGGTACACTATCACATATCTATATAATAAAGGTACCAGTGTTTTAATGCACCAGGGGTTTGAAACTCCTTGACAGGTAGTCATTATGACCAACCATAAGGGTCCACAATTATTTAGTGGCACAAAAGGGCAAAACATGGCAAAAGGATTGCAAAACATGGCAAGAGGATTGCAAAACATGGCAAGAGGATTGTAACCGATCAGCAAAAATGGCATTGCTATTAAAAAAATCTATGGTGTGTGTAGTTTTTTCTAAGTAGCTGCACTATTTTTGGAACTCCATTGTAACTTGGTCCTATGATATTAAAATACTGGTTGGACAGGAGCTCTACCTATTCATTATTATGTGTCTGTGTGATTTCCCTGATAAAAATGAATATGTAAGTTCTTGCTTTTAAGGATCATTTAGCTAATGTTGTCTTTCTAAAACTCATATACTTGATAAATGCCTTTTTTCAGGTATTATTTTTTTATTTATTGAAACAGCCACACATAAAAATATATAATAATATGTAGTCAATAGAACACACAGGTCAAACTTGAATGTTTTACTATCTTGAGCATGTAATAATTAGATTTATCAATTCAATTAATGTAGCAGTTCTATAATTACTGTATCTCTTCCATTTTCAGTGTCCATTAATTAAATTACAGTTTTAATACTTGACGAGAAAGGCCATTATAAAAATAAGAGGAGAAAATCTCCGAACGAAAACCTCACTATATGACAGGATCAGGTTTCACAAGTTTTTAGGTCAATGTATGCATTTTCCTATGATAGATTAAAAGATAAAAATTATAAGATAAAAAACTGGAAAAACAGCAGTGATCAAGAGGCAAAACATAATTATAAGACAGTACAGGTAATGAAAGTAATATATTAAAAAATATTTGTTGGAGAATAATCTTGGGAAGATATTATATAACCATTTTATATAGTATGTTTATGTAGTATGTTGTACTTCAAATAATCGGCCAGATTACGAGTTTTGCCTTATGAGGGGTGCAGTACTAACTTGAACATTATTGTCACCGCTCACTTACCTACAGCGCTGGTATTACAGGTTTTTATAAACCCGGCGTTGAAAGACAAGAAATGAGCGTAGAGCAAAATTGTGCTCCATACCGCACTTCAATACCAGCGCTGCTTAACTCAGCGGTGAGCTTGTTGTATGTGCTCGTGCACAATTTCCCCATTGACATCAATGGGGAGAGCCAGCTGAGAAAAAGTCTAACACCTGCAATAAAGCAACATAATGCTCAGTAACGCATCCCCATTGATTCCTATGGGGAAACAAATTTTATGTTTACACCTCACAACCTAACATGAACCCCAAGTCTAACACCTAATCTGCCACCCCCGACATCGCCGACACCTACATTATACTTATTAACCCCTAATCTGCCGCTCCAGACATCACCACCACTATAATAAACATATTAACCCCTAAACCGCCGCACTCCCGCCTCGCAAACACTAGTTAAATATTATTAACCCCTAATCTGCTATCCCTAACATCGCTGCCACCTACCTACAATTATTAACCCCTAATCTGCTGCCCCAATGTCGCTGCCACTATACTTAATTTATTAACCCCTAAACCTAAGTCTAACCCTAACACCCACTAACTTAAATAAAATTCAAATAAATCGAAATAAAACCTATTAATAACTAAATAATTCCTATTTAAAACGAAATACCTGTAAAATAAACCCTAAGCTAGCTACATTATAACTAATAGTTAAATTATAGCTATCTTAGGGTTTATTTTTATTTTGCAGGCAAGTTTGTATTTATTTTAACTAGGTAGAATAGTTACTAAATAGTTATTAACTATTTACTAACTACCTTGCTAAAATAAATACAAATATACCTGTAAAAACTAACTTAAGTTTACACTAACACCTAACCTTACACTACAATTAAATAAATTACCTAAATTAAATACAACTAACTAAATTAAATACAATTACCTAAATTACAAAAAAAACTAAATTACACAAAATAAAAAACAAATTACAAGATATTTAAACTAATTACACCTAATCTAATAGCCCTATCAAAATAAAAAAGCCCCCTCAAAATAAAAAAAAACCCTAGCCTAAACTAAACTACCAATAGCCCTTAAAAGGGCCTTTTGCGGGGCATTACCGCAAAGAAATCAGCTCTTTTATCTGCAAAAAAAATACAAACAACCCCCCAACAGTAAAACCCACCACCCACACAACAAACCTCCCAAATAAAACCCTAACTAAAAAAACCTAAGCTCCCCATTGCCCTGAAAAGGGCGTTTGGATGGGCATTGCCCTTAAAAGGGCATTTATTTCTATTGCAGCCCAAAGCCCTAAACTAAAAATAAAACCAACCCAATAAACCCTTAAAAAAACAACAACACTAACCCCTGAAGATCCACTTACAGTTTTGAAGACCAGACATCCATCCTCAACAAAGCTGGGAGAAGTCTTCATTCAAGCCGGGAGAAGTGGTCCTCCAGACAGGCAGAAGTCTTCATCCAGACAGCATCTTCTATCTTCATCCATCCGGCGTGGAGCAGGTCCATCTTCAAAACATCCGGCGTGGAGCATCCTCTTCTGCCGACGACTACCCGACGAATGAAGGTTCCTTTAAGTGACGTCATCCAAGATGGCGTCCCTTAGAATTCTATCAGCCAGTCAGAATTAAGGTTGAAAAAATCCTATTGGCTGATGCAATCAGCCAATAGGGTTGAGCTTCAATCCTATTGACTGATCCAATCAACCAATAGGATTGAGCTCGCATTCTATTGGCTGATTGGAACCTTCATTTGTCGGGTAGTAGTCGGCAGAAGAGGATGCTCTGCGCCGGATGTCTTGAAGTTGAACCCGCTCCGTGCCAGATGGATGAATATCTGGATGAAGACTTCTGTCCATCTGGAGGACCACTTCTCCCGGCTTGAATGAAGACTTCTCCTGGCTTCGCTGAGGATTTCTTGCCACTTCGTTGAGAACTTCTCCCTGCTTTTTTGAGGATGGATGTCCAGTCTTCAAAACTGTAAGTGGATCTTCAGGGGTTAGTGTTAGGATTTTTAAAGGTTTATTGGGTGGGTTTTATTTTTAGGTTAGGGCTTTGGGCTGCAGTAGAGCTAAATGCCCATTTAAGGGCAATGCCCATCCAAATGCCCTTTTCAGGGCAATGGGGTGCTTAGTTTTTTTTAGTTAGGGTTTTATTTGGGGGGTTGGTTGTGTGGGTGGTAGGTTTTACTGTTGGGGGGTTGTTTGTATTTTTTTAAGGGTTATTGGTAATTTAGTTTAGGCTAGGGTTTTTTTATTTGGGGGGCTTTTTTATTTTGATAGGGATATTAGATTAGGTGTGATTAGTTTAAATATCTTGTAATTTGTTTTTTATTTTGTGTAATTTAGTGGGGTTTTTTTGTAATTTAGGTAATTGTATTTAATTTAGGTAATTTATTTAATTGTAGTCTAAGGTTAGGTGTTAGTGTAACTTTGGTTAGGTTTTATTTTACAGGTAAATTTGTATTTATTTAGCTAGGTAGTTAGTAAATAGTTAATAACTATTTAGTAACTATTCTACCTAGTTAAAATAAATACAAACTTGCCTGTAAAATAAAAATAAACCCTAAGCTAGATACAATGTAACTATTAGTTATATTGTAGCTAGCTTAGGGTCTATTTTACAGGTAAGTATTTAGTTTTAAATAGGAATTATTTAGTTATTAATAGTAGGTTTTATTTCGATTTATTTGAATTATATTTAAGTTAGGGGGTTGATAGGCTTACGTTTAGTGGTTAATATGTTTATTATAGTGGTGGCGATGTCGGAAGCGGCAGATTATGGGTTAATAGGGGGTTAGTGTTAGGTTTTTTTAAAGGGGGTTTGGGTGGGTTTTAGAGTAGTGGTATGTGGGTGGTGGGTTGTAATGTTGGGGGGGTATTGTATTTTTATTTACAGGTAAAAGAGCTGATTACTTTGGGTCAATGCCCCGCAAAAAGCCCTTTTAAGGGCTGGTAAAAGAGCCGATTACTTTGTAATTTAGGATAGGGTAGGGCATTTTATTATTTTTGGGGGTTTTTTTATTTTATTAGGGGGCTTAGATTAGGTGTTATTAGTTTAAACTTCTTGTAATTTTTTTTTTATTTTCTGTAATTTAGTGGGGTTTTTTGTATTATAGTTTAGTTTATTTAATTGTATTTTAGTTTAGCAAATTGTAGGTAATTTATTTAATTTATTTATTGCTAGTGTAGTGTTAGGTGTATTTGTAACTTAGGTAAGGATTTATTTTACAGGTAATTTTGTAATTATTTTAACTAGGTAGCTATTAAATAGTTAATAACTATTTAATAGCTATTGTACCTAGTTAAAATAAATATAAAGTTGCCTGTAAAATAAATATAAATCCTAAAATAGCTACAATGTAACTATTAGTTATATTGTAGCTATATTAGGGTTTATTTTATAGGTATTTAGTTTTAAATAGGATTAATTTATTTCCTTATAGTAAATTTATTTTGTTTTATTTAAATTATATTTAACTTAGGGGGGTGTTAGGGTTAGGGTTAGATTTAGGTTTAGGGGTTAATAACTTTATTATAGTAGCGGCGACGTTGGGGGCGGGAGATTAGGGGTTAATAATTGTAGGTAGGTGGCGGCGATGTTAGGGAGGGCAGATTAGGGGTTAATACAATTTATTATAGTGTTTGCAAGGCGGGAGTGCGGGCTTAATACATTTATTATAGTGGCAGCGATGTCCAGTCGGCAGATTAGGGGTTAATAAGTGTAGGTAGGTGGCGGCGACATTGGGGGGGCAGATTAGGGGGTATTAAATATAATATAGGTGTTGCACATATTAGGGACAACAGATTAGTGGTTCATAGCTATAATGTAGGTTGCGGCGGTGTCCGGAGCAGCAGATTAGGGGTTAAAAATTGTATTATAGGGTTTGCGATGTGGGGGGGCTCGGTTTAGGGGTTCATAGGTAGTTTATGGGTGTTAGTGTACTTTATAGTACTGTAGTTAAGAGCTTTATGTTCCGGCGTTAGCCCATAAAACTCTTAACTACTGACTTTTTTTTGTGGTTGGAGTCTTGTCGGAAGAGGCTCTACCGCTCACTTCTTCCAAGACTTGTAATACCAGCGTTAGGCAAATCCCATAGAAAAGATAGGATACGCAATTGACGTAAGGGGATTTGCGGTAGCCTCGAGTTGCGGAAAGAAAGTGAG